>NW_017728906.1:198508961-198624546 GCF_001723895.1 Crocodylus porosus | reverse complement strand
CTGGTCTCACCACCCAGCCTGGCTGCATGCCGGCCACGTGCTTGTGCACGCAGAGATTCACGTGGTACCCCCTGCCTCCAAACGCCCTCACCCTGTTTCCCCCAGCCTCAGCAACTGCTTGCTAGGGCAAGCCAGGAAGTGCAGGGAAAAACTTCAATACCAAACAGACCCAAATCCCAGACATTTATTCATCTTTTTTTTTAAAAAACCCGGATGGAGATTGGAGGACCCAAAAAGAGGATACGTTTGGAAAAATCTAACCCGAAAGTCAAGAATAGGGAGCTGCACTCCTTCCATTCTCCCTTCCTTAGACCCTTGTCCCAGGAATCAGGGCTTTAACAGCACCGTTCCCCTAGGGACTCCCCCCGGCTTCAGGGAGCTGAAGGAGTGCAGAAGCTGCATGCAGAAGAGTCTGCTTCCCTGGGCTCATGACGAAAAGTCAACATGCATTTGCTCATGCAACTAACATAGCGAAACGGCGTTTTTTCGCCCCATTTCGGCACTAAGGTGCCTGCTGCTGAAGACAGAAAATGGCTTAGCTGCCACTTATTAAGGCAGCAAGTGCCAGCTGTTATGGGAGCTGATTAGATCAGCTGACTGCCAGGGCGCGAGGCTTGGCCTTCATAAGGAGGGAAGGCTGAGGCCAGAGAGAGTTTCCCTCTGGCAGCCGCAGGAGCAGGAGCTCTGCGGGCGAGCTGAGCAGCCCGGGTCAATGGTTGCAGCCTGACCGCTCTGACCGGCTGCAGTGATGCAGGGGTAGGGAGAACCCTGACGGAGGTATGAGAGAGCCAGCGGAGTTGGTATTACAAGCTCGGGGGGCTTGTGATGCGTTATAGCCGGCTGGCTTACCATTTTGTGGAGTTGTGATTATTACACCGGAGGACCGGGCGAGGCTGTAGGGGTGGAGGAGGCCTCAGCAGGAGCTCCCCAGTAAGGTGGGGGAGTTCCCGGCACCACGGAGGGTGCCGCGTTGTGAGCCGCCCATTGGGGCGATGTTGGGAGAGTCCAGTAGAGGTGGAAGCCCAGTAGGGCACGGGCCCAGGAAGGTGGGTCTAAGCAGTGGGGGGGTCCCGACCCCAGCCCAGCGTGGGCATTACCGGGACAGGCCCCAGTTGGAAGTCCCAATTGGGAAGAGCCCCAGCGGGGCGTAGGCCCGAGTCGGGCATAGACAGGGGAGCGCAAGGGGCGCGACCACGGGCCCGAGTGTGGGCATAGAAGGCCCCAGTGCGGGCGACGAGCACAAGGAGCACGAGTAAGGGCCCCAGGGCGGGGCAGTGGAGCGCAAGAGGCGCGATTACAGGCCCGAGTGCGGGCGCGGAGCTCGAGAGGCGTGACCACAGGCCCGAGTGCGGGCATAGGGAGCGCGGGGCGCAGGCCAGTACGCGAGTGGCCGCGGAGCATAAGGGAGGCAGGACCGAGTGGGGCACCGCCTGTGAGATACGAAGCCCCGAGAGGGGAATAAGCCCATTGGAAAGTCCGGGCTGGGCGAGAAGGGGCGCAGTCAGAAAGACGCCCCAGGAGGGGGCGCGTATATTGAGTAGGCCCCGAGAGAGGACCAGCACCGGGACTCGGAGACAATCCCGGTATAGTAAGATCAGCCCCGTGCCAAGAAGGGTAGGAGGGCAGCCTCCACTGACAATACTAAGATCAAAGACGTGGCGGGCGAGATAGAGTGTGCATTCAAGGCCTAGGTTGGCACGGTAGGCAAGGGCACTAGGGGAGGTCACGGCGCCCCTAAGAACCGTCCTGCCACAGATGCTGAGGGGGCCGATCCTGTCACTCCACGTGGGAGGGGAGAGACCCCCTGTGTGCAGAAAGTCTAGGCTATAACACAAGCCGGTGCCATTAAAGACATTCTGGCACAGCCTCAGGATTCGGGTGCAGTAGGACACCAGAGGGACATGCATGCTTTTGTGCATGTCTGAATGTGTGTCTACATGGATGTTCTTGTGCATGTGCACCTTCATGCTTGCTTGTCTGTATGGACTGGTGTCCACATGTGTGTGTGTAGTGTATATGTCTGCCTGTCAACGGGTGTGTTCATGCCACCAGCCAAGGCCACAAGGAATTAACTGCTACCTGCAGGCTTCAGCCATCCATGTCCCAGGTGGCAGAGAAGGGCACCAAGCCTCCAACAGCAGACACGTGGTTTCAGAACAAACAGGGTCATGCCGCAAGCTCAGCCAGAGGCAGATGAATATTTGGATAGGGGCCACAAAGCACAGAAGAAATAAATACTCACATGTCACTGCTTACATCAACTCAACATTTAGTCAGTAGGTCTCACAGCACTTTGCAAAGGAAGTTTAGAGGAGGGAGCAGGGACAGAGTTTAGGTGACTCGCTTAAAGTCACAGCGTGCAAAAGAAACAGGCAGGTCCTAGCTTGCAGGCCAGCTTTCTAGATGATGTTGCCTCCATTTAAATGGTGGGCGCCTATCCAATGCCATTTCATTCTGCAGCATCCACTGCACATCTGCACCAGTTACAGATTGGCAAAAAATTAGGATTCATTTTACCAACAGAGTCTGTTTCGCTGATATTTCATGAGCATGGTGTCCCATACCCACAATAACAGTACAACCACATCTACCATAGCGGCTTCACATTCAGAAATGCGGATGAAATGGAGAACACCGGATACAGTGGGCACGTCTACACGTGCACCCCACTGCGCAATTGGTACTGAGCAGTAGTTGCTAAAGTGAAAGTAAACGCTAACTAAACACTTCAGCGAGTACTAAATGACTGCACAGTACTCGCCGGTATACTGTGAGTCCTGGCAGTATACGGGTCATTTCCGACCCCCTGGCGTAGTAGTGACGCACTACTGCACAGTAGTTTGTCGCTACTGTGTAGTGTTGGTGGTGTCACAGTTAGTGCCTGCCGATACTGCGTCGCCATAGTGATGAGCTATGTCACTGTAGCTCATCACCACGGCATTGTTGCATCCCGTGTAGATGCACTCAGTGAAGATAAGACTGTAGCTCCCAAAGGGTAATCACAGACAACGAAGCCTTTGTCCTGGGATCCTTCAGACGTAGTAGCTGCTCCTGGTAACGCTGCTCTTATTTCACAGCCCTGCAGATTCTAGCTAAAAACATTAACTCTGGTGTAGAAATGTTACCTCGGGTGACCGTAAACTCATATGTGGTTCAATGAATCCATTGCATGCACTTTCAGGCTAGATTTTGTTTTATGAATCTGAGAGAGATGAACCTTTAATTCTAATGACTACAAAACTAATAAAACAACCGCTTTTATTTTTTGCCTAGTTTGTTGTGGGTTTTTTTATACAGTGTATATGATAGAGCAAATTAATGCACATTTCAGTAACGATATGCTTGCTTTTGCTTTAATCTTAAATTGAATAATACATCCCTAGGCCTCTAGCATATAGATCCTAGTTTCGTAGGATCTATATAGACCCCCATTTTCAAAATCCTAGGTCCACCCATGGTAGAAGCATCTCTTTCAAGATAATTGCCAGAGAGGCAAAGTGTGTATGTGAAGGGCTGTGCTGCTTTCCCTTTGTCTCGGGTTTTTATTTGGATCAATCAGAACTGTCTCTAATGAGACATTGTTCATATCCAAAGTGAGAGATGCAGACACAAAACCCGAGTCTACTGAGCCATAAGTTTTGCCTTTCTCCTTCATCAGAGACTTACTCCTCTGCTCCAAAAAAAATAAAATAAAAATCATTAGCTTGAAATGTCAGTGAGAGAGCAGATATGGGAAGGAACATTTTTTGCATTAAACTTGTTTTTTGGCTAATAAGCCAACATATTAGCAAACAGTAAATTTTAGTCTTGTGATTTTTTTTGATTTTTTTTTTTTAACTGAGAGCTGCAGCGAACACATTTTCTTCTACTTGCAATCTAAAATGCCAGCTGGTCCCTTCAGCTTTGGAATTGTGTTTTTCTTGACATATCCCCAAAACTATTGCTACTACATTATTATTAGTAGTAGTAGTAGTTGCAGTAATAGTATATAGTCATGATTCATGGGTTAGCCGTGCAAATCCAAAACAAAGACAAAGTTGCTGCTAACAATCTTACTACTATAAAACTACACACACACACTGTTGGCAATCCCTCAGTTCAAGGGTGATCTCTACCACAGCTCCCTGATGGGTCTTGAGGTGACTTAAGAGTCCAATCCGTGAGCCACAGATCCAGTGACAGAAGTTGCAGGTCTTTCTGCAGGGGAGAGTAGACTGTAGGTTAGGATTCCTCTCCTTTTCCTTCCTCCACTCTTCTCTGCTTCAAGGACAAGACCCTTTACCTTGAAATGGGCTGCCACGTGATTTAGCTTGCCGTGCCATTGAAGTCAGTTAGCAGCCAGCTCCTCTCAGCTCTTGATGTCAGCAGCTGTTTTCTTGAAGTATGTCTTCAGTCTGTCCTTGTAGCATTTCCTCTGGCCACTTCCAGATCTCAAGCTGTGCATATATGTATACGTTTATGTATATGTATGTATGTATGTGTATATATGTGTATATAGAGAGAGACTTATATGTGTGTGTTTATGTATATGTATGTATGTATGTGTATATATGTGTATATAGAGAGAGACTTATATGTGTGTGTTTATGTATATGTACATATACCCATATACATATATATACACATATGCATACACATACACATACATACATACATACACATATATGTGTGTGTATGTATATGTGTGTATATGTGTATTGTGTGTATATATATGTATGTGTATGTGTATATATGTGTATATAAGTATATGTACATATATAAATACACACGTATGCATATATATGTGTGCGTGTGTGTGCGTGTGCTGCAATTTTGGAAAAAAACCCAGTCATCTTCAAACTACCACACCAACAACTTTTAACAAGACCATTCTGAAATCATATCCCAGTTCTCTGGTGATGGCTTGCATGCATAAAAAGCTTGATCCAGACCCCATTGAAATAAATACAGTTCTTCCAACTGACCTTCATGGGCTTTGGATCAAAGTAAAATTCTCAGCCTTGCCTCTCATGCTGCATACACACATTTTTTCATGTGTACCCTTTCCTTGCACTAATGCTGCTTATGCATGTAAATACATGCAAAATATAAGTTACTTATTGAAAACTTGGGTCCCCAAACCAGTGCAGTGAGCTTAATGTGATTAAGCCCAGGTTATAATAATACTATGTTTATTGTTAATACCTTAAGTAATACTTTGATTGGATCTACTGACGCAATGTCAGAGCTGAATAAAGCCACTGGCTGAGTCTTGCTTTTGCTCTATTCATTCCCTCCTGTTCTGGGATGACAGTTTGAGCATTCTCACTCTAACCCAAAAGGACCTTTTCAAATTCAAATATATTTTGTCAGAGACACAATAAAGGGACACTGAGAAGAAAACCACATCTGTGACTAATGCACCAGCAGCCTTTGAGACAAAGTACAGAACATAAGGCAATTCTTACAAAATACAGTAGGCTTGAATACCTCCGTGGATACAACCCTGCATTACACAAGAGAGGCAAGTTAATAGTACTGTTTCACAGCTGCTCTTTGCCCTTCCCTTCTGCACGGGGAGCTGGGCTTACATAGAGAGCCATCTCCCACATGTGGGAGCAGGCTGCCCTTCCAAAACCACTCCCAGGCCTGTTGGAAACAGGTATTCTCAAAGGGGAAAAGCAAGTCAGTTATCTTCAACACTGGCCTGAAAGGATCATTGCCTCTACACATCCTTACAGACCCACCCACCTGCCCTACCTAGTAGATTTGGAGCAGTGAAAGGGGACTGCTAGCAAATGCACATTTGACCCAAATGGCAACTCCTTTTTGATGACCCCCATGCTAGCAGCAGCACACAATGCAATCCCAATGCCATCCCCAAGGGAATTTGGCTTGGGTCACAGTTATTCTGAGGAGCTGAGATTCACCGGTGTTTTATAATGGGTCGCACAAAACAGCCATGTTTTGAAAACTCAGGTAGGGTTGTATAGCTCATGAGTGCTTGAGCTAGGGTTGCCAACCCGCCGGGATTGCCCTGGAGTCTCTAGGAATTAGGTATAAAACTCCCGGGACTGCCAAGAGTCATCCCAGAGATAAATGATAGGGCATTCATTAAAAGAAATATTCAGGGTTGAATCCAATCTATACAATAGCCCAGTGGATTTTTAAAATGTAATAGTAATGCGCATTTGCCTTCCTGACGTCAAGTTTATGCACCGTAATCCATAACTGATATTTAAAAGCACGCGGGCACTTTCGCCTTGTGGGTCACTGGCATGTTGGTGGTCTGGAGGCCCCCTGGAATAGATTCAAACAGACTTGGCAACCTAGCTCAAGCAAAATACAAAAATGGGGAAAAGTCATGATTCAGCAGCTGCAAGGATGTAGCTCACGACTGAAAATTTGTGTGGGCGGCCTTGTCGGCTCCAGAGAGCACCAGTCTGCAGACGCTATCTGTTTTAAGAGGTCCAGCTATGGGTGAAGCCAGGTTGCTTCAGTCAGAATAGAGGGGCAGGTAGGGGAGTTTCTGTGAAAGCCAACCATATCTAGGGCTTTATTGCATTTGGGGGCCCGAGGTCAGTTTTCACCACCTCCCACCTGTGGCCAATGAGATGGGTGGTCTTTAAGCTAATCACCCCACGTGGAGTCCAGCGGTCATCAACTACTGCTGAGTTTCCCACACAGAGAAGGTCTTGTTCATAATAATTGCTGCTCATGTCTGGCTTCTGGCCTGTGAGAACCCACCACACTCCTTGCAAACCCAGAAGTTTCTGATAAGCACAGGTCTTTGCCTGCTCTTGAGCCCTTGGTGTCTGGAGTGACTAGGAGAGGCCATTGGGGATGAGCATGGAGCAGCCTCACTGGGGTAGTTCTGGGTTTGGAGTGAGTCCTATCATTTATCTCCTGGGTCTCCTGGAGATCATATCTAATTCCTGGAGACTCCAGGGCAATCCTGGAGGGTTGGCAACCCGAGCTTCGTGCAAGGACACACACCTGCCATGGTGTAAATAAATCTGCAGAGGTCTGGTCCACGCTAGGCTAAACTGGATGTGGGATGTGACGCTGCTTGATTGTATCGTGTTCTTTACCAGGGGCAAGTCGAACCGATAGAAGAGCATCCACATGTAAAAAGTCGCACGGGTACATCTAAACCGATGCGACATCACGGCTTTCATTCAGCTAGGGTGATGTCTACCCGCAGACAAGCCCGGAGATACTGTACCAGAGAAAGGGCAGCCCTGAATGTGTCACGAGAAGAGAAAGATTTAAAATGCACTTGATTTAGATTTAAAAAAGAATAAGCTTCCATGCTCCAGGGAACAAGTGAATGCTTCAGCCAAGGAGCACAGCACAGGTTTTTTGCCGCGGAGGCACTTTTATCTTGAAATAATTCCCAGGTATTAGCACGAAATATTACAGGGGAGGAAGAAAAAACTAGGATATTTCCAGGTGTTACCAGTGTCTATCTGCAGGGCACAAATATTCATATAATCACTTTGCAATTACATGGTAACCACAACAAAGCACACATGGAAAATGTAATTACAGGAGTTCAGATAACCTATATTAAATTATCACCTACAGCACAGCCCGTCTTGATATTAAACATTGCCAGG
The DNA here is from genome assembly GCF_001723895.1 of Crocodylus porosus. Classification (NCBI taxonomy): domain Eukaryota; kingdom Metazoa; phylum Chordata; order Crocodylia; family Crocodylidae; genus Crocodylus; species Crocodylus porosus. Next base: position 198,616,948 of record NW_017728906.1, on the reverse strand, counting down.
GATCAGCCTCTTATGTTCCTTGAATCGAATTTGAAATAAGTCTCCATTTATTGGCAAGCGATGAAATCTCCGTGGAAGACATGTAAATCTTACCTTGCAGCTCAATTAAGGCGATATGATTATGGATCTGGACAGATTCATGTATTGCTTAGGGGATGGATGATGGTAGCTGCCTAGAGGAAACAGGAGATGTTTTCCAGGGGTCATCTGTAGGGGAACACATAGGAACAGACTTTCTATTGTTATATGTGTCATGGTACGTGAGGTGGAGCGGAGGTGGGAGGCTGGAATCCCTTTTTAAATGCTTTGGAGTTGCTCAGAGGGAGTCAAGTTCCCGTTGTACACTGCAAATGTTTTCTCAACTCATTGGAAATGATAATGGGTTTTCATTTATTCCCCCGACCCCTCCTTCCCTTCTGATGAGGTTTGCACTTCTCGATGGGCCTAAGGTTGTTACTGGCCTTCATTATGCCATCCCTCCCAGGATCAGTGATGTCACGTGGTGTCACATTTAAAGCCAACGGGGCTGTGGATGGAGGATCTTACAGCGAAACTCATGGTGCCGTGCTGGTGTCTCAGTGGTGCTCAATCCGGAGTCAGTACTAAATGAAGGGAGTCTTTTAGATGTGGTCGAACTCGGCATGTGGTTTGTGGTTATGCAGGGTAGGTCAGGGTATGTCTACACAGCAGAAAGGAAGAGAGAGCTAGTTAGCTGTACAAGTGAGGTTGAAATCAGGCAGAAGACAGGGCAGGGTGACACCTTAGAGACTAACTCGTCCCAGCAAAAGGGAAGTGGATGCTGAAGCCTATGCGGCCATGTCTTCCTGCTTTGGCTACCCACATTACGATGGCTAAGTTTTCCTTTAATAAAAAGTAATGATGATTGCTTCAGAAAGCCATTTGGGAATGCAAAATCAAACAATTCCCTCCCCAAGATGCTAAAATATGATGTTTCAATATTACCAAAGTGCTACACTTTTGGGGCAGGGGGGGAGGATTATGTGGAATTTTGTTGCAATCAACACTTTTAAAAGTGTTTTGCTTTCACATAAAATCCCCCCTGCCAAAAAAGATCTGACCCCTCCAAAAATCCAACATCCTGTATTAGCCATGTCATGACCGAACTATCATTTAAATAACACTTTGTCTGGCCTGAAATCCCCTTTAAGTGTCAACAGGATTTAATGTTTTGTTGTTTTAAAAAAAATCATATTTCCTAATAGATCCTCACTCTAGGCCACATTCATCCGTGCATAATGCTAGTAAAGTCACCGGGAGTGCTTACTGTGTAAGGATCCCAGAGTCTGCCCCTTTTCATAGGAGCTGTGTGTCTCCCGTGTGCAAGGGACAGCAACATGGTTAGTGAGGGTGGCAATTTTTCCACTGCACAGCATTTGGTATGCGCCCTCTGATCATAGCTTCAGGTCATGATGGCTGTAATGCTTCTTGGAAAAATCAATCTTTAACTTTAAGACCTTACACAGGAAATATTAAAATAAATTAGGACTTATCCATCCGTTTTCAAATTTCCTTTCAACCTCGTCGTGCTTCTTGCTTTAAAAAAAAATAATAATAATCAAGATTATTTAACAAAAAAGAAAAGACCCACTCCATTTTTGCATAACAGACAAAATTCCTGGAAATCCAGTCCTCTTGGCTTGCTTCTTTATTATCTCAAAAGTACATTAGTAGCTGAGGGGGTCGTTGATGTTCCCTTTCAATATTGCTACTAAAACTCCATGAAGCTTATGCTGAATTTATACACGAACATCAACTCATTTTTAAAATATGTAATGGGAAAAAGCCAGCCAATGCTTTTCTGGCCACCTACATTTCAGAAGGTATTGGCTGGTATTAAAGTAATATATACATATATATTTTAAGAAACCACACATTTTCTGGGCCACGATCCAAAGTCATATAAAATAGTTTAGTCAGTTATGACTGGATGAAGAGCTAGATGGAAAACAGAGCATTCTCGGAGCATGTGGGTATATACGGAGTTCTTTCCAAACTTCATAGAAGTGGGGGCCATTCATTTTATTTTTATTTTCGGGGATGAAATGTAGTGCTCACAAAAAATGAAGGGCTTAGAGCATTACTTGAATACAAGATGCTCCAAAAGGAATCAATGGCCCTCAGTGCTACCTGTGAACACTCCCTACTATTCATGTCCTTAATCACCCAGGAGTAGAGGTGGATGCTCAGTGACAAAATACGTGGTGCTGGTTCTTGCTGTGAGGACAGATGTCACGTAGGGGCTAGGAGGAAACCCACAAACATATTGCTCCTTCCAAACTTCAGGTGGTAGGCTCTGAAATGGATATACCGGGTGGGCACACATAAACCCCCTGTTCTGGGTGTGCTTATTGGCATGCGTCTTGCACACAATCAAGGCAGCTACGTGATGGACCTTTTGGGGTTAGTATGTTCATGGTGAGCTTCACTGGAAAGCTCCTACTCACTGGCAACATAGACAAGCCCAGAGTCTGTTGCAAGGATCTCAGGACTTTGAAACCGTATAGGTCCTTGTACATGTGACAAAATTGGCCTTTAAAGCTGCTTAACTGCCCTTTTGCACCGCTTTAGTGGCATCACAAGTTATACATTCAGTGGCGTATTGCACTTTAATTTTGTGATGATATACACGTTCAGCAGCATATTTTTCTTGCTACGTAGCAAGGTAAAAGCCATCCAAAGTATTTTAGTTTGCTATGCAACAAAGCGCAACAGTGCACGGGGCGCTGGAAGCCCAGACGTGCTCGGGGAAGCTCAGGTTTGGAGGGCTTCCAGTGCCCCATGCACCATCCCCACTGCCAGCTCACCCAGCCGCCCTCCTGTCACCTTGCCACTCTGCCCCAGGGGCAAACCAGCCCATTTCTGGACAGTCCCAGGTAGCAGAAAGGCAGTGGGGATGGTACATGGGGCATTGGGCCTTGCCTTCTCCCCACTAGCACCCTACCCAACCGGTCCTGGGGACCACCACCACGGTGGAGGGAAGCACCGGGCCCCACACAGCTCAAGGACTGTGCAACCCAGTGGCAGCTCATGCAGGCAGGCTCCAGGGAAAAAAGAAAAAAGTGGCAAGGAGCCTGATCTTTTTTTTTTTCCTCCCAGAGCCTGCCTGTCTGAGCTGTACAGGGCCCAGTGCTTCTCTCTGCAGTGGCGGCAGGACCATGTAGGTGGGCTGCTAACGGGCGGGTGCCACCCGAGGGGCGCTGCCCCACAGCTCAGGGACTGCTTGGCCTGCCGGCAGCTCACCCCTGCGGCCATGGGAGAGGCAGGTAGACTCCGGGGAGGAAAAAAGGATTGTGCCCCTCACCACTTCTTTTTTTTTTTCTGGTGGAGCCTGCTGGTGGGGTGTGTGGAGGGTGTGGGGGGAGCTGAAGGTGGGGCTGTGATGCACTGTGATATCACACAAGTCCCAAAATTGAAATGGTAGGTTTTTAAATGCACAGTTAAAAACCACCACTTGGATTCAGAGAGAACTAAACCTCCATCATGTGTACAAGCACCCAGTGACGACGAAAGGAGATGGAAAAGCGGGGGCGGCAGAAACAGCACGGCACGGACTGAATCAGGAACCAGAGTCTCCCGCCCTGCGCGGAAACTTGTGCCCAAGCTGCAACAGAGTTGGTCAATCCCGGATCGGCCTCAATCAGGCATCTTCGGGCAGACAGAGAAGACAATCATGGAAGACGATCATCCGTGACAGCGAGGGATTGCCGAAGAAGAGGTTCTCCTCCCGGCATTATCTTGGGTGCTCTCTGGGGGTCTCATTTCACATCACTGGAGTCTCTTGCATGACTTCCCTAGAAGCTTTCACTGCTCCACCTCAGTTTATGCTTTGTAAAATGGGGGTGATAATCTTTGGCACCTATGAAAGAAGTTTACCTAACATTTACTAAGAACTTCTAATAGCCCTGGAGGAAGGTGCTATTTAAGAGCAAGAATGTATTCATTAAAAAATGAATATTATAAACTTCCCATTTATATATATATATATATATATTAGTTTTTGTATGTCAATAAAAAACAAATCCCCATGGAGCTGGGTCACTTTCACCATCCCTAATGAATTCTGAGTTTAAAACACAGCTGAAAATTGTTTGCACTTGTATCTTTCCTAAAGCCAAAGTGGAGACCGCATGCTGTTGAAAGAAAATACATGATTCCAGGGTAATAAGATCTTTTTAGCATGCCTCTTTTTTTCTTTTTTTTGTATTTTGGGACTGTGTTCACAAGCAGCAGACCCAGTTCTCTTTCAGAAGAAAGCCCACAAGCCACCATAATAAACACTCAAGAACAAAACCACATGCCCCAAAAAACAAGACAGCCCAAGGCGGAAACCTAGAAAGAAGAGGGGGTTCAGTGCAATAGGCTAGATGTACAGATAGGAATAAACACTGAAATTGTTTAAACTTTAATGGGGATCTTGAAACCGCCCATTCAAGAAAACAGCACATTTTTTAGTGACGTCTATGGGGGACAAGTACAGCATGAGCGAGCAGCATTAGCTGCAGGGCATCATAGTTTGGCCCATTCAGTCCAAGGCCCCATTGCAGAGACCATCAAGAAGGTCTTAGTTTTGCAGTTAATAACATGTTCCCAGGGAAATGCACTCAAGTCATTTCACGACACCCACCAGTTATCAATTTTTGATCACTGGGCTGGATCCGCATTGCAGCCAGTTATCAAGCCTCTGAGCTATTCCATCCTGGCTGCTGCTTGTTACAAATTTCTTGTTGTCAAGCTTAGCGTTGCAAGTCGGAAGTTCATGCTCTGTAAGTGAATATAAATTCTCTTCCTCCCTCCCTTGCCAAAGAAGCTTCAGGATTGTCGCAATGCAGAAAAGTTTGTTGGGCTGCAGAAAGAGGAAAATCCTGAAATTTCATATGGCATCCAGAAAGGAGAAGTCAAGTGTGATTATATTAAAATCAAAAGCACTAAGTAACTTATTAATGATATGCATTCAGCCAAAATGCCTATACCACTCAACTCGACCACAACATGTGGTATGGGCATGAGCTTCATCCACAAGGTTCAACACGTCTCCCAAATGCTGGGCTGGTTAGCATTAGCCTGTTGGTTTGGCCAACAGCAGAGACAGACACCAGCTGCAGAGTATCCAGCTCTGGATTTTCACAGTATTTGTAGATATCTGGAGGTAGACTCGAGTGTGACAAGTGGAATCCCTTTAATGGCCAGGCTATGCAGCTGCGTGGTGTCCCAATGCCTTGCTGAATGAGCACTTATAAGAGTGCCATGCTTTTGATGCTTCAGGGTTGTTGGTTGTAGCTGTGTTGGTCTAAGGACATAGGCAGGTTGTTTGGGGAAATGTGATATTCCATAGATTTCATAGATTTCTAGGGTCAGAAGGGACCTGGTAGATCATCAGGTCTGACCCCCTGTTCCAGGCAGGAAAGAGCACTGGGGTTAAGTAATATCTTTTATTAGACCAAATGCTAATATCTTTTATTAGACCAACTAAATAGTTGAAAAAATTATTCTTTGCAAGCTTTTGGGCACCGTTCTTCCTCTGATCCTCACTTCCATGCATTTGCATTTTCACAGACTTGCATTTTGCATTTTGGCTTCTGTTCCACTCAGGAGAGTACACAAAACACCAGCAGACTCTCCCTGTCTGTGCCCAAAAGCTTGCAAAGAACAATTTTTCCAACTATTTAGGTGGTATGGTAGAAGATATCTCTTTTACCCAATCAACCTTATATGCTTTTGATGCGAAACACTAAGTAATAGAATCTAAGCCCTGGTATGGCTCAAAAAAAGGGGTTGGGGCTCAAAAAGCCACCTGAAAGCCATAGGGGTCAACAATGAGAGATATTTTTTGCCTGTGGAATAAATGCCACAAGTTAGGAATTGGTTTAAATAAAAAAAGGTAAAAAGTCTATTCCTTAGAGCCAAATGCTTTTCACCTCACTCACTGCCAACAACATGTTCTGGCTAATTCTGGCCAACAACATGATCTCTGGTGCTAATTCACAGAGTGGGTATGCTACTGCCTTTATGCATACATAAGGAAACCCATTGGCATTTATAGTTGCAGTGAGAAGAGACCTCTCTGATCATCTAGCACCGGGGGTAGGGGGAGAATACAGCCCATAATTTGGATCCAGACCACCAAGGGATTGCATCTGGTCCACAGTGGGTCCCTTGGCCCCACCCAGACCAGGTGCAGGGGGCACATGCGCCTGGTCCTCCATGCCTGCGTACAGGCAGGGTGAGGGCGGTGCAGCCCTGGTGGCGGTGGTGCCTTCCAGAGGCCACTGCCAGAGTCGCCACCACTGCTAGACCTGGCCCCGCTGCCGCGGCACTCCAGCCCGTCCACCCCACAGCCACTGCTGGGGGCGCTAGACAGAGCAGGCCGGCAGGTGGGCTCTCCAAGGAGATCAGCCAGGACCCCTACAGGCAGGGCACACTCAGCTGAGCAGATGAATGGGATGGGGGCCGGGACTGCAGGGCGATGACAGCACGGGACCAGGGCTTGGGGCAAAGCTACAATCCTTTCCCTGCAGATCCCTGCCCAGAGAAGTGGCACTTGTCTCAGGGATGTGCAAGGAGAAAATCATGGCTCTGCCCTGGGCCCCACGCTGTCACCACCCTGCAATCCTGGTTCTGCCTGCACATGCTGCTCCCAGATGCTGCTCCCTGCCCACCTGAGGTCCCATCCCATCTGCCCAGCTGAGCATGTCCTTCCCCTGGGGGTCCTGGGCCAGTCTCCATGAAGACCCTGCCTGCCCGTTCCACCCTGTGCCCCCAGAGGTGGGTGCAGGGTGGATGGGCCCAGGGACAGATAAGATCAATTGTCCCCCCCACCCACCTGCTGCACCGGGCCAGGTCAGCACCCCACCCTCTGCCATGCCATGTTGGGTCAGCAACCCCGATAGCCCTCAGCAACTCACCAAAACTCCTTAAGTGGCCCTCCTGCCCAAATAGTTGCCCACCTCGATCTAGTAGCACCTCCTTTGTGACACCGGCCATAGCATTTCATCTACTTACTCCTTGTGCTAAATTCAACACTGCAGATTATTTTAGAAATCCCAGGGGAGGGAAAAAGTCTCAACATGCCATAGAGCTTTCTTTCTGGGGGCAATATTTTGATGGATTTGGGACCTATTTAACCTTAATCCACTACTGGCGTAATGTCCTGAATTTCATCACAGCACACACATGGGCTACAGCTTTATCCCAATTGCATTACATGTTTGCAGTGCTGTAGGGGCTCAGCCATGATATAGTCATCAGAGGCTGGAGGGCTTTAATGCCACAGCTCCACTGGAAAGTCAGCATGAGCTCGCCCCCTCGCCTGCATTATTTCCAGCTGCTCTCCTGATGCTATACGAAGTGGAGCCGGTAAAATCAGCTCCATTTACACCACTTCTATTTTGCTGGCCACTGGGAAATCAGAGGCTCTCTGAGGGGAGGCTTGCTTGAGATGCTTGCACACTGGTATCTGCAAGATGCTTAACCAAAAAGGAAACTATTTTAAAGAGAGGGAGCTTTTATTTACACAAACAGAGTAGTGGCCAGACCACGAAAACATGCAGTGGGATCCTTTAAAGCGGCAGGGAAATTTTGGGAGGAAAAGTACAACCTTCTGGTGTTTCCATAGAAAACCATTTCAGCCTTGACAGAATGGTGTCACCACTTCTGGCCTGGACACAAACACCATGATGGGCGACTGCTTCTTTTTTACTCAGCTTCCCATCATTTTCAGGCTACTCCAGGAATCTCCATGGGATGTATATTCTCGGGCTCCCAAAGACATTTTGATTCATGGGGGATTCAGTGGAAAGCAACAAGAAAATCAGGTTTACAACAGGGAGGTGGAGAAGGAGAAGAGAGACTAGTTGGGTTGGCTGAAGGCAGGACCTCCCACCAAGACAGAAGTGCAGGTTCCTGCAGTAACTGGGAATGCTTTGCAGGAAGCGCTCGGAGTTACAACAATCCCCCGGACAAACAGAAGTTCGGTGTTGGTTTCAGCGGGGAAGGGAAGTCTCAGCTGCTGGCTGCAGCCTGCAGCTGTTTTCTCCTAGCAGCAGCCCCGTGTCTGTCCCAGCTTGCCCCTGTTTCAAAATGGGAGTGCAGAAAGGGAGGAGAGGGACCTCATTCTAGGGGTTCCCCAGCCAGCTCTGGACCATGAGGTGGGTGAATTGGAGCAGGGGCTGAAACCCCCCCAGCCTCAACTCCCTTGCTCCTTCCCCCCCCTCCCATTCTGAAAACAGCTTGAGGCTGGCAGGCAGCGCAGACAGAAGTTACAGAAGATGCTCTGTTACAAAATGTCTTCATCTGACCCCTTATGCAATCATCCACACACTTGTGTTTGATCACTACTATGTATAAACTGCTTTCTCTGGCCAGATGGGGAGAAAATTGTCACTTCTGTCTGTGCCCAAAAGTCATGTTAGAAACTATTTAGTGGTTGACTATTTAAATATGTTGGGTGACTGTGGCTTCACTCGTTAGATACTGGTCTGCTCACTGTATGAAAACAATGAAGGTTTAGACTCCTGACTTCTACTCATGAGCTCTTGGAGCAATCCAGTCTCACAGGTAGCCATCACCTCTGGGTCACACTGCATCTTACCCTGCTGGTCTGCACACTGATCTTTCCGGACCCCTGTCTCTCTGACCCTGAGGTCCATATCCAAGAAATCCAAAACTGAGAAGATGCACAGTATGGTGTTTTGCACCCATGGTCCCAGTGCCATGGGCACTTTCCTCTGTATGAAACTATCCACTGTGGGGGTGGGACTTTTGGAGGACTTGAAGGAGCTCAGCACCTTGCAGGAGGTGATCAAAACTGCATGACCATGCTAAGGAAGGAACTCATCTTGTCCTCACACTGGAGCCAGAAAGGAAACACTCATTGAACTCAGTGGATTAGGATCAAACCCTCAGCCTGCTAGCAGGTTTCCATGGGATATCCTGGCTTTGATAGAATCCCATCCCAGCTTTGAACAGAAGATACCCTTGGCTGCAAAATATTTCAGGAGAGGATATAGGAAATAGGACTGCAAGGGCCTGTTGGGCCACTGACTCCAGTCCCCTTCACTCACTCACGGAAGGGATTCCCCCTAATCACCACTTCAAATCCTATATGCCAGTGAGGAGTTCTCCTCTTAGACTCCATCTATCCTGCATTTGAGACGGATGACTGGTGCTCATGTAGCTGCACCCTAACTAGATTGACCTGATGTGCATAGTGGTAATGGTGAAGACACAGCAACACAGGCTTTACTGAGGGCTCTACATGCCCACACCCAAACATGGAAACATACTGGGGCAGGTGACTTACACAGAAGCTGATACCTCTGCGTCTTCACTGGTATCATTGCCTGGGCTGGCTGGATGTAAGTTTGCACATGTATGCCTACCTATGCTGAAAGCCCCCCTCCGAAAGTAGGATACCATTAAGGACCAAAGAAAGGTGTCCACCTTTGAGTTATGGGAACATGGAAATTAAACCAAATTTCTGACTCCTAAAAAAGTATCTATAACTTCTTTATATTACTGAATACATATAATATCTAGTGATATAATACTTATATTTATATAGTAAAATCCCTGTTATCTGGCACGAGTGGGGAATGGGGGGAGCTGGGTATCTAAAAATGCTGGTTATCTGAGACCAGTGGTTTTTGGCTGCACATAGAGTGGGGGTGGGGGGTGGCAGCAGCTGCACACGGAGCGTCTACAGCACCAGGTGGTGGGTGGTGGCAGCGGTCATCACGTGTGAGCTTCCCCCCCACTCCCTGCCTGTGTCTGGCTGGCCGGCCGGCCGGAAATTCCAGTTAATAGAGTGTTCTGGTTACTCAAATGCTGGATAAATGGGATTTTACTGTACATATGATACTTATATCCAATGATACAAAGAAGTCATAGATGCTTTTTTAGGAGTCAGAAATGTGTTCTCAGTTCCATGTCCCTAAAACTCAAAGACGGCCAACTTTGTTTTTAAAGTTTGGGTCTGAAACTGGCTTTCTATATACATATAAAAGAAAAGCGTGTTGGAAAACCGTGTAGACTTGTGAGTTCAAACCCCTCCCGCTCTTAATTGTTCCTAAGAATGAAGGCACAGCATAGTTTGAAAGAAAATTGGTCTGATGACAAAAAGATAAAATTATTCGCTGAGCTGCCAGGTTGAATGGGGAGTGGCTGCAGCGGTGAAATATTTTGTGGATGATTTCATGGCTTATGCCTTCAAGCATCTCACCTTGCCTTTAAATAAAAAAGTCCTGTGGACTTCAATGAGTCTTGGCTCAGGCCATTTGCACAAAGTCTTCAGGCTCTTCCAAGGTGAAAGCATCCCTCAATATGTAAACTGATCCCTCAGGGGCCACATTCTGCCCTCGGTTACACAGCTCCAGCAGAATCAGGTAGAATTTGGGCTTCAGTCCTCCCTCCTGCTCCCCTTTCGTGACGCAGTGTGATGGTTGTCATTTTTTACACCTTGAGGCACTGCTCCTGGGCTCTGGTGTTTAAAAGAATGCTCTCCAAAGGGGAGCTATGTCCTGGTGTAGGTCACTAGATAGTTAATGTACACCCTGCCAATAGATGGCAGCTGGGAACACAATGCACAATGTAGGACCAATCACTTGTTGGTTTTGAGCCCAGCAAACAGTGTCTCAGATACCTCTGTTTACCTCAAAAGTTCTTTACTACAAAGAACTACAAGAAGATCCCACTCCCCTTTTCACCAAGAAACTCAACAATACCATCAAATCATTTCCATCAAGACTACAAGAAAAACTACAGACCTTGATCCCCTCACTACCTAATCTGGGGACTTTTTACATGCTCCCTAAAATCCACAAACAAGGGAACCCTGGCAGACCTATCATATCCAACCATGGGACCCTAACTGAGGAAATATCAGGTTTCGTTGAATCAATCCTAAAACCCCTCGTCACCTACAGAGCAAGTTTTGTACAAGACACTACAGACTTTCAATGGAAACTTAAAACCATAGACCACCTTCTCAGCAACACCCTCCTAGCCACCATGGAGGCTACCAGCCTATATACCAACATCCCACACCAGGATGGCATCCAAGCCTACCTTGCATATCTACAGGAACAAGATTACAACTCAGAATACAGACCCAAAGATATTACTGGCCTTATACAATTCATCCTCACACACAACAATCTCACTTTTAATAACCAACCTCCACACAATGGGAACAGCTATGGGCACCAAAATGGCCCCACAGTATGCCAAGCTTTTTATGAGCCACCTGGAAGAAGACCTCCTCAAGAACTGCACCATCAAAACCTTGTTATACTTAAGATATATCGATGACATCTTCATCATTTGGACTGAAAACCTGCAATCTCTGATTGAGTTCCATCAGAAATTCAATGATCACCATCCCTCCATCCGACTTTCTCTAGAATACTCCAGTGCCAATATCTCCTTTTTAGATACGATGATCAGTATACAGAATGGTAAAATACAGACCACGTTATACAAGAAACCCACAGACCAATAGACATACACAGAACCAGCAATCACTCTAAACACACCAAAAAAGCTGTGATATACAGCCAAGCCCTCAGATACCACCGAATTTGCACTGAAGAGAACACCCAGGATTGCCACCTCACCAATCTTCAAAAGGCTTTCACCCAACCAGGACACTCCTCCAGAGAGAAAGACTGCATGTTTGAAAGAGCCACCCGGATACCACGTGAAGAACTCCTGCAGTACAGAAGAAACCCCCCCACAAATTGCACACCGATGGTTATGACACATCACCCCTCCCTCAAACCCGTATGGAAAATCCTCAAACAATTGCAGCCCATACTGGAAAGAGACCCTATTCTTAAAGAGACCTTCCCAGAGCCACCCATCCTAGCCTTCAAATGAGCACCGAACCTCACTAACCTCATCTCCAGAAGCAAACTTCCTCAAGCCCAGAATACACCACAAGGATCCAGACCATGCCAGGACAAGAAATGCAAAACCTGCTAACACATCTCCACCACCCCCACAATCACTACACCCCACAACAAAGCCATCAGCGTTCCTGGATCTTACACCTGCACCTCTAGAAATGTCATATATCTCATCCAATGCACCAAATGCCCTGATGGAAAATACGTAGGAGAGACCAGACAACAACTCTGCGCCAGAATGAATGCACACCGGCCATCTAGCAAAGACACGAATACCCAATTACCGGTGGGGGCACATTTCTCACAAGAAAACCACTCTCTCTCCAATCTCTCAGTCCTGATCCTCAAAGGGAACTTACACAACACTTCTCAGAGATGAGCCTATGAACTCCACTTCATCAACCTCCTGAATACTAAAAATCATGGACTGAATATAGACATTTATGACACATCATAATCTGCCTGACACCTGACTCCCCAGGTATCTCTCCACTATTCATCCCCCTTCTCTCCCCTCCCTTTACCCCAGCCTGTCTCTCACCCATTGACTCCTCAATCTACATTTTAACTGACTCCCTGTCTTGTGTGCAGCCCAGCCCAGCCCCTGGCTTCTTTACTTTTCACTCCAGCCAGGAAGAGCACACACCAACTGCAGAAACTTCCTTAGCCTGACGAAGGGTTTTTGAACCCGAAAGCTTGCTTAGCAATTGTTTTCCAACTATGCATCTAATAAAAGACATCAGATTCACCCAAACAACCTTGCCTGTCTCTTCACCTCAGCTGTTAACAGCAGGCATCCTCCCTGCCAGGAGATATCGGATGAAGCAGCTCCATAATCTTCACACTCTTCATGGTTTCCTCTTTGTTTCCTCAACCACACAGTGCTAAGAAAAACAGACCTGCGGGTTTTTGCTTTACCTCAACCATCCATAGAGAAAAACTTACTTCTTAAAGCCAGGCCCTAAAATCCAACTTTCTTTTCCTTAAATGCCCTACCTAGTCATGCAGAGGTGGATCTGGGGGGTGGGGGTACAGTTGCATCCCCTCACCCACCTCTTTAATAGTTGCTCCACCTAAACTTTAAAACCAAGTTCCCCAGAGAGGCAGCAGTGTTTCTACTTTGGCAGTGCTGAGGAAGTCACTTGAATTCATGGTTCATTATAATGTATCTGATTCCTGCTAATCTCTCTTCACTCAACAGGTGTCGACGATCCTCTCTCCTCTTTAACAGTCTCAGTGTTTCCTTAGCCAAGTTATCTTCTGCAACCTATCCGTCTGTTAACTATTCTTGGTAATATGTGTCTCTTCCATTGCACAGCCCTGCAGACTGTTTTTAGTCCTAGCTAAGCTCAGGTGTGATAACATTAACTCAGATGAACATTAAGTCAGGTGTGGAAATGATGGACAGTGAAGGGTTGCATGCCCTATCAAGATGCTCAGAAAGGCAAGATTGTGTTTTATGAATCTGAATGAGAGCTGCACATTTAACTCTAATGACTACAGGACTAAGAAAATTTTTGCCTAGTTTGTTGTTTTTTAAACTTAATATATAAGCTAGCAAATGAGTACACATTCCAATAAAGTTATATTTCTTTGTGCTTTGATCTTAAACTCGGCAATATAGCAGTGGCTCCTAGCATATTAATAAGTATCTTCTAGCTTTTTGTTAACTTGAGAAAAATATGTGTTGTGCTGTATGTGATGATGCACCACACCTCCTGCACCCTGCTTTTCAAAATCCTAGATTGCCAGGATCGCATGGTATAAGTGCAGTAGCTATGTTTTATGTGTCTGTTCACCAGCAGATCTTAAAGTGTTTTACAAAGGAGAAGAAAGGTGTTTGTGCCCAAAAGCTTGCAGAGAACATTTTTTTCCCAACTATTTAGTTGATCTAATAAAATATATCACATCTCCCCTTAGCACCTTACAAAGGAGAACAAAAACACTACCCCCATTTTACAGATGAGGCACTTGACTGAGATTACCCAGAAGACTTAGAGCCCAATTGGGAACAGACCCCACTTGATCTGAATCCCTGCCCTAGACCCTAATGCCTCTCCGTCTGCTAGCGTAACCTGGTCTCTATTCAGAGAACAATCTCAGCTATCTGTTGGAAATGGTGGCATCATATTTTTATACTTTCCAACTTTTTTCTCCTCTAAGGAAAAAATTTCTGTGGTGGAAGGGACCTCAGGTGGATCTATTATATGTATATGTATGTGTGTATATTCATGTTTTGTATCTCCACCCATTTTTCCCGAATACTCATTTTAAAAACCTCACTACCTATTCCCAAAAGCCCCTCTTTTTGCAGATTTGCACAAAAGAGAACAGCAGCCATTTTAAAAGCTGCTCTGTTTCCCGAATCCAGTTTTTTCCACAGCTAAAGTAGTTCAGGCTTTCAAGCCATGGCACGATTCCAGGACAAGGTAACAAAGATGAAAGTGGCAAAATCAAAGGAGAATTAGATAGCAAGTCTGTGAATATTGCCTGACTGCCTGAAAGCTGAAAGAGGCATTGTTCACGCGACAAAAGGAAAAGTTATACATGCCTGGGAGAAGGCAGCTGAAAATTCAGCATTTGTGCCCTGCATGTGCAGTGATTTTTTGCCTCGGTCTTTGGGGAATGTGATTTGAGACACCTTATACGGGACTAATTTTCAAAGCGTGGCCGCTCAATGTCCTCAGAAAAACAGGCCTGTTTCTGCTGCGTCAACTGGAGTAAATCCTGTAAACGGAGGTCCTTCAGATTGCTAGTCCCTTTTCAGAGTTTCCTCCTGGAGATTTAGCAAGGATGCGTCTGAATGACGAAGTTTAGATGCGCACAAAGATCTGAATTGATACACCCACGTTTCTGTCACAGCAGCGGTTGCAGCATGGATCTGACTTACCCAAGCTAACTTTCAACTAAGTAGCTTGGATACTGGTAGATGTCTAACCACAGAAGCACGCAGAGTATGTGTGGCTACCCTGAGTCTAAGGCAGGTTTGCAGCCTACATCACGTGCGTGCAAACTAGGTACTTTCAAGATAGCTTGAATGTGTCTGCTCTGCTCTACAGGGTGCCATACCTTGCATTTCCACAGAGCTCAAGAGTTTGGATTTTCACTTAATCTGCTTTAGAAAAATGACCTACTCATGAATCCCACCTAGAATATTATTCTGGATTGGACCTATTCCACTATTTCCAAGGGGACGGTGGGGAGGCTTAGATTTAAACACATCGCTTGTGTTTACGTGTCATGGAGGTGAGCACATGTCCAGAAAAGCCAAGAACATCCGCCCTGCCTGGTAGTGGAAGATGCTTTTCATTTATTTCTTTGATAACTTTCTTTCTGATCGAAGAAGCAGGAGGGATTAAAGTTTGAGAAAGGAACATTTCCAGAATTTAGCCCCAAAACTTTAAGCTTCCTGCTAGTTTTGCAGTGGCCCTCAGCTCCTCTGCTACTTCTGCAAATGGTGGGTAGATATGCCTCTAGACTTGACTACATCTTTCCGTGCCCATATTAAAACACAAAGAAACCCCCCAAAAACCAACGCTCTTCAATTCACTGCAGAGTCCTGGGAGACATCTCGGGCATTGTGTTCTGCCCCTGGCTGGCAGGGGTGACCCCTGAATGTCAGGCAAGACTTCTCTCAATCTCCCTCTAGCTTTTTTAGCCCTGCAGTTGAAGCCAATGCTACAGCTTGGGACGCAGACGTGCTCGGTGAGGAATGTGTTTCGGGATGAAGATGAATATGTTGCAGCCATACAACATAAACATGGAGAGCCAGGCCGGTTTCTCCTAGTGCCAGCTGCCTGGATAGAAACTCTTAGCTCCCGTTGCCTTCCCGATGATGAGTTTGAGCCATTCTGGCCCAAAACAGATGGAGCCAGTTATTTACACTGCATTCTCCAAGCCAAGCTCCTGACCCACTTCCCTTTAGACATGTGTGTTGGTGCTGGCTGATTGTTTCAGGATGACGGAGAGAGCATTAGGCCCATGGAGCTGAGCCAGCTATGGGCGTATTTAGTACATGCCAGTGCTTGGGACTCTGGACTTCTGGGTGTCTTATGGTGCTGGGCAGTCTTCCTCCCAAATGGCAGAGGAAGAAGGAAAAATGGACTGATTGCCTCTTTGCAGAGCAATGTCCTGATACTTAAACTCAACCTTCTCACCAGCAACTTGGACACACCTGGAGAAGATCGGGGTAGCACTGGAACCATCTCACCATGGCAAGAAGTCACTAGGGGCAAAAAAAACCCTGGAGAGTTTCCTCACAACCCCACAACAGGCGCAGCTCTGAGTAGCAGCACAACCCAGGAAGCACCAGTATGGACTGTGTCTAAGATGATACTACCTGTCCTGAGGTTAACCAGGTTTTAGGAAGGAAATTTTCCCATAGGTCAGATTGGCCTGGAATGAGAGGCTTTATGCTGGTTGCCATACCACAGGGCATCTTCCTCTTCCTAAGATCTACTGAAAATCTATTAAGCAACTACTGCCCTGCCATTGCAGTGGTATGACTTTGGCCCAGCCCTTGTCTCCCCCTTTCACCCATGGCGCGAGGTAAGGAGTAGGTGTTTCCAGTTTTACACATTGTTACGGGTTACGGTTTGCAGTGAGGATTTGTGGAGTTTCCTCAGTCAATGACTGCCTGTGAAGCGAGGGGACAGGACCTAGCCCTATGTTCCAGCTCATACAGGGCACAGATTGAAGATAGTGCAAGTAACTTCTCCTGGTGTTCTCAGGGCTAACATGGCAGGGGCAGGCCAGAGCCCTCCCAGCAGATGAGCTCCCTTGACCAAGCAGTGTGGATGCTGGTACACTATACCGGGTTTTTCTAGCTAAAGATATTAGTGTTTATGAGAGCTGCTATTCCAGTTTGACCCTCCCAGGACCCAGGTACTGGAGGGGCCGGGGGGTGCTGGTGCCCCTGCATCCATCCCATGGGCCATCTGCTCCCCCAAGAAATGTGTGTGGGAAAAAAGTGCATGGGAAGAAGAGCTGGGAGACATGAAGCGGATCTGCTGCCTCAGCCACGCAGCCCAGCATGAACATTATCATACCTGAGAGACAGCCGAACCCAGCACACAGCTGCTGCAGAAGAGGCGAAGGGATGTCAGAGATAGCATGTGGGGAAGGGCGCTAATGAGTTCCAGGGACCTCCGCATTTGATGCGTATGATTGCTTGATACGAAGCCAACAGAGACTTATTTCCGCTTGCTCCGTTTTAACCCTTCTTCCAAATCTCCCCCCCCCCATGAAATAAAGGCCCAATCTCATGTGAGAGGGGAAAAAAAACCCAACCCTCTAAACCTGAGTTACATTTTCCTGGCTGCTTTCAAAGGAGCTTTTCCAACTTTTCTCTAGCCTTGACATACCTTGACATTTTATTAGCTGAACTTGATTTCATTGCACACAGCACTGGCAGAAAATCTCAGAGCCCTTCATATTTATGCTTTGCTGCTTTTCAGCTTCCAATCTGCAATCCACATCACCCCACACCACAACTGAGCTGCAGCCCAAAGCCTGGCTGAAATTTTACAGGGGAAGGGGAGCAAGGCACCAGCTTATAAAAGGTTTTGAAGGTTCAAGCGTTGCATATTAAGATACAGCAAGATCTAGCCATGCACAGAGTGTGCTTGGCTGGAAGACTCATGCAAAGCAATTTTATAATGCCAAGCTACCGATACCAAGGAATTTCAGGGTTTTATGGTCCATTTCACTGGCAGCAACAGGACCAGCCTGTCCGTAAAGTCAGAGTAAATCAACAAAAGCCTCCCTAGTGACAGAACGGTGAAACAATTTTACCATGAGAACACAAGGAGAATTATAGTTTTCCTATAGTCAAGAGGCAATTATTAATATATATATATATTTATTTGATGTTATTCCATTCAGTTATTTTTACTGTAACATCTAGAGGTCTCACTCCAGACTGAGTTTGCCCATTGCGAGTCACAGCATGCACGCATAGTAGGAAGTAGCTGGCCTAAAGAGATCGGAAAAACAATCGATGGGAAGGGAAAAGGAGGCCAAGAGAGATAAAGTGACTTGTCACTGAACAGATTGATGGCAGAGGTAGGGATAGGATCGGGCCTCCCAGATGCTTTATTTGAGCTTGATTTGCCACTGACATACTGCTTTATAATAAGGAATATCCTAGGCATGGAAGGTGAGATTTTATGGAAAGATTCTCATTGACTTCAGTCCCCTTTGGGTTGGGCCCAAAGAGAAAAACAAAGCCTCAACCCTCAGCTGCATGAACACCAAGTGCAGTTCCAGGGTCTTCCTTCTTTAGGGAGGTGGAGTGGGTTTCCCTTCGTTTTGCAGGTGATGTTGCCTGCAGCAATGGACCAAAAACTGCTTCTGAGTATCTGGAAGCTTGAGCGATGTTACTTCACCCCAAGGTGTTGAGTTGTCCTGACGCCAAACACCTTTAATGGCAAGGTGCTGGGCTGGGGGAATCCAGAAAGAGTCGCACCTGATTTTGTGGCTGGCTCCACATATTCACCATCTGGCTTCACTCATCGTTCTGTCTTGCAAAAAGCTAGAGGAGCAGTCTGGATCCACTTTGCTACAGGCTTGGGCTTATTCAGGTAAATCAGGAGTAATGTGATTAGAGTTAATAAGTTTACACTGATGTAAACATTTCTGAGAGCTTATTCTGATTCCCACTGAAGCCAGCAGACCAGTACCCATTGACTTCACTGGGGCTGGGCACATGTTTCAAGTTGGGCGCACCCACTTAAAAAAATAATCACCTTGCAAAATTTGGATTGCAGGTTGGAAATGAGGTAGGTGTTCCCAAAAGGGAAGGGAATTTACCTTCAGAATATCTTATGGAGGGATATGGTGGATTCTCCATCCTTTGGATTCTGCATTCCTTACATGAAGACTGGATGCCTTTAGGAAAGCTGCACAAGTTGTTGAGCTTGAAGCCAGATTCAGTGGGCAAAATTTTATGGTCAGTGTTATGGAGGAGGTCAGAGGACGTCCTCCTGTGGGGTCCCTCTGGCTTTGGGTCTGTGACTTTATGATCTACAAGATCTCAATTTATTTGCTGATGGTGTCCATAGAAGTGGGGCAAAAACATCAGTAGAAACATTGCAGGAAAATAACTTCTACCTCAGGGTTTCCAGTGTTTCTTGTTTGTGCTGTTTTGCTATTGGGGTATAAGCTTTTTTTTTGCGGGGGGGGTCAAGATTACCCCACCTAGGAGCAAATACACCATGGATTTTGGACAACTAATAAAATATGCTACTAGTAATTAACAAATGGAGTGCGTGCATACAGTATGGTCCATTTTTTATTGCCCTCCAAGTGTTGATCAGTGACTTCAGTTTTTTGTCTTGGCCAAGGTGATTGTCATTATTGTTATCATTTCTGTACCTCAGTTTTTCCAGGTCAGTATATAAGCATGAGCCAAGTTCACTGCTAGAATAGGCTGACGCAACTCTTTGGATTTTGGTGACTTTAGGAAATTTTATACCATGGGGAATTTGGCCCCATGTTTTTAATTATTACTATACAGAGCAGCTGGCTATGGAGATCTTGCACTTTGAGCTAAAAATGCTTAGCAGGCTTCAAAAACCAAATGGGGAAGCTGCCCATTCAATGCAGAAAGGTTTTGGCACATAAGGAAGTGGAGCTGGGGCTGAAAGACGGGTGAGTGAGATGCACTATATGATTGAACCCCACCAGAAAATGTGCCTGGGAAGGTGATGCAGTTTGAGCTTCTGTTATTTGTTCTCATCTCTTCTGTCCTGGGGAACCCTCTTCCCAGTGGACTCAGAAGCACTAAGTAACTAAGTAAAACCTGTCATCCCAGTTACATGGAGAAGCAGGTTGGGAATGAGGAAGACATTGCCTTGGGATAGAAACCAGGGTAAACTTTGTGACTCTGAGAGCTGGTTTTAATCTGGTGATGTCTGGACCCAAACTTATGAGTAAAACTCAAGAAACCTGGAAAAATTGGATAAAAGAGTTTGCATAAATGCTGTTGAAACTAGAAGTGGTTAGAGTTCAGTGAGCTGTCTTGGGCTTCCTTTCAATGCTGGCTATATATTTGCTTTTTTGTTGGAGGTCCTTTCTGCTTTTCTTAATCCATCAAGCCCACAGTGAGAAAGAACCTCCTTGTGCTTTCGGAGGGGGGCGTTCTGTGAAGGTTTCCAAACCTTGACTGAGACACGGAGGTCTACAGAGCCCAAAACTCACCGCTGAGCTCAGCCTAAACTGCCAAGGTTTTCCTGGCTTTGCATTGAAACCATGTGAGTTGTTCATGAGTTTCATTTAAAAAATATGAAACAGCTCAGATCCCGTTGGGAACAGAGGCCTACGCGCCGTCTCAAGCTTGGACCCTCAAACCCACTTGGAAACGTGCCCTGCTTGGAGCTGAAGGCCTTCGCACCACTTGGAGCTCAGGCCCACAACTTGAGTAAGTGCCTTGGACCCTACGTGCAACGCCCATTCCCAGACATTTCTCAAAGCTCAGGGTCTGGAGACCACTTAAAATAGAGGATCTTGAAAATATCCACTCTATTTAAAGCCCAGCTCAGCCCTCTCAGAGCTTGTTCTTTCTTTGCTCAGAGTCCATGAACTTCTGCAAACTGGGTCCAAGTTTCTCATTTAAAACAATGTTCATCCTTGTTTCAGGTTTTCCTACACCGAAGGCCAGGCCCCCAGTGGCTGTTAATCAGCGTAGCTCCGCTGACTTGAATTTTAGAAAGCCGGTGGACCATGCTTGGACTACAGTGGCCATCTGATGAGCCACAAGGACATCTCTTCGCTATCATGGAGACTTGGGCAGACCTGCAAGTCTGCCTTCAGTACAGAGGGAGTTAACCGCACTTCCAATCAGGCACTTGAGTACAGGGTCACCAAAAGGAAATTGGCTCAACACAATGAGCACTGGATAAATCCAGGCAGGAAGCAAAAGAGAGATGTCAGTGAAAAGACAGCAAGCTGGAAAGAGGCGGCTAATGGGAATGCTGTAATCCCCTCCCTTGGTTTCAGTTCTTGAGCAGCAATGACATGAATTATGGCAAGGAAAGCAGGGATTCCAGATCTGACAGATGACACTCGACTGGGAGGCAGAGCATATTGCAAACACAGCACAGCCCGTTATTGCAAGACTGAGCTCATTTCAGTATCTGGTTAAGTGCGGACAACTGCTGAATAACAAGCCTTAGTGGGTGAGACCAGAAAAGCAAATACCTCCTCGAGGCAAAGGTGCTGCTGCTCATCCTGGCTGGGAAAGAGATTTTGGAGTTATTGCTGGAAAGTGCCTAAAGCTGTTCCTCCCGTGTGCAGGTGCAGCATGAAAGGGAAAAGGAAACAGGGCTCCTCATCTAAATCACGGGAGTTGAGGTAGTTAAGTTACAACCGGTAAAAGGAACTGGCAGAGTTTCACAGAGGGGTTTCTATCCAGGGCTGATCAACGTGCTTTTGGAGAGATGTCAGAGATGGATGGTAAATGCAGCAGAATGATATATGAGCTCTATGACTTAAAGTGCCTGGAAAGATAAAGAAAATGTGTTGTTTGTTTCTTATCAGGCCTCCATATAGATATGCCAAATCCCAGAAGGCCCACAGGCGATTTCAATTATAAGCGCAATGGCTGAGATACATTCGTGCACTTCAGCGAAATGTTTTGCGTTTCTTGGACAGAGAAGGGCTATGTAAACATTCATTATCATTGGACCTGAGCACCTGAGTTTCTTCCAGAGCTTTTCCACAAGGTTTTCCCCTCCAACATACACACACACACATGCACACGCACACGGGCTCCCCGCAAAACACCCCATAGCTTGCTGAGTTCATTTAAGGCAAAGAGCCATTCAAGACGAATCTCCCTTGCTACATCCTTCTAGCTCTGGTGATCTCAAGGACACTGTTGTGTATGACTCCCTGGCACAAATGAGAAGAAAATGGGTATAAAACACTGTTAGATCAGGGAAGTCACGTGCTACACTGTGCAGGTATAAATTGCTGGACGAGGGATGCAACCCTGTCTCCATCAGAGTTCAGTTCAACTCCATGGCTCATCTCCAATGCCATCATGGCCTTGAATTAGAAACTGGGCATTTCTGAAGTATTGCCGGTCTGAGGGAGATACTGCAGGGGTGTTTTGGGGGATTTGGAGAAAGAAGTGAGGATGGGCTTGTGGGGCAAGGAAATCATGAGAGGAAGTGCTGAGGCACATGACAAATATTGTGTGTTTTGGGGATTTGGAGAAAGAAGTGAGGATGGGCTTGGGGGGCAAGGAGATCATGAAAGGACACACTGGGGCACACGGCACATATTGTGTGTTGATGCCTATAGGTTGTTGGCCAACATGAGGGGCAAATCCTGCCCATTTCATCCAGATGTTTTCTCCCCATGTTTTATAACAAAAGAAAGGCTGGGTTGTTCACTCCTTTTCTTTCTGCCAGCATGGAAGTGTCATGGCACACTGAAAACACTTGACTGCAGATGTAGTGATAGAAGTTATCATTTAGACATACTTCCTAACTAAGGACACCAACAATAGTTGGCAATTGGGAGGTGGCCCCTCAGGTGGCAGCTAGTTAAAGACAAAGAGTCTGCAGAGGTGTGCCTTTTGCTCCACAATAAAAGCTGTTATTTAGTTCCTAGGTGGTAAGAGTTGCTATCTTTTATTAGACCAACTAGATTTTTGCCAAAAAATATTAACAAAAAAATCTTTAATTGCAAACTTTTGGGCACAAAGGCCCTTCAGGCACAGGAGACAAGATCGTAAAAGTTCTCCTGGGTGGAAATGAAAGTTCAGATTTTGTAGGAGATTTGAAGGTATGGTAAAATCTCCTGTTTGGAACAGTTCATTTTATATGCAGATTAGGCTCAGAGAAAAAAATTGTTATTTATTTAGTTCCTCTCATTCATGCCTGACAGTGTTTATTGAACCCTGTGATCACTACGGCATGCAAGTCAGGGTGTCTCTCTTGAGGTGCTGGTGGTGCAGAAGTGGTTTATAGCTGCCAAAGACCATATTGCTGGGAGTGGATTGGGGTGGAAGTGCTGAGAGGTCAGAGAGCCAGCGAGGGATGGGGTGGTCAGGCTGACCTGATGCAGTGGCATAGTGTCCCCACAGCCAGCAGCTACAGCCTCTGAGCCAGTGATACCCTGGTCTCCCACACATAATTATACTACAGCATATTACCCATGTAGCATGGACCACTTCCTGAGCAAAATGCACAATATCAGGTAATGGACTCTCTTGCTGATATAACTGTGTTGACCCTCAGGCTTTGGCTGCTTAGCTATGCCCACCAGAAAGTCACACCCCTCACCAGCAGAGCTATGCTGGCAAACCCTTGATGTGCAAAGCAGGCCTCAGATTCAATGGACGTTCACAACATTTCTGTGTGAAAACTGGTGGGACCTGAATTGGCAAATTGAGACTTTGCTGAGCGTTGTAGCAGCAATCACCCAAAGCTTTTGCTTGGCAGAAGCAGGTTCCCAGCTCCGGGAAGGACCCTTGAAGGGTCTCCTGCACACCTCTTTATTTCCTGCACAGAGCACGGTGCTACCAGGGTCCTCCATTATGCCCTGATGGCTGAAGTTTGTCTTCTGACCTCCTCTCCTCCACAGCATCTCTTCCTTTTCACTCTGCTCAAGCTTTTCCTTTAACTTTACCCTTTGTTCCTTCAGCTTACTTGCAATGTTGAGCTTTCTTTCATACAAGACCGCCCCGCTCCTCATGCACAACTCGCATACACAAAGCTTTCTTCCCCTCCTTGCTGGTCTGAGGACCAATTCCAACTATAATAACCACATGTCACTCTTTGCTCAGACAGAGCAAGGCCACGTCATTTTGCTCTGTGTTAGGCCTGCTCATGCCTCAGTAATGTCTTTTGTTCTTTGTTCTTGCTGCCTTAATATAGCCTGCATAATCATTGACAGCGCTATTCATTAACTTGCTGCACAATGTCAGAAGGACCCATTAAACCAAATGTTTATAAACTTGACGCGTTCGGCCAACGCTTTCAGGAGTGCCTGCTAAATAGGCATGCCTCAGTACTTGGAGTCTCCGGGGGGGCCCGGTTGCAAAGGGACCAGTCGTTTACATCAGTACTTGCTGTCAATGGACAGCAGGAGTTAGGTTTTTTGCACATGTGGCTAACTTACCAAATTTTGTTCAACACATCTTTGGCGTTTCTTCATGTCTCTCACTGAAAACCCTTGGAGATTGATTAGAAAGAGAGTTATTTGCTGTAAAGGAAAGCCGCCTACCACGGCTGGATTTACACTGCCCAAGACCATTGGCATGTTCTGTGGCAGGGGTTGCCATCTTGGCTCCATCCCTGTGCAATGGCCCCTCCCTTCTTGGAATAGGAGCGGGTGTCCTCCTTACACCGAGACATCAAGGCATTGGTCCAGGGCTTGCTTCCCTCTAAAATTGTAGTCGTATTAAAATATAGGAGAATATCCAACACGATGGCAACAAAGGGTTGGAGAGGCAATGGCAGCAGATAGGGAGACCCTTCACTAGTCAAACTAATTCTGCGCAGGATTGTCCCAGCCAAAGCTCTGGCATAGGTAAAGTCGGCTCTCAGAAGAAGGCTTCCTACATTTGGGTGAGCCGGGATAAATCTGGCACCAGAAAAACTCCTACCAGTTGGTCTTACCAATTGCCTAGCCGCCAGCAGGAGAATAAATGAGCTGTGCTTGAGTAGCATGGCAGAAAGAAGGCAGAGAGAGAATGTCAAAGGGGTGCACACTAGGAAAGGGAGAGATAGCTGTGAATCAGGTTAGGCTGGAAATTAGGAAAGAGGTTTGTAACCATCGCAGTGAGGCTCAGGAGCAGGCTCCCAGGAGGAAAAGATGAGGTGGAAAAACCTGATCATTTCTTTTTATGAATGGGATTCAGTGACGGGGTTGCCAGAGGATATCCTGCTTCAGGCAAGCGGTTGGACTGGATGGCCTATGGAGTTTCTCAGGTTTTCCTAGTAGGTGATCCCTTCCAGCCCCTTTTCTCTGTGATTCTAGGATACCCCACAAGGACCCAGAAGGTCCCTTCCAATCCTAAGGCACGTGTTCATTTATAAATTAGGGGGTTGTGTGCAATTGTACTAAACACACAGTTTAGGACAGGAAGTGAAGGATCCCATACCCTGTTGACCTTTTAAAAGATAGTTGTTTTCAAAGTGCATTTGTATGTATTCTGTATTTCCGGTGGTTCTTTGTGCCTATTCCCGTTGAAACCAAGACCCCGTATGAAAATGAAATTCTTCCTCAGGGAATTCATTTACTGCTCACAGATCTCAACCTAAAGTCACAATCTGATGTTTGTGCCGTTGCACAGAGTTGCTGTGGAAAGAATGATGATATCTATAAGAACAGGAATATGGTTTCAGATCAGCAACAGGAGCAGATGCATTGCTGAAGAAGCAAAGATTCTGCTTTCTGTAAGCCTGGTTAACAAACAATGGGGTGAGAAATCTGTAGCATACACACAAATAAACAGATATATATATCTTAGTGTATGGGTGTCTATATACATGTCTATATATGTGTGTGTGTGTGTGTGTGTGTGTGTGTATATAGACGTATGTATATAGATAGATAGATAGATAGATAGCCACACACACTGTATATATATAGACACACACGTATACATGTGTGTATGTATGTATGTATATGTCTATATATATAAATACACACTCACACATATGCTGTATTACTCAAGTAGAAGATTACCCTAATTTTAAGACAACCCTAAATAATTAGGTTTTATAGATTTATACCTGGAAATTTTCTAAGATTTATTCCTGAAAAATGTTTCAATCTGTTGCAATTTTCCAGGCTCTAATTATTGGAGATTTGCCTTGAATTTATCCGCCTCCCGCTGCTAAAGGAGGGAAAATAACTCTGGGGGGTAAGGTAGCTCCTTTGCTCTTCACTTTCCATTAAATTTTTTCTCCGGCAGCCTGTTCCCCCTTTTTTTTACTGTCAGACCCTGCTCTCCCTGAGGACATGGAAGTGAGAAGCGAATTTGAAAACAATAACCTTGAAACAAAATATGGCTGTAGCCCTCTGCATATAGTACTTGTGCACTTAGTTCATGCAGAATTGCTGCATATTACCTTTTTTCTGAAACTGCTGCAAGTTTTAGTACAAATGCTCTATAAACACACTGTTTTGGTACCTACTTATGTAATACAAACTACGCATAATATTAATCCGAAGCCAAAAACTTGTGATTCATCACATAGTTCATGGGCTGTGCTTCACCAGAGTCAAAAGCATTTCAAGCCACAGTGATCTCACAGCTCAGTGCTACTCAGCATGCATACTCCAGATACCCCCACAAAGGATCCATGTGCTTATTAGCCCCCACTCCTGATTGGAACCAGGTGTTCTTCTCACAAGTCCTAGGGTGCTCCAAAAATGTATATGTAGATGAGGTACAGGGCAATCTGGTCCGGCTTCACCTCATGAAGGGCAGGGCCACAATAATAATATGCACCAGGTTCAGAGAGGGGGTGACAGCGGGGTTCTGAGTGAACTGTTTGGGGCCCCATTGGTGATGCTGGGCAGGCATTTAAGGCTGGTGAAGAAACTGGACTCATTGGAAATGGAAAGACAGGCACAGATCTGTTGTGGGAGTGAAGAGGAAAATAAAAGGTATGTGATGTAGTGACTCACTATGACTTGAAAAGAGTTGACACTGAAGGGGACTGCATGTAATGGGCACTGTGGTATTTAGATAGGCTATATGGCAGGGTGGGCAAAATACAGCTTGTTGCCTGGATCTGGCCCATGTGTGAGCACCCACTAATTGATTTTATCCGGCTCTCTGCTGCTCCTGTGGCATTCCACTTGGGGCTGAGCCCAGTCTGCTTCGGCCCAGGGCCCTGGCCAGTGCACACAGCTTCCCAGCAGGGTTGCTCCTGGTGCTGCTGCAGCCACAGGGGTACTGCATAGCTTCCTTTACTTCCATTGGATCTTCCTCCTTCTGCCCCTTGGCAGGCAGCAAGTAGAGTGGGGAAGTGGCAGCAGCCATGGGGATGTGTGCCAGGCACCACAAGCCTAGCCAGGTGGTGGGGGAAACTTCCAGCTGGGCAGCTCCTGCTTCAGCACATGGGGCTTCAGCTCCAGCTCCAGCTCCTAGCCACCTTCCACCTACTTGGCCAGCCAGTACACCCCCACTCCCTCACAGCCCCACCCACACAATATGCAAGAGTAAGACTTTATTTTGAGTGATTATGCATTCTCCCCTATATACACTACTCAAAAAGAAATATAAATCAGATCTTAAATAATTTTTTGAAATAAAATTAAATTATGTTACAGTAAGCATTTGATTTTTAGTATGTGATTTGTTTTTTAATCTATAATTCATTAAAATGATATCTTCTGAAAGATTTTATGTGTGTGACCCTTGACATCTCACCAAAACTCATTAAGTGGCCCTCCAGCCAAAATAATTGCCTACCCCTGGGCTATACAGTACTAGCCTATCCTTGTGGCAGGGGGTGAGAAGAAGACCAGGGCTGGAGAAAAGCCCCACAGAATTTGCATGGGAAATACTCAACGCAAGTGCAGTGGAGAACCTAGCTGGAGCCTGGAGCAGGCCAGTGTGCTTCCACAGTGCATGCTCTCTCCAGATTGATGGATGGAGCTTAAGGAAGTATTTCCAGCTTCGAAGAGGGGCAACTGAGGGTGGACCATAGCCAGCAGAGCGCAGAGCCGCTGTAGGCCTTCTCAGCTGACAGCAACCCACAGCCAGCTGTGAAGGAAGTGGGTATGTCAGCTGGCAAAGGTGGTTGGCGGGCTCTTGCAGCAGAGTCTTGGATATGCGGCACTGGTGGATCACCTGAGAACATCCAGGTGAGGGCTAAAGCTGCAGAGCCAGAGGCACCTGATGGTGGAGAGTGTGGGTGCCGGAGCCTTGGAGGACTGATTTAATTTAATCGACCCAGGAATTGGGAAGGATGTGACATATTTTGCCTTGGTTGGGGGTTTTTTTTGTTTGTTTTTAAGCTTTCAGTGGACCTTCAGTGAGCTGACTTCATTTTGCCAGACCCAAGAACCCGGGGAAATGAACAGATAGGAGGTTTGTCTGATTAACTTGAGAACAGACTTATCTTAACTGAGGAACCCTGGATCTGATAAGGAATTAATGAGAGACTGGTGATCTTAGTAAGTCATGTGTGAGAGAGTGTGAGTGAGCCCATGTGAGTGAACATAACTCACAAACTTTATTTGGTAAACCAAACAGCAACATCCAGCAGTATATTCCAGCTAAACAAGATTCTAGCCCAAGTGCATGTCATCAGGGATGTAATAAGGGTGGGGTGTAAGAGGAGGAGTCCTATGAAGCAACCCTCCAGGGGAGGACCTAGCAGAATTGTCACTCCTCCTACACCCAACCCCCAGCTGTTTAAACAGATACATCAAGACATGGCAGGCAAGAAAAAAACACCTGGGATAGGCAGAGAGCATCTGGTTATCTCGAATAGTGCATGCAAGTGTCACAGGGTACTAGGGTGGACGCTCCTTTAAGGGCAGAAACTGCCTAGAGAGAGAGCCCTAGCAGCCAGGCAGAAACCCCGCAAGTGCAGGTTACTGTGGCAGCAGGCTAATGACGGAATTAGCCTGCACCTGCACCCACTCAGCTGATCAGAAGAAAGCAGGGCCTTGGGCACATATAAACCCCAGAGCAGGGACTAGAGGGTTAGTTCTCTGGCAACAGAGAAGGGAGAAGGAGCTCTTATAGAGGAAGCTACTTGGAGATATTTGATTGCCTGTTCTGCTTCTGGTAGGATTAAGAGGCTATAGGAACTCATAAGTGTTAGTGGGCAGGAGGCCCATTAAACTGAGAGAAAAGCTTGTCTTCTTGAAGGGGATAGAATGTGGACCCTATGTTATTGTTGTGTTGTTATCTTTTTATGAGATGGAGACCTCATTAATAGGGACAATATTTAATTGCCACCTGTGAGACATCAGGTATGGTAAAGGAGAGGTTTTGGAGCCATGCATCCCACCCATAAGCCTTGGGGGTATCGTAAGGCACCTCCTGAGTGTGGGACCCAATAAGGGGCTCAACAACCCACAGGGTTTAGAGGAGTCTGTCAGGACTGTGACTGAGCAGTAACCTGAGGGCAGCCACCCGATTCATTATTGAAACCAGTACGAGGTGGCAGGTGAGATTAGTAGGCGCCCCATAGGGTGCAGCCGGCACAGTCACGGGGACCTAGGGACATCATGGCTGCCCCTGGGGAGACCATATCATGACAGCAAGTAAGAGGTCGGGCAGGCGGGGGTCTTGGCCTTATAATACCCACCCCCATCACCAGGTCCCATCAGTATCTCGGCCTTTTGCCTAAGATTAAATGTTCCCACGGGCATGTTTGCCCAATGCAGGCCATGCATTTTATAGTTATGCTCAGTGTCAGATGCATTTAATCAACATCATAGTTGGTTTCCATTACTGAGTACATGCTGCTTTTGGCAGCAGTTTAGTGATAGACAATGTATTTCCTTGTATGCAATTATAAGATGAGGGGCTTTTTCCCCATGCCATCTGGGGGTAAGTACTCATCTTGTATTCAATAAATATTCTCTGTGTGTGTGTGTATGTGCGTGTGTGTGCATGTATGTGTACGTACATACAAAAGGTATATATACGGTTATGTGCAAATTAAATGTACTTTTTTCAGAGGTGGGATCTGCTTTTTAGACAGGGTCTGTTCCCCCTTAGTCTAAACTTAGAGCACTGTGAATCTGTACAGTTCACATCATGCACTCTGGCACTAATGCATGTTTAAATCTCAACCCCAACAGGCCATTTTTAAGGTCCATGCAGCTGAGTCTCTTTTCACAGTGCTTTTCTCACCATGT
Organism: Crocodylus porosus; assembly: GCF_001723895.1. Classification (NCBI taxonomy): domain Eukaryota; kingdom Metazoa; phylum Chordata; order Crocodylia; family Crocodylidae; genus Crocodylus; species Crocodylus porosus. Next base: position 198,587,180 of record NW_017728906.1, on the reverse strand, counting down.
GTCATTTTGCAGCTTTGCTCCCAAGTTTCAAATGAACAGCAAACCCCGAAGTAGAACTCAGCAGAAGCTTAGTCTCAGGCAGAAACCGCATAAAAGCTCTAGTTTTTCACACCATTTCCATCAGAAATCTATGTGCCACTTTTGAAATTCTGCCCAAAGATCTTCCAAATTAGCTGAAATCTGGGGCTTGGTTCACCCAAAATGCAGAGCTGGCACTGACTGAAATCCAGCTCTGGATTTCAAACCTTTGTCCATTCAAATCTCAGCCTCATCACCCCTGTAATGAGTTCCCATCTGCATCATGGGAACATTCAACCCTGAGTTTGTGTTGTTGTGGGTTCAGCAGAGGAGCAGCTCCTAGACAGCTCCTAGGAACAGGTTAGATTTTATCAATACATAAACTGGAGAGGGACATAACTGGGAGTCAACACTTACCTGCAGCTGCCTGGAGCCTGTGCTCCTAACCAACTTTCTACATTCACTTCGCTCCAATCAACATTCATAAAAGCCTCTTAAGAAACCAGTACCCTTACAGGGTTTGCTTGAAATTCAGACCTGAGCCTCTTCAAATTGGCTGGGCTCACTGAAAGGTTGGAGCACCACACTCAAATTAAGGGTTGGGTTTGTCCTGATCTGGGAGACTGGATGGCTTCTCAAATGGCTTCTCCAAAATACAACTTAATTCAGTTGGCAATGTTCTCTGGTAGCAAGCCAGAAGGACCCAGCTTGAGTCCAAGGCGGGCTGATGTTAGGACCCAGCTGCCGCTGTCATCACTGCTGCTTCTTCCTGCAGTTTGGGAGAGGCACGGATGAAGCCCCACACTGCCAAAGCCCACGGCTACAGGAAAGCTACTGACGACCTTCCACCTCCGTGGCCTGCATCCAGTGGCTCTGCGAGGTGGGTCTGGACTTAGGCTGCAAGTTGACAACCACTGCCTTAATTTATTTTCTTCAAAGGGACAGCTTTGGCTAATAATTTACTAAGGGATAAAAGCTCTGAGAGGAAGAAACCCAGGTCAACCTTTTTATTCTCCCAGGATGGATTTTTTTTTAAACCTTTCTTTTTTTATTAGGGTCAGCAACTCTCACCCGGGCTTTGTTGGGACAGGCTGTCTAATACCTCAGCATGCATTTTCCTGTGAACGGATGGTGCAACAGAATAGGGAAGGGGAAGTCTTTAAAGGAGACAGAGACTAATGTTAGGCTGTATTTAGGTTTCTAGGGATAACTGCTGTGGGGTCTACGTTAGAAACAGACATGCTTGTTCTTTCTAAAATGTCACTAAAAACAGCCTTGCTTTTTCATATATTAATGATACACATTGTGGTTGCATCAAGTCCCCAATCCTGAATTTAAGGATGGCCAGATCCTTGTGCCACAGCCTTCACACCTGAAAAGGGATATAGAAGAACTGGAGAAGATCCAGAGAAGGGCAACCGGGATGATAAGTGGACAGAGGGACTTCCATATGAAAGGAGATTAAAGAGGCTAGGCCTGCAGTTTAGAAAAGAGAGGCTTGATGGGGGGCATGATAAGAGTTTACAGAATATTAAATGGCGAAGAAAAAGTACATTGGGGTTTATTATTTACTCTCTCACACAATACAAGAACTAGGGGGTCACAAAATAAAACTAGCAGGCAATAAGTTTAAAACTAGCAAAAGGAAGTTCTTTTTCACACAGTGTGTCATGAATGTGTGGGACTTGTTACCACTGGATGCGGTGGAAGTTGATAGTTTAGCCACATTCAAGAAAGAGATTGGACATGTTCTTGGAGGAAAGGGGCATCAGGAGCTATTGAGCATGGGGGTTAGGGACAAAGCGGCTGAATCAGAACTTCCTAGACCTGAAATGCTGGAGCGAGAGAGGAACAGTGGAAAAAGCCCTGGTCATAACCAGTTCATGTTCCTTTTCAGCATCTGCTCTCCATCACTGCATGACACAGGAGACTGGAAAGATGAACCTCTGTTCTGACCCAATAAGGTCTTATGTTCTTACAAAGTGGTAAGGCATGGCGATGCCTTTGAGGCAGACGGAAGAGCAGAGGCAGCTTTGACTGAGCTTTGGCAGGGACCCTCTATCCAACATAGATAAAGCTGTAATGCTTACAACAATAGAGCCTTGTGAAGCAGACTGGGCAGGTCTATCTCCAGTCTTAAGGAACAGCCTGCCTGAATTTTGGACTTCAGCAACCAGGAGTAGGAGGCAATGAAGGATGGAAGCAGGTTCAAGACATGGTGAAGACTGGGAGCGTTACAACAGATAGGCAGTACATACATGCGCATAATTAATTATTATTTCCTTTCCTAAGTTTATTCTATGCCTTCTTTTACCCTCACTCTGCTGCTAGGGATTTCTTTATTTTATACAGTAGACTCAGGCCCAAAGCCTAAATCACTCCTTAGCCTTTCTCACAGCTAGAGCAAAAATTACCTCTCTTGCCTCTGCAGTACTATGCAAATCTACCCTGGCAGACACATAACTCTCCTATTCAGTCATTGCCCAGCCTAGTGCACCCCAGGGACCAATCCTGGCCCATACTGCAGAGGTGTGTAGCTCTCCTGTTCTGAAAACGGGCAACATTTTCTCATCCCTACCCACAAAGAGAAGCACATAACTCTTTCTTGTTCTTTTGAGGAAGGATCCTTAGATGTCCATATCATACAATCATTCAGTTTACTCTGTGGTCATGCATCTAAATGACAGAGGCAGGAGACATTCTGCCTCTCCCTCTTTTAATCTGCTAGACTAGTGGTTAATGTACTTGCCCAGGGAATGGGAGACTCAGCTTTAAGCCCTCCTTATCCAGAAGGTATTTGAACATCTCCCATTTTCCATCAAAGTGTCCTCAACACCAGGCTAGGGACTGATAGGAGCTGGGGCACTAAGCGGCCAAGATGGAAAGAATCAAGGAGCCTCAAAGAAAAGAAACAAGAGGGAATGGGACTCTGTGGCCCAATGAGGAGGGAACCAGTCTGGAAAAGGAAGGACACTTAGCCCTGGCCCTTGCTCCCAGCCTGTGCTTCCAGTGCTATTAATGCATTTCATCCTGTGTACAATGCAAACAGGAGTCCAGAACATCAGGGCTAAGTGCAGACAGTCAAAAAGACTGAGGCTGAATCAATTCAATTTTCACAGACAGTCAAAAAGACTGAGGCTGAACCAATTCAATTTTCACAAATTAGTCTAAGCTGTGTAGACTGAACCCACAAGCAAGTGAACAGACATTCACTTTTGATTCCAGAAATGCAGCCACATGCCTGCAGTGAGCCAGGCCGGAAGTCAGGGGGCACTAGAGCATGCCTTCCTGCTTGCCTGGAGCAGGCAGCTTGGGCCAAGGCTAGCCCCGCTCCCTGTGGGAAGTGGGGGGTTGTGCAAAGCATCCTGGGATGCTGTGGGGCTGTGAGTTAACTTGAATCTGGAGGGGATCAAAAGTTCAATAAACCAATTTAATCCAAATCAGTTAAGCCTGATACAACATCCATCCATGTTTATCTGAAACTGGTTTTGTCCATTTTGAAAGTGGTTTATGTGCACTGAACTTCTGTTGTGTTAAAGATTTGAACCGGTTTCCAATCGCTTATTTCTGTCCTTAGCCCAGGAGTATGTGTGTGTGTGTGTGTCTGCAGGCATGTATGTGTGTGAAGGAGGGTATATTATAGACCTTGTCAGAAAATTTCCAACATTTTCTGGAGGTGGTTCAAGCACTTACTTTGAACACCTTCAAGAGAAATTTGGATATGTATCTTGCTGGGATCCTATGACCCCAGCTGACTTCCCCTGGGGCAGGGGGCTGGACTCAATGATCTTCCGAGGTCCCTTCCAGTCCTAATGTCTATGAAAAAAAAACTATGAAAAAAATTTCCTACTGGAATTTCTCAGAATCAGAGTGGCTGCTTGATTTGGACAAAACCCACTGGAACACATGAGGCAGATTTCAAAGCCATGGAGACCTCCCAGGCTTCAGGCTCTTCAACAGCTTGGGCCTTTGGAGAACACCTGCTGTGGGACAGCCCATCAGATGAGCTGCTTCAGGCCTGGAGATAGGGCCCCACAGCAGAGCTGGGCAGAAAATGATAGTTGTGTTCTGTGGATAATTTTGAAATCTTTGCTTTTTGTTCCAAATCAGAATAAAACTGGATTTTGAAATCACAAAATCCTCCCTGAAATGGATCTGCTGTTCTTCACCTGGCTTGAATGACAAACGGAGCCTGTGCAGCTTAGTGTATTCCTACAGGCAATAAAAATGCCCTTTAGAAGTAATCCGACTCTCCCTGAACTGCACTGGTTTCCACAGATCTTACTCCTGAGAGATTTGGGATGGAGGAAAAAAAAGAGAAAAAAAGAAAAGAAAGGCCTGATTCTGATCTCACCCCAGCCCCTGGAGACATGGTCTATTGGTGTGAAACAAAAACCAATTTGGCACGGAGAGCTGGACAGATATTGTTGACCAATAGCAATAGCTGGAGGCAAACAAGTTCCTGTAAATAGCATGCATTGTTATACTGCAGACGACTTCCCATTGGCGCTGAAGGAGACTCCAGCTTGATTTGAAAACAGCAGTGAGAAATACAGTCACTATGAGTGCTTGGCCTTTTGATCGTATTATTTCCCCTCCTTTCCTGGAGGAGCTGCTTTGCCCGTCTTCTTTTTCATCCCGGGACTCTCCGCGTCCCATTGTGAGCTCTCATTCTTCTTGCCACAACAATGGGCGGCATGAAACCCTCCCCAGCCCTGTGCCTATTGCCGGCTGCCAGGAGGTCGTATTTCAGGCTGATCTAAAGACATGACAAAGCCTAACAAGAAGAGGGCAATAATTTCTGAGCCTTCGCTCTGACACCATGAAGAGAAGGGGAGGGTAAGCAGAGCAGGATGTCAGGAGAATTCCTCGACTCGAAGAGATTGTTTCCTGTTTCTATTTGACGGGGCTCCAGGCTGCATGCGTTATCTCCAGGCTTCTCCATGCCAACATGATTAGTTAATGAGCCATGTTTAGTTTCAAGCAAAATGCACCATTGATCCTCGGCTTTTGCTTGCCTCACCATGGGGGTGGGGAACTTCATGCAAACGGCCCCACTGGCAGACCCGGGAAGCAGAAAATGTGCTTAGTGGATGAATCTTTGAGGGTGAGACCACAAAGCCTCTGGATGCCAAAAGCCCCCTGCGTGGGAACAGAGTGCGTGTGTGGTAGAGGAGGGGGGTTTAAAGACCTTATCTCATCTCCCAGTGTCCATCTCAAGTGACTGGTCTGGGTAGAGGGAGGGAAGGCTACTGAACCCAAAATCAGAGCTGGAGACCCCCTGGGGCTGTAGGCCACCCCCAACCAAGGGAGGTGGGACAAGAAGGTCTGTCCCCACTTTGCACCCTGGGCATGGGCAAGATGTTTCTATAGAGCTTGAGAACACCCCCTTCACAGACCTCATCCACCCTCTTTCCTCATTGAAGACCTCCTCCCCTGTGCAGCTTCAGGACATGGTTCAGATCCCTACGTAAGTGAAGGCAGTCCTAAACTGTGCGCCTGGGAGTCTTGTGGTATTCTGGAGTTTCAGGTGGGGCACTTTTGCTCCACCCTGCGGTTTACCCCAACTGCCCCATCCTGGCATAGCAGCAGCACAGAGCTGTTGGGGCAGGGTCCGTGGCTGACAGAGAAGGCCCTGCACGTGGGTCATGGTTGTGATGCTGAGGTATGTATGGTACGTGTGCGCGCGTGCACATATGCATGTGTGTGGCGTGGGAGCAGAGGACGAATTTGCCCTTAAAGAAAGCTGGCATTTTGTTAGAGACAGACCCTTACCCAACCCCTGATCTGAACCTGACTGAACCAGGTAAGATCCAAGTCAGCCTGGGTTTTTACCAAACCAGAATGCCACCAGCGAGCGAAACCAGAACAAAAACCCTATCTTGCCCCATCTCTGCCGCTGGCTGACCCTGGGAAAACGCTATGGCTGATTCTGATTTTCTGAAAGATGCGGCTGGGATTCAAAGGCAGAGCAGTGGATCGTGTTTCTGACCTCTGGCCACAGATTGCTGACACCGAAACCATCCGTGGGCAGGCACCTTGATGTCATTAAGCAGGGGGTCTGAAAGCTGCCGGGCTGATGGCGGGGCTGTGTATCAGGTTAGTGTCACTCAGCTCTCCTTGCTTCCCTGGTTTCTGACTCGCTTGACTCCAAATTGAAAGTTTATTGTACTGCCACTTAAGAGCACTGCTCATGAAGAAAATATCCTTCTATTTGTTTATGTGGTTTGCTCGTGCTGTTTACATGATTTCTGTAAGCAGGAACTGGCGGATTCTTTGAGGGATTCTTAATGGAAACAAAGGACTATTTTCAGTTCACTCTCTGGCATGGCCCAGAAATTACAGCATGCAGTAAATACATGTTCCCAGAGCACATGTGGGTATTCTGTCCTGTCCATGGCATTCATGGGGAGCATCCCTAAATGATTACAAAACCCCAATGATGGGGTTAGGTGCAACCTAAATAAAAGAGCAAATGCTCTGGGACCAAGTTCACCAGTGTGCTCCAGTGGCATTGTGGACCTCCATGGGGTAGCTGTGAACCCATCTAAGTTATTGACACCCGCTTGCTGTTGTTGACCCCCAAAGGTATTCTGGGAAACAAGAAATGCTCAGAGAGCCAAAATTGGAAGGCAGAGAATTTTTAATAGCAAATGTAAAAATGAAATGCAGATAAAATATAAATGGCTAAACAGTATAGTAAGGCCTATCAAGCAAATGATCGATATTTATAAAAGGCGCATTAATCCAAATACATGTCAATGTCATTAACGTTTAAAAGAAGTTAAATGCCATTTAATTACATTTTCTAAGTCCTTAAGTCATAGAAAAGGCTCCAACGAGGGGACAGCCTGTTAGGGAAAAGGATTTATGAGGTGAGGCTGAAGGAATTGGGCTTCTTTAGTTTGGAGAAGAGAAGACCAAGGGATTATTTAATAGTTTATGTGCTCCAGAGCTGCTCTCAGGCTCTCTGTCATGGGTGTACTGGTGCACACTCAGGGCTTCTCTAAGTCAAACACCTGCCTCATTTCTGGGCTCTGGCAAGCAGGAGTGAGCAGAAAGGTCATGTTTCGGTGCCTGCCATGATATTGTCCTGCTCTAGACCAGGCACAAGCAGCCATGACTTAAGAAGGTATTTGAGGATGGTTCTTGAGTTGCAGTTTGGTTTTGTTTCACAATAGTGCAGGGCCCTGAGCTGGAGCTGGGGTTCTCTACATTCACACTATCCTACAAGGTCCAAATCACAGACCATTAACAGCTTGAGTCTGGTTCCCCATAGGCTTGCTTCTTGCACATGTCCTTTCACCAGTGCAAAGCTGTTAACAGAAGCGCTATTTTGGTGTGGCTTCATTTCACAATTACTCTGCCCTCCTTCTCCCCAGATGGCAATGACAGCACAACAGAAAATCTCACTAGGTCCTCAAAACATGCTGGCTAAGCCCAGGCTAACTCTTCATAAGCAGATGAAGGAATGCTGATATCTATCGCTCAAGCCCAGTATAGAGCTTGGGCCAAATCCTGGTATTGAGCACTAGGGCTGTGTGAAATTTTGCCAGCTATTTTGATTAGACATTGTTTCAACTCATTTTGAGATAGAAACAGTGAAATCAAATTGAAACAAAGGGCTTTGAAACAGCCTCAAAACAAAACAAGGCTAGTCAAAATGTTTCAAGTTTCAAAGCAGCCAGCAGCCAGCAGCCAGCAGCCAGCAGCCAGGTGGTGGGAGACAGGGGAGAACCAGGGCTGTGCTCCCAGCAGCTCCGCAGCCCCATGTGGCTCAACCAGGAGTGCAGCCCTGGCTCTCCCCATCTCCTGCAACTGGGCTGTGGGAAGCTGATCACAATGCAGGGAAAGGAAACTGAGCCCAGGCTCAACTCCCCTCACCAGCACTGTGATTGGGCTGGGGAAGGTGACTTAGCCCAGCTGAGCTGAGTTCCCCTCCCCAGCACTAGATTGGGCTGGGGATAGGCACTCAACTCAGCTGGGCTGAGTTCCTTTCCCCAGCCCGATCGTAGTGCTGGGGAGGGGAACTGAGCAATTGGGCTCAGTTCTCTTCCCCAGCTCCCCGGTCCTGGGCAACAGCACTCGGTTTCCCTCCTTCATCTGGCAGGCAGATTGGGGGCCCACAGCCCCAGGAGGATTGGCATAGCCCCTGCAGCCCTTCTGGGGTTGTAGGCCCCCATCATCTGCCTGCCAGATGAGAGAGGCTGTTTCAACCTTTCCCATTATAGCATATGGGTGAAACATCGAATCAGCGTCAAAAGAGCATCACTGTTACAACTAAATGACATGGAAGAGCTGTTTCAAATCAAAATGAAATTTGAAATTAAATGTTGTTCCATCGAAACCTCGAAACTCAGGTTGAAATGGAACAGTGCCATTTTGCACAGCTCTACTGAGCACCCACTTCTCCTCCTGAGGCTGCGTTCTTTTTGGCAACAGCATAAAGATGACTTTTGGCAACAGCTGGTATCACATGGAGTGCCCCAGGGGTCAGTTCTGGGGCTGATTTTGTTCAATATCTTCATCAAAGACCTGGAAGATGGGATGGAGTGCACCCTCACCAAGTTCGCAGATGACACCAAGCTGGGAGAGTAGTAGATTTGCTGGAGGGTAGGGCTAGGATTCAGAGAGACCTCAATAAAGTAGAGGATTGGACTAATAGAAATCTCTTGAGGTTCAATAAGGGCAAGTGAAAAGTCTTGCACTTAGGAGGGGACAATCCCCTGAACTGGTACATATTGGGGACTGACTGGCTGGGCAGCAGCTCTGTAGTAAAAACCTGGGGGTGACAGCGGACAATAAGTTTCCTATGAGCCAGCAGTGTGCCCTTGTTGCCAAGAAGGCTAATGGCATCCTGGGTTGCATTGGTAGGAGCGTCGCCAAAAGATCAAGGGAAATAATTCTTCCCCTCTATTCAGCACTGATGAGGCCACAAGTGGAGTACTGTGTACAGTTGTGGGCCTCCCACTACAGAAGGGATGTGGGCAAATTGGAAACAGTCCAGCCGAGGGCAACAAAAATTGGTAGGGGGCTAGGGGACATGACTTCAAAGGAAAGACTGAGGGAACTGGGCTTATTTAGTCTGGAGAAGAGAAGACTGACCAGGATTTAATAGCAGCCTTCAACTCCCTGCAGGAGGGTTCAAAAGCAGATGGAGCTGGGCTGTTCTCAGTGGTGACAGATGGAGGCAGAAAAAGAACCAATGGGCTCAAGTTGCAGCAAGGAAAGTTTAGGTTAGATATTAGGAAAACATTTCTCGGAGGAGGTTAGTAAAGCACTGGAACAGGTTACTCAGAGAGGTGGTGGGATCTCCATCCTTGGAGGTTTTTAAGACCCAGGTAGACAAAGCCTTGACTGGGATGATGTAGCTGGTCCTGCTTTGAGCAGGCGGTGGGACTAGATGACCTCCCGAGGCCCCTTCCAAGTTTTAAACCCAGGCTTTTCAGAAGTGCTAAATGGGTAAACCTGCTATATTCAGCAAGAACCATAGTTCAAGACTGAATAGCAAAAATCCAGAAGTGAGCCCAGATTTATATACTGTATTGCGTGGCTCTATCTCAACAACTTACTGAAGAAGACTAAAAATATATAAATGTTTCTAACAGCTTCTAATCTAATTAATATTCATATGCCTATTGTTATTTCCTGTTTAAGATGGATCTTGTCTAAAATCAGATCTAATTAACATAACATTGCTAAATGTATTCTGAGCAACATTTAGCCTACCCCTTTTGACCTATTGTCTTTGAACTTTCTCAAGTTATCCTCACCTTTAACATCCTCTCACTCACTTATTTCCTTTGCTTCTTCTTTTCTTACTCAAACATGGGGCAAACAACTGCAAGCAAATGCTATACCATATTGCCATTGAGCAATTCAGGGCTTACCTTAGTCTACACTGTCTACCCAAAACTTATTGTGATTATAATCTTACTGGTATGGTAGTAACTCTTATCAGCTTTAGGCCTGAAATAGGCCTTTGTGCTAGGCCTTTAGGCCTTTGTGCTAGGTGCTGTATAAACACAGAAGAAAAATGCTGGTCCCCAGTATTGCAATCTGTACAAGGCAAGAGACAGACAGACAGTGGAGCACAGTGAGAGCATAGGAGACAGTGTGAAGAATTTATAAACTATCTGAGCTTAAATCTGTGTCTCCAAAAAGCAGCTGTAGGGCAAGCCCTCTCCTTTGAGATTCCCAGCATAGCTGCTTCTATTTTAAGGGGGAAAAAACTCATGATCATTTTATTTCTATAGGCCCTGCCTTGAAGTCTGCATTCAGATTTGCTCAGCTCTGACTCAGGCAAAACTGCTGGAGAAACCAGTGGCCTAAATCCTGAAGATGTGAGTTTTTAACTCACCAAACACCCCTCATTAAGGTGTTTCTTAAATGGGAGTCAGCAGGCTTCACCCTAGTCAGCATCTCAGACCCTGGCCCAGACTGCTCCGGCATTACAGCCTGAGGAAGGGCTAATTAGGAATTGACTCAGGCCAATATCAGGCACTCAGTCAAAAGTGATCACTACGTTCCAGATAGATGTTCTTGGTCATTTAATGCTTTGGTACAATAACAGCATGAGAAGAGTGAAAACACCCTCAGAGAGGAAGGAGAACAGTCCATCCCATCTTCTTGGCTCATGCCACTCATGTCATATGCATCTCTGGTAGAGAAGAGTAGAAGCAATGGAGGTGGAAAGAGCTGGCAGGTTTGACGGGTGCCATGGGCCTCGCGTTAGGGCTTCAAGGCTCTGGGTTCTGTCTTCAGCTCTGCTGTAGTTTTCTCAAATGAGCTTGAGCAAATAATTTAGGGCTAACCTTTATTGTCAACCCCTTCCTTTTGAAGCTGGCCCTCTGGGCAGCGAAGAGGGAAAGAGGTATAGGGCCAAGAGCAGGGCAAGTAAGAGAGAGCCCAACTCTGTGAGTCTTTACTGTGGGAAGAAGAAGGGAATTCTGGGTTTTAGACCCTGTCCTCAAGGCTGGTTATGTGCTTTTTTACCCCATGACTCTGGAGTTGTGTTACTACAAGGCACAGCAACCTTTTGGGTTGTGCTTTAGTAACCCAATGGAGTTGCACTAGTGCAAAGGCGGGGGGTGTCTGACCTGTAGTGCACAGGACTATCTGAAGACACATGGACCCCCAGTCATTCGTGTGTCCACACCCTCAGTCGTGGTATGGTTGGTATATGGTAAGAGGTGTCACAGGGGAAGTGTGATACTAGGAGAGGTTTGACAGTGGCCAGGTTCAGCCAGTGTCCCAGAAGGAGGGGCAAAGTAGTAACAGAGAGCTGGAGAAGGATGAGTACTACAAACATGTGGGTTTTCTTATAGAAGGTTTGCTCCTGCCCATCATCCTGCCAGTCCACCAGGTTTTCGTTCCTTTTTTTCCAAATGTAGGTCAGTTAGGGTCCTGTGGGCCAACATGTCTGTCCTTCATGAAGCAGCGCTGCAATGAGGCACCTGGTCAAGCGCCACAGGGAGGAAATGTCAAGCAGGTGAGGACACCTGCTTTCTGCCCCAGTAGTGATTCTACAGTTTTCCCAGTGACTCCGTAATACAAATTACACAGACAACACCAGAAGCAAGAGCTGTTCCCCACTTCCCTGCCAGGACAGTGTCATTCTCCCTCAGCAAGAGTCCATTTTCCATTATTCACCTGTGCCGTTGGTGCTACCCCTCTTGGCTGCCTGTGGCCTAGCTTCAACAGGATGGTGCTTTGAGCCTTGCCTGGCTTGTGGCCTAGTGTTTAGGTCACTCTTGTGTAGTGTGGGAGATCAGCAATCAAGTCCTCCTAGGAGGAAGGGAGCCTAGAACCTGGGTCTTAACCTTAAGGCATTTGCCTTACCCAGCAAGCAAAAGGCAAGTGCCACGACTGTACTGGTCTCAGCTCAGTTGCTAATATTTGTTAGTTGTTGTGGATCTTGGTTGTCTACCTCTTAATGCACCCATGGCAAAGTTGGTTGTGCACCCATGGCAAAGCTGAATCACAATGGGACATAAGTGGAGTTAGACACTTCTGGGGCAGCATTGAACCATTCCTGAGCACATCCTTTTAGCTTAGGGAATAGAGCATTTGGGTAGGAAAAGGGTTCTAGGCTCTAGGCCTGCTTCAATCAGAGAGGGCTTGGATTTATATCATCTCCATGCCCTAACTGCCAAGCCACAGGGTAAGCAGAGGTATGGGCATCTTCCATCCTGGGCCATGTGCAAGGAAGAGCCATGGGGCCAGAAGGAGAACACACAAGAGGTAGGGTGACTCTGTGACCCAACAAGGGAATTGTTGGTGTGGAAAAAGGGGAGCGCTGCATTCTGGCCCATGCTCCCAATGCTGTTCTGCATTTTATCTAATCACGGTTCAATCCAAAATACTGGGAGGCCTGGGACCTGGTTCTCCTTGTTCCCTGGACAAGTGCCCTAACAACTAGATGACTAACTAAAGAGGTGGGTCCTTCTCCTCCATCCATGTAGACATCTCCCTCAGAGTGAGGTAGATCTCTATCCTGTAGGCATGTAAGGATGCCTGCTGGTAGAATAGAAAAGGGTTATCTACTTTCCTGGTGGAATAGACTTGGTGAAATCTGCCTGTTGTTACAATAGAAGAGCTCTGTGTCCACAGAGGACACAATTTAGGACTGGTCTCTAGAGGTGCAGTAGGCTGCCCATTGACAGAACTGGATCAGGACAGCACTTCTGAAGCCAGACACATGCTTTTAGCTCTAGCAGCATGAAAGATTTAGAGGTGGAGTAGGGTTTCAGCCTGAGGGTTAACTTTTAAGCTGTGCCTGGATTTTCCCAGGTAGTTGATCTGTGTTGGAGAGGGATATAATTTACAGGCATTTCCTGCAGCAGAAGGATTAATACTCAAAGAGAAATATGTCTCTGTCCAACATCAGATTCTTAGGAAAGTAGTTTCTCCATGAAGATGGTGGCATTCATCACGGGGGATAGCAATGGGAGGAGCTGGCCAGGTGTCTGGTGGAAAGAAAGAGGTTCCTCCATTGATGGAGAGGTGATAGGGAATGGATCTCATTACACAGGGAATCCTTCTGCAGTGTTACATAGGGGACACAGACACCTATGAGGATTAAATGATGGGCTGGATCTTCTCCCATGCACATAAAAACCCTGATTTGTTTTTCAGTTGCCTGTTGTATCCATTATTTTTTTTTCCTTTAAAGATTGTTTTGCCCAAATGAAGCCAAGGGCAAAATCCCCCTTGTATTCAATGAGCAAAGGGGGTTTAGTCCCTTGCTTTAAGAGTAACAAAGCCTGGGGCATGCTGTGAAGAGCAATAGTTGGAAAGCCCAGAAGAGTCTCACATACACATACCTCAGTGAAGTCCCAGATCATCACCCAGAGACCATGAGAGGAGCTGTGCAGCCCAGAGCAGGTTGAAATGGAAGAGGACCAGGCTTAGCAGCAGGAGAGTGGCCAGAGTTGCACAACTGGCTTGGTTTTGAAAGAAGGTTAAAGGCGGTGGGGTAAATTTATGGAGGGGTTAGGATGATAGAAAAGGCAGTTCTGGCTCTCCAGGCCAGGTGTGAGACATATGGAGCTAGTTTGAGGTCCACAGGTTGCAATACAGAGAGGAAAGTTTCTGATTATCTCATGCTTTTGAGCTTCTGCTGGTTACCACATGGGACCAGGAAAGAATTTTTTCCCTCCTGAATGCTACCGGTGCCTGCATTATTTTTTTTTTTTTTGCCTTTCTCAAAAGCATTGAGTATTGGCGACAGCCAAGACTGGGGATTTTGACCTGGGATGTGGTGGCATTTAGAAAACCCAGAGGTTCCTAGTGACAGGGTCTTTCTTCTCTGCTCAGGGTCAGACCAATCACCACATCTGGGATCAGGGAGAGATTTCACCCCCGCAGTCAGATTGGCATAGACTATGGAGGTTTTAACCTTGTCTGTGGCTGGGAGCATGGCGCTCTACCTTGGATCACTTCTGCCCTTGTAGTAACATCAACAGTGCCTCTGCAGCACGGCAAAGTGTGCTTTTGAAGTCTCCAGCACTATGCCCAACAGCTGTGTGTGTGAGTTTGTTCCTGAAGTTTTAAAGAATTGGGGTAGACAAACATCATCTTGGATGGTTTAGTAAAGGGATGACCCTGCTTTGAGCAGGGTCTTGAGGTCCCTTCCAGCCTTACTTTCCTATCATCCTTTCCATATTACATACATGGCTGCTCACTGTTTCTGAACAGAAGTGGTAGAAGCCTCACTGATGCAGACACATTAAACTAGACAACGGAAACCTGCTGTTTCCTGAGTAGACGCCTGTGTGTGACTTTATTTAACATGAGGAAGCTGGTGTGTAGAAATAGCAACCACACAGTCTTGAGAAGGTGGAGATCTGGACCCAGTGGCAAGGGAGGATCCTAGATAATGGGAGATCTCTCTCTTGCTGCAGCCTTCTTCTGTCTACAGCCATTGAAATCTGACATCTTCCACTTGCCGTTGAGGACTTGGGGTTGGACCAAGGTTTGTCTGGAGCCTCCCGCGGACCTGTTTGCCAGAGGTGACCCTGCTAGGAGTGTGCAGCCCCAGGCGACATAGCCCTGAGGATCAGCTGGACATACAAGTCTCTCCACGAATACAAGGTCTTGGTCCATGGAGAGGATGAGGGAAACCACTGTGAGCCTGAACTAAGTTGTTTAATTAATAGGAGGGCACCCACTGTCATAACAGGAGCTAAGCCCAGCCCTATGAAACTGGTCCTAATCATTCCCAGTGCCTACTCCCAGGCCTACTAGAGATCAAGTGCTAGGGAATGGGCTCTGGAAATGAGCCGAGTGCTGCCTCACTGGTAAACTTGCACCACCGGAGCATGTCCATGGATGCCAGTGGGTGGGACATGCCCATCCCATGCTTCCTGAGTCATGTTTGGAGTCATAGAGAAGTAGGTCTGAAAGGACCTCCAGAGGTCATCTAGTCCAACCCCTGCCTGAGGCAGGATTGTCCGTATCACAACCATCCCATACAACCATAATCTAAACTTTACATAAGACTACCATCAACCCTGACTCAACATAGACCTAACACCCTAGCCTGCTGTAGAAAAAGCAGGGGAACCCTAGCAGCCAAAGTCCTGCTTCTATAAAATGTTGTCAGGAGGTCCTGGGTAGAGAGCCAGGTAGAGGAAGCCAAAGAGCATGGCCTGGTCGGGGACCTGACCCATGACTGTCTGGGGCTGGGACCAGGGTACCTGATTTGCCCAAGGCTCTCCCAGGACCAGGCTGACAATCAGCTGATTATCACGCCAGGCCCAGGACAGTCCCAGGTAATGCCGGGTTGCAGGTACCTGACTTCTGGTGCAGGAGCCTGGGATTGAGATCATGGTCCCCAGCTTCTCCTACACTGGCAAGTAGGAGGGGCACAATGAGGAACTGATGCCTGATTTCACAGTCACATCTTGACATGCATGTCATGTGTTGGGATCAGATCCCACAGTGCCTTTACCTGAGCCCTTCCTGGTCTCAAACTTCATGGAATAAAATATCTGAGTCAAGCACTTTGAAGTAAGGGCCTGGCACATGAGGAGTAGAAGATGGTGGGGGGAAAAAATGCACCAAAATGGGGATGCACTGATCCAGCACATGAGCTAAAGGGTTTGTGAGCTAAAGGGTTAGTTAGTGAGCTAGAGGGTCATTGTATCTGGGCTAAGACCAGGAACACCACTGGGAAGCAGGCCCTGCCCCATGCACATGAATGCTGAGAAAATGTGCTCACTGTTACTCGCCAGGTCTCTGGAGCAGGCTTGTATATACTGACACATGCTCAGTGCCCTTGTACACCCACCTGGCATTTCTTTGACATCAGCTGCATGTAGAGAGAGTGTTTTCACAGCAGTGCTGTCTAGCATGGGTAAGATGCAATGCAGACATTCCCAACGAGACAATGTCTATAGCAATGCGGGAGGTCGAGATGGCTTGGTGGGGAATAATTAGCTCAGTTCTGGCCTGCAACACTAGAGCTGGCTGTGAGCTGTCAGGGATGATGTGTCTGGGAAACAGGCAGGCCCACAGGAGGGAATCATGGGTGTGGATGGGTAATTACATGAGTTATCTATAGAGTTGGAAGATGAGCCGATGTGAATGGATGAGGTTACCTAAGGGTAAGTTCCACGGAAAACATACAGAGGATCTCCTCGGAGCAAACAGGAGGGTTGTGTATGCTTGTGTTCATATACACACACACCTTGATCAACTGCTTGCGTGTTGCTTGCTAGTTTAACGTTTTGCCCTCTGGTCTATTTACGTTACACCCTTTGGGGGAAGGAAGTTATGTGCTTGTTTGTTTGCACAGTGCCCAGAAGACTGTTTTAGGTGCGGTGGCAGAGTGGTGCATCGGTTGTGCATGCCTCCAGCCATGTGAGTTCAAGCCTTGGTTTTGCCTTATGCCAAAGGCTGCCCCAGCTATCCGAGGGCATTTGGGTTGGGAAGCTCGAGGCAGCTGGATGTGCCATTAGTTGCATCATTCTTTTGCATACTATTGGCTTGGGAAACTGGTGCGTCTTAACCCTGCTAGCCCAATGGGCTACCAGGCTCACGAGACCCTTTGACCCCTTGTAAGCATGGCCATTGTGCTAATAATAGAAAAGTAAAGAGGGAGATTGCTGAAACCTTCCCAGGACTGGGGAGATTTCTCCTGTTTGTGCAACACGCAGCACAAATAGAATGTGATTTGGGCATTGAATTATGAAAGCAACAATAATCCTATTGCCTAGAGATTACTAGGCTCAACTACTTTTAAAGGCTGTAGGGAACAGACCCTTGGCTAGCATAAATCAGTGTGGCGCCAGGACCTGTTGGTTTTAACATCCATGGCAATCCCATGTTGGGGCTGTAATCACTGTACTCCGTTCATGAGCCTGTGAGTCAAACACCCCTATAGGCTGGGAAGGCAGGGATTTGAATGGCTATGCGGATAATGACTGACACACTTCATTAAAACCTCTGTAGAAAAACGGTATTTCTGGCTTGACTTAAAAGAAGCTGGTGCATTAGGCCTGATAGTCTTTCCACTGCAGTCTTTTGTAAAGCATCTGCTGATGGCCATGAGTTGGGGCCTTACACCCACAACTGGCAAACATCATCTGAATCGCTGAGCCTTTCCAAAAAGCTACCCTTTTCCTGGCTCCATAAGCCTGCACCTCCATGCACTCACGAGGAATAGCAGCCTATATCCATGGGCTCTCAAGACTGACTCCTCTTTCATACACTCACTAAACTATGTAACATTTATACAATCCAGCAGGCTCCATCTCATAACTCCAGGCAGTTCTGAAAGAAAGGGAGATAGCATCAGTATCATAAACCCTGTCTCACATCGTCTGCTTTCATGCTCCAACTACTCTAATGTTTATAGATCACATATCCCAACCACTTCAGTTCAGCTTGCGACTGGTTTTCAAGTCTGCAGGCTACAGGAAAAGGCATAATGAGCTGTTCAACTAGACTTAGGAAAAATAAAAACGCTTTATATTCGCTACCCTGTATTTGTTTTACTGCCCTGAACCTTTTATTTATATCAGATGCAATTTGAGGTTTACTTAAATTATTTTAAGCACAGCTCTGTGGAAGTTCACTTTTGATGCTTGACCATCAGCAAAACCCATGGTGGAAACTTCAAAGTGACCTTTCCTTTTGTTTCGAAGCTTGTAGGGCTTGTTTTCTAAAGTGACTTTTCATTAGGAAAAAAAATCTAAACTTTCTCTGCCCCAGAGTAATAAAAGAACCCCTCATAGTGCATCAACCACACCTTTCATCCAAAGATTTCGAGATACTGTCAAAAATAGACATTAACCTCCAACCAAGGCCTGCTTGAGGTAGATACTACTGTGCATGTTGTACTATAAAATAGCCATGCCCAGGAGCACCACATTGAATAATAATGTTTCCACTCCACCAGAACCCTTTCTATGATGGACACAGGCCAATTAGCATGCCCAAGGCCGGGTGCACTTGGTGCACACCCAAGACAATTTGAAGGACGGCTGAACTATACCTCTTCGGGGTGTGCAGAGCTCCCTAGCATGGTCTTTTGATGGTGTTGTTGCACCCATCCATGACACCTGACAGTTGTGTGGTATAACTCATGATAGCTTAGTGGTGGGAATGCAGCTGTGGGCGGTTAAAAATGATAGCCTGCCTATTCAGGGGAGAGGACCAGCTGACAGTGATGAGTGTCTGGCCTGGAGGAAGTCAAAATCTCCCGGGGGTGGAGCTGGACAACAGAGGGAAGACGGCGGTGCCAAGGAGGTAGCACTGAGCCACAGTGTCCTCTCTCTGGCCCGAGGAAAGACGGTAGCTAGGAGTTAACCCTTTGTTAATTGTATGGTTATTTAAGTGGTAGCTTTTCTATGGATGTTGTTTTCCTCGTGGAGACAAGTTTGCCCCAGGAAAAATAAAGACCTGAGTGGCAACTTGCTACAGGTGGGTAGACACACAAGGGACTGGACTGGTGCCTAGTAATCCAGGCTGAGCACTGCTGTAGTGTGTCTATAATGGCCCCCTGCTGAGGTCAGGACCACTGCCGAGAAACTAGTCCCACCCACTCCCTTATCCATTTCAGTAACTGAGCAGGATAGACAGGGATCCCAGAGTGCATGCTCCAGCATAGCTCTTGGTCTCTCTCAAGACAAGCACTGGGTCTAAAAACCCTTCTAAGCCATTTACTCAGCTAAGGCTGGTCTTGGACTCACGCATAGAAAAGTGGAGAAGGAGGGTCTTTTTTCTCAGTTATGGACCCATCTCAACTGAGACCAGTCCTCAAAGTCACATTCTGGTCTTTGCTTCCCTCATCACCCCTGGGGGACCACGCTTCTTCTAGTCCAAACTCCTCACCCCTTTGTATCAGTTCAGCTGTGTTGGTCACTGCGTCTGGAAGAGGCAGGCCCGCGTCCCACACACTTCTTGCCCGCCCTTCAGAGATGACAGGATTTCTTATTCTTCAGTCAACGACACTATCAATTTGGACCCGATGATCTTGCAAGGTCCCTTCCAGCCCTAACGTCTATGAAATCTAGATGCCAAAGTGCTCTCCAGTTGACCTAGATGACTTCGTACCTCCATGACTCATTCCTACTGCTGTCTTTCTCCCTGCCAAACAGGCAGGAATATGTGCGTGTGGGCAGGTTGTTAGCTGTCTTTCTGAGGAACGTTCTTTACTTTGTTCCCCAGGGCTTTGATCAGGTGCCAAACACCATACCCAAAACCAGATCTGAACTCAGTTTATCTTGACTTTCAGGTGTGACTTGTTCTGTGAACTATTTGCAGAGAGTCGAAACACATGGAATTTTACACCCAACAAATTTCTCAGGCAAAAGGGCCGGTTTTAGGGTGATCTTTTATTTGTAATGGAATCCAACGGTGTCATTTACTTAATGGCTGAAGCCAATAGAAATGTCTAAATGTTGGGGGAAGCGCTGCAAAATACGGTATGAGGCCTATAAACTGCTGCTATTGTTTTTAAAACCACAAATTAAATAAGCAAGTTGATTCCTGCACAACTGACTCTCCGAGGGGTTTGGTTTCATTTACATCACATTCTGGAGAAAATATAAGTTGTACTCTTGGACTTCTTTTGTTTTGCTGAGCATTGTGTAAAGCATTCAGTTTGGGTAAATGGTGGGAATTAAATTTTTTGTTTTTTTCATGCTAGCTCTCCCACTTAATTTCTTTTCTGGAAACAGTTTTGATTCCCAAACATTTAAGCAAGTCTGGTTTGCTGCTAAGAATATCTCCCGGCAAATGCCTGTTGATTAGGTATTAAGCTAAGTGTTCAACGCCTTGTATGATACATTACTTCTAAGCTCTTTCCTTCCCCTTCACACCTGCCTCTTTCAGCTGCTTTTCTTTTTAGTTTTTCCTCTGCCGTCTTCTCTTGTCACCAAATGCTCTAAAGGAACAATTGCAGGCCAGCTTCTTTGGATAGACGCGATATCTTTTATTAGACATTTGAGTAGTTGGAAAAAAAGTTCTTTGCAAGCTTTTGGGCACACTCACCTTTCTTCAGGCAATGGGAGTCTAAAGGGACAACAGCATTTCTGTGTTTCCTGAGCATTCACCTTCCAGCCTCAGTTTTCAAGGCCAACCTGAAACATAACAGCATCTTTGTAATTAGCGGTAGCCACATTTTACAAACGGGAATACTGAGGCACAGAGGGATGAAGAGGGAGGAACCATGAAGACAGCCTGATAACTGGTATGTTTTAGGCTTTTTGCTTTTCCGGCAGAATGCAGATGCCCCAAAGAAAGAAGCAACTTGGGAGGGAAGGGAGTGTTTCAAACCTGAAAAAAGCCTGCATGGTGAAGTCAAGGTGGAGGCAGACAGGTTCAGAGCACATGAAACAAAGAGTTCAGGGAGAGACAGAGATTCTGGTATCTTCACTCACACCAAACAGCACCTCACTATTGACTACAATAGCACCAGGCATAGGGTTCAGCTTCAATAAAGATACTGGCCAGTTTTGCAGAGGACACAAAACTGGAAGGACAGGATTAAAATTCAAAGGGATCAGGGTAGACTGGAAAAGTATCCTCCTTGAAGGATCTAGAAGGTAAGGTGGATCACAAACTTCCTATGAGTCCGCAATGTGCTGGTGCCATCAATAAAGCCGGCAGCATTGCATGCAAAACACAGAAGATGATGGGGGTGGCTTTTAGCTTGGGTTATGCCTCATCTGGACTACTCTGTCCAACAGTAGAGGTCCTTATAAGAAGGATGTAGGGAAACAAAAGAGAGTTCAGAAACAAGCAGTGAAAATAAAAAGAGCTTGGAAAGCAAGGAGGAAAATTTGAAGGAACGGAATATGCTTCAACTGGAAAGAAGGAGATTAAGTGGAGGACATGATAGCAGCCTTCAAAGATTTCCACAAAGAAGCTGGAAAAATATTATCCTCCCCCAACACAGAAGTCGAGACACGTGGCAATTTGGCCTAACTGGCAGCAAAGCAGATTTAGATCCAATTTCAGGAAAAGATTTTGACTTCTCAGAACAGCAGGTCTGTGGAGCAAGCTGCCGAGGGAAGTTGTGAAACTGGCTTCATTGGAGAGTCAACTGAGTTATTCCAGTCTTTCCTAGTAAAGCACTAATCTGCCAAAAGTGAATAATGACCCAGACAGAAGGTTTTGCTTGTGTGTGCACGCGCATGTGTGTAATAGCACTGGAATGAACGAGAGCCGGGATGGGTATCACTGACTTGTTCAAAATGTAGCTTTTGTAATCAGTACTGACAGGACGTTCCACTAAGAAAGGGAAAAGCTGGCTTATGGGCTACGACTGGTAGGGAAGAAATGGAAAATAACAAGGACTGGATGTAAAAAATCTGGTGGTACTGTAGGTATTGTAAATGCGGCAGTTAAACTATACTACATACAAAAGCGAGGGCTCTACCTTGCCAAGGAATGTTGTCATTAAATCACAGGGCAGATAAATGGCTTTTAAGCAATATAGTTTGGTTTTGAATGTCTAGAATTGAGAAATAATCTGAAGAGAACCAAATTTTATAGTAGACAGCAGGGCAGGTTTGTTTTTCAATAGCTTTTCCAGGGACCCCCGTTCCAGACTTCACAGGACGGCCTGAAGGTGGAATGACTTGAAGCCTCTGCAAGCAGTTCTACAGATCTCCAAGTCAGACACCATTAAGAAAACCCACAGGGATTGAGTTACATGAAATAAGTTCAGCACTTCAGCAAGAAACTCGTTTTAAAAAAATGTCTTCCCAGTTCTTGGGAAGAGCCCGTTCTTCTGTATTGTGTTTGGATCAATCTTTTGTCCTCTTCAGGTGTGGTCGGACTCAGGTGCAAGAGGCTGCAACCACTGAGCATAAGCTGTGGAGTTAGGCAGTGTCCCACAGGGGAAGGGAGGTGGGCCACGGGGCTGTTGGGTGGGCTGCTATGCTGATCCAGCTGTTGCACATTGGAGGTATGGAGCTGGGGGGATACGGGAACATCAGTGGCTTCCGCGTCGGAAGAGCAGCTGTAGAGCAACCCGCCGCAGGGAAGATTCAGCCGTTCCATCATCCAGCCCCTCCATATCACATCCCAGACCAAGACTGACATAGGATCTGGATTAGTCAAATATGGTGCAAAGGAGCAAAAGTAGCCCCCAATTAAGCTGTGACCTCCCAGAAGGAAGGCTTCCAGTTTCTTCCTCATAGCTAACATTTTGCAATAAGAAGGTGCAACTTAGAAGCCCAAACCTGATTGACTTCAGTATCAAGTCATCAGGCCCGTTTGAAAATCTTGCACCTGCCTTCATTACAAAAAAAAGGGAACTGTTGTTATAACATCGTGTTTGTGCTGTGGGGGCTCTCTCAGGGTCAGAGCTCCATCAAGCACAGAGCTGTTCAGACTTAAGAGCCTAAAGAAAGGGATAAAACAGAAACCTCATTTGAACCTTTGCTCAAAGCCAGCTACCAGTCACGCTGATGCACATGTATCATCAGGGCACATACATCCTCACATGCAGAAATTCATTCCCACGGTACCAAGCATTGTGTTCCTGCCAGAGCCATTAGGCTCAGTGCAAGTGTTCATGCCTCCTTGGACCAAGTTTCTGGGAAAAATCCCATCCTTGGTGGGCAGGAGCCTCTAGATTTGCTAGAACAGAGATCTCAGACCAGAGCTTATTCCCATTTGATTCCCAGCTCCATTCTGTAGATTGAAGTTTGGAAGATGTATCTAGACCTATTGCAGCTCTAAAGACAAAGCCCTAGAATCAAAGGGAATGGAACAAGAAGCTTCATACACTGGTCAAAATCCAAGGTAAAAACCATTTTTTCTTGGGTTTTTGGGGTGGTTTTTTTTTTAACCCCAACTGCCCCTAGCAGGAGGCTGTTCCAGAGCATCACTGCTTGCAGTAGCTAGAAACCTCCCTCTAATTTCCAGCCTTTATTCACAGCCAGTTCATACCCAATTCTTCTCGTGCCAAGCCTGGCCTTTTGCTTAAACAGATTGTCTCCTTCCTCCTACCCCTTCAGCCCTCCCGAAGTGTTAGTAGACAGCTATTATATCTTTCATCAGCCTTCATTTTCCATGGGAGGCAAGGCAAGCTGTCCTCTCTCAAGACAGGCTCCCCTCATCTTTCTAAGAGCAGCCTGCACCTGCACCTGCTCCAGTTTGAATTCATCTTTCGTGACCACACTGTAAACCAAGCTCCAGAGGAGGTCTGACCTAGGCCATGTATCTTCACAAACAGTAAACACGAACCCATGCACAGTATTCCTTCAAAGGGCGAATGCCATAGGAGAGATGCACTGTGCTCATGTATTTCTCTCTTACCTTGACCAGGGGGAATTTCTTTCATACGTAACAGGACCTCCTGTCGCCATTCATGAGTGCAGGAATATAATACATCTGTCAAGTGGTATTAAGTGCAGATCCAGCAGTTTGTGACCTCAGGGGCTGATCTGTAAACCACGGCAATCTGTACCGTATCATAACATTGATACTTTCACTAACTGATGCCTGTCATGGTCTGGACGGGAGGCGAATGCTCATTTTAAGAAGGTCTCTTTGAAGTTGATGCTTTATTTTGAAGAGTGAAAAAAGAATGAAAATTACAGCAGGAAATTGTTTATAGCCCGAAGGGAGAGTCTCCTGTATCCTAAATTCTTTCCACCTAGTAACACTTTTTTCTAGTCAGAAAGGAGAGAAAACCTTTAATCTTTTGTGAGCAGGGTGGTTGACTTTTGAAGGCTGTGACCCAGACACACCTGTGACATGGTCTTTTCTGTCAAGCTGAGCAAAGGATAACCCAGGAGTGGAATACACACACACACACATACACGTGTGTGTATGTATATACTGATAGATACACACACACACATACACGTGTGTGTATGTATGTATGGATAGATAGATAGATAGATAGACAGAGTATATATGAAGTTCCTACTGCCTCACCTCAGTCAGAGCTTTTCAGAAAAAAAGCAAATATAGTCATGTTGTAACACTACAGAAAGTCAACATTTTCAAGTTTGGGCCTTCTTCGCTGGCAGTACTATTCACTGAAAATTAGGCTGCATGTTGGGAGCCAGGTTTGAAAAGGTTGGAGTTGTAGCATTCCACACCACTGGTTTCCCCAGATAAACTGGAAAAAATAAGCCTCAGCTCACAAGGATGTTATGGGGTTTAGTTTATTCAACGCCTTGCAGAGGTTGAATGCATGGTTACTTGTGTACCATGTATTTTACCATGAATACAGGGCTTCAGTTGAATGTAAGCAGTGCCTCGGCCTCATTCTGACACCCTGATGTTTGTGATCTCTACTGCAAGATGGTAGGTATAAGCAAGGCATTATATATATTGCACCTGCTTTCATTATATATATAATGCCTTGCTTATACCTACCAACTTGCATTGGAAATCACAAACATCGGGGTATCAGAATAATGCCTAGGCACTGCTTATATTCAGATGAAGCCCTATATTCATGGTTGAATACATGGTATGTGGGTAGCCATGTATTCAACCTCTGCAAAGTAGTGAATTAACTGAGCACCATAACACCCAGAGCATTAATATAATAGACTTAATGTAAAATTAACTTGGTACTACACAGGCAGACAAGGTTCTTTGGCTAAATGTGATATCTTTTATTAGACCAATTAAATAGTTAGAAAAAATTGTTCTTTGCAAGCCTCTGGGCACAAACACTCTTCTTCAGACATGGGGAGAGTCTGTTGGTGTTTGTGTGCTTTCCTGGGTCGTATAGAAACCAATATGCAAAATGCAGGTCTATGAAAACACAAATGTGTGGCAGTGAAGACCAGAGGGGATGTGAGACAATCAGCGTGAGACAGGTAGGTGGTGGAGAAAGAGGGAAATGGTGACCATGTGATAGAATATAGCTGGCAAAATGTAGAGAGGTTCTCTGAGGTTATTGGATGGCAGGCAGGTTATAATGTGCCATAGTCTATGATTTTTTGTATCAAGTAGATTTATGAAGTGAAGTTCGTAGGCTTGTCTATGAAATGTGTTTTGTAAATTCCCTTTGAGGATTAGAACTGAGAGATTGGAGAGAGTGTTGTTGTCTTGTGAGAAGTATGCGCCCACAGGTTCGTTTTGTCTTTAACAGATTTTCGGTGTGCATTCATGCTGGTATGCAGTTGTTGTTGGTCCGTATTTTCCATCTGGGCCTTTAGTGCACTGGATGAGATATATTACATTTCTGGGGGTGCAGGTGTAAGATCCAGGAATGGTGATGGCTCTGTTGTGGGGTGTAGCTATTGTGGGACTGGTGGAGCTGTGCTGGCAGGTTTAACATTTCTTGTCATGGCATAGTCTGGATCCATTCAGTGTGCTTTGGGCCATAGGGAGTTTGCTTCTGGTGATGAAGTTGGTGAGGTTCAGTGCTTGTTTAAGGCTAGGATGGGTGGTTCTGGAAAGATCTCTTTAAAATTTGGGTCTTCTTCTGGTATAGGTTGCAATTGTTTGAGCATTTTTTGTGTAGGTTTCAGGGAAGGATGGTACGTCATAACTAGTGGCGTGAGATTCATAGGGATTTTCTTTTTGTACTGCAGCAGTTCTTCATGTGGTGGGTGACTCTTTCAAAAATGAGATCTATCTCTCTGGAGGAGTGTCCTTGTTGAGTGAAGCCCGTTTGAGATTTGCAAGGTGACTGTTGCATGTGTTCTCCTCAGTGCAAATTCAGAGGTATCAGAGGGCTTGGCTGTATATTACCGCTTTCTTGATGTGATTTCTGGCTCTGTGTAAATATGTATGTTGGTCCATGGGTTTCTTGTATATGGTGGTTTGTATTTTACCGTTCTGAATATCGACCATAGTGTCTAAAAAGGAAATTTTGGTGAAGTATTCAAGAGTGAATCTGATGGAGGTGAGATGATAATTGAATTTGTGATGGGAACCAATCAGAGATTGCAAGTTTCGGTACAGATTATGAAGATGTCATCTATATGTCTTAGGTACAGCATGGGTTTGGTGGTGCAGTTCTTGAGGTTGGTCCCACACTGCATTTCAGTTAAGAAATAAGTACACTAAATGGATTAAAGCATAGCCAGCCAGGCTCAAAATGTAATTGTACGCATGGAATCATCACTGAGACAGTGTGTTTTCTAGTTCAGCATTCAACATTTTTACCAATGGCTTGGAAGAAACCATAAACAACATGACTGATAAAGATTGAGGGTGAGACAAAAATTGGGGAAACAATAAAAGATGAGGAAGGTATATCACTGATATAGGTCAAGCTCAGGTGGTACAAGGTTGTCACAAAATGGGTGCATCTATACGTGCCCCTACGGTGCTGTTGTTACTGCACCATTATTTAGTACTTCCTAAATTAGTACTTCCTAAAAAAGTACACTAAATCCATTTAGTGTAGTTCTTTCCTAAAGGAAGTACTAAATGATGGTGCAGTAACAGCTGTTATTGTGCTGTGCTGGTGGTGCACAGTTATTTTTGCCACTATGTTGCCGCAGTGACACACTATAGTGACGGAGCACATCGCTACAGTGACACAGCTGCAGCATCATGGTTTTTGCCCACTGATGCTACATTGCCATAGCCTCTTGCGTAGATGCACCCAATGTGTCTGAAAATGGTACGGTTCAAGGTTATAGGTTTATAAATAATACAGGGGCCATATCTATGGGATAGGCAACTCTTTTTTCCCCTGGGAATCAATGACTGTAGGAAGGACCTGGGGTTCATGATGGTAAATCAATCAAGCGTGACTTGCCAGTGCCACGCTGTGGCTGAAAAGGCAAACGTGGCCCTTGGATGTCTCAGCCTTGGAACAGCCTATTAGAGTTGAGAGATGGAAAGTGTTGTTGGGGTAACTCCTACTGCAGCTGGTTTCTGAGCTCTCAAGTGCTGAAGATACCAGATCCCCAGAGAGATCACCTTTATTTTCCAAGATGAGCTGTCCCAGTCACTTCAATGATTCCTAAGGCAGTCATTCCCTTCATTGCTGCCATGAGTGCACATATGCACACACGCATTACCATCTCCCTAGCAGTGCTTGAGTTGGCAGCATTTTCCCTGCTTTTCTTACATCCTCTCGGTGATGATGTCAGCGCACAGACTTCTTCTTACTCTCCTTCCTCCTTCCTGCAGGGAATATGAATTTCCAAGTGGTATGTAACAGCCCATTTCAAAGGGGATTCAGTTTCCACAGGGCACCTGCCCATAGCTTCGATGATGGCTCCAGCTGTGCTTGCTAGGCCTGTTGTTTTAGCTTGAAGTTGTGCTGCTGCTCATGTTTCGCATTACACTTCAGCCCTCATGACTTTGCGTGGCCCAAATGTGGCTCAGCAGCCACCACAAGGGAGAAGGGGGGAAATATAGACACAGAATATGAGATACCCGGAAAACCCAATCCAGGCCCCGATTCGAAACACACTGGCACAGCCTGCTGCTGTGAACAAGTGCCTTAAATGTCCAATTCCACCTCACTTGACAGCTCCAGACTTTCTTGGCTTCAGACTTCCCTGAATTGTGACCTCCACCCTTTCCCACACCTGGCTTCCAAATTGTACGCCTCATAAATCAGAAGCAAACCACCCACTCACTGACAGGCCTATGCTTGGTGGCCTAGTCATGTATTTGTTCACATGTAAATGCTCTGGTACCTCTCCTGGCTTTGCCTCAGTAATACCAAATGCTTGCTGATAGGGAGTAACTTATTGTTTTCATGACTGGAGCAACTGAGAATAAAAGGCTTGGTGATGCCAAGAGTCCTCCTGGGAAATAGCAATTTGGAAAGGATAGTGTAAAAAAAACTGTAAATAACAGATGATTCAGCAGCTTTTATTATCTGGTAACTCTCTGGGAAGAAGGGGGATAAATTTAAGCTTTGAAGAAAATGGATGAGGACGTGGAGAGCACTCTGTCCAAATTCACAGACGACACCAAATTATGGGGTAAAGTAAACACAATGGAGGCCAGGGAATGGATTCAGGCAGACTTGGACATGTTGAAAAAGTAGGCAGAAAAGAACAGGATGCAGTTTAGCAAGGATAAGCGCAAAGTGCTGCACCTAGGAAGAAAGTATCTACGCGTGCATTATCAGAGGTCAGAAAAGCGAACCTTATGATGGGAGGCTGAGAGCCATGGGACTCTTCAGCCTAGAAAAGCGCAGGCTCAGGGGTGATCTGATGGTCACCTATAAGTTTATCAGAGGTGCTCACCAGGATCAGGGGGAACGTCTGTTCACCAGAGCACGCCAAGGGATGACGAGGTCAAATGGTCACAAACTCCTTCAGGACCATTTCAGGCTGGACGTAAGGAAGAACTTCTTTACAGTCCAAGCTCCAAGGTCTGGAATAGACTGTTGCCAGAGGTGGTTCAAGCACCTTACTTTAAACACCTTCAAGAGAAATTTGGATGTTTATCTTGCTGAGATCCTTTGACCCCAGCTGACTTCCTGCCCCCAGGGCAGCGGGCTGGACTCGATGATCTTCCGAGGTCCCTTCCAGCCCTAATGTCTATGAAATCTATGAAAAAACGCACTTACAGACTGGGGGACAACTTTCTAAGCAGCACTGCAGCTGAAAGGGATCTCAGAGGCATAGCTGACTCCAAAATGAACATGAGTCATCAACATGATGAAGTGATGGGTAAAGTTAACTGCGTTGGTGAGGCCACAGTTGGAGTTTTGCATCCAGTTTTGAGCACCGCACTTCAAGAGGGATGTGGATAATAACTTTGAGGGTTTCCAGAGGAGGGCCACTCATATGGTTTAGGGCTTGCAAGTAAGGTCCTACAAGGAGAAATTGAGGGACCTGAATCTCTTCAGCCTCTGGCAGAGAAGGCTGAGAGGTGATCTTGTGGCCATCTATAAATTCATCTGGGCTAGGGGATGCAGCAAGGTATAGAAGATGCTCTGTTTACCAGAGTGTCCCTTGGGGTAACTAGAAACAAGCCATAAACTGATGGAGAGCAGATTCAGGTTAGACATCAGGAAGAACTTCTGTATGGGAAGGCTTGCCAGAATCTGGAACGGGCTTCCAAGGGAGGTGGTGCTCTCCCCTACCTTGGAGGTCTTTAAGAGGAGACTGGACAAGCACCTGGCTGGGGTCATCTGACCCCAGCGCTCTCTCCTGCCTAGGGCAGGGGGTCAGACTTGATGATCTACTGAAGTCCCTTCTGCCCCTAAAAAGCTATGAAATCTATGAAAAGCAAGTATGAGCAAAAGGGAGCCTTTTAAGCAAAAAACCAAACAATCAAACTATGAAACGGTGACAGATAACCACTCTAATTATTCAGTGCACCTCACTCTAGATAAATGATACAATGAAGACTCTATTTTGGGGAAGAGATGGATGAATAGGCTGCCGGTGACAGGCATTAGTCATGGTGTGTAAATCACTACCAAAAATCCTTCAGAAGCTGTAGTTGTGGTGTAAGATACGGGGAGCATGTCTACATGCACTTATGGTTCAGTAACTTGCTGCACAATATCTTACTGCACATTAAGCAGCTTTTACACCAGCCTCTACACATGCAGAACATGCTGCATGTGGACTAACTTAGTCCCAAGTCAGTCTATAGAAACAGGGTTACTGTGCAGTAAGGCATCTACATGTGCCTTACTGCTCATTAACTGCTCAGGCGTAAATTTGCTGCCTGCATCACTATTGTCATGAAGGTAGCAAATTTACACCCAAATCGGCATAACTTGCCATAGTTACTGCACATTAAGGGTGTGCACATGTAGACACGTGCCATGCTGCACAGTAATTTTTGGTTACTGTGCAGTAACCTAAGTTACTGAACAGTAACGGTGCATACGTAAACATACCCTGGGTATAGTAGAACAGAAGACAAAAGCTAGGGAGTTCAATCTGTGAGTTAGATACCACCCAATGAATGTTGATGCTTCACCAGTTCCAGCAGATGCAATTAAAGGAGATATTTGAGCTGTCTTTGAACTGGTTTTAATTGTTTCTAAGCAGAAACAGGATTGAACCAAACCTTTAAATATGAACAGCTCAGAATGCTGAAGGAACGGGAGACTGAATTCAAACCCCAAATCTAAAGGGAAGGACTTCAAGCAATGCAGCCTCTGTATGGTTTGCCCCTAAAGCTGCACCAAGCACAGATGCTGACATGCTAAAGTAGGCAAAGCTTTCAGCAAACTTAGGACAAGTTCAAATGAACTCACAATGTCATTCCAAGAGACACTGAGACTATGCGTGTCAGTCCCAGAGGAAATCACACTAAAACATGCACTTGCATTTGACCTACAGAGAGAGAGAGCTTCTACCTGTCTTACTACTCAGGCATCTGCTCATCACCACACCTGAGTATCTTGACAGCCTGTTACAACTTGAAACTCAAAGTAGATACCTCAGGCAGTAAAGTGATACCAAGACAAAATATGATGTAACCCTAGCCAATGAGAAATGGTGCCAGTGAGTGCTAGACTCATGGGGCAATTTAGGCTCAGAGTTGCGACTCCTAATGTTTAGATCCCTACTGCCTAGAAGAATTGACAAACCCAATTTCAACACCCCAGATTTCTTACACAGTGCATGGACAGAGATGAGAAACTAAGAAAGGGGTCCATGAAAAGCCAGCCTGCTGAATGGGGAGCCATCCATACTAACTTGAAGCAAATACCACATAATAGGCTGTGCTTAGACTGGCTCTTCAAAGAGGGTGCTTAAATCTGTCGTAGGATTCATACGCACGAATCCTCTTCTCTGGGTCCATCAACCCTTTCTGAACAAGAAAACTGGAAAGGGAGGCGGTGGAGCTGATTTGTTCAGCCCAGCACCTCTATGGTAAAAGCACTTGGGCTGGATACAAGAGACCGCAGTTCAAATCCCTGCCCCAGCTAATTTGGAGCAAGTTTTTTACTGTGGGCTCCTACCGCTTGAGCAGGGAATTTGGAGTTGGGCTTTTCCTAGTCATTCCTGCTAAGTCATGGAGTGGAATGGGGTCTGAAACCAACCTTTCCTACTTCTGACTGCCCAAAACACTGGACTAAAGACTCTCTCTCTGTAGCCCAGTGAAAATGTAATCATTGATGCACAATGGAACAGCTCACCAGGAGAGACTGAAAAGACCCATCTTGTAGCCTAGTGGTTACAGCTCCCACATAAAAGTGGGAAATTAAAGTTCCACTCTTGGGTTGAAACTCCTACTGGTGTTAGAAGTGAGATGATTACCAGGGTTGCTGTGATTTAGGCAGTTCTGTGCAGGCCCAGGAGAAATGTGGTTGCCTATGGGGCTCTACTGGCAGCCGTGTTTTTCCTGAACAGTCACAGCAACTCCAATGCTTCATTTACTATAGGTACAGCACTTTTAGCTACTGATGGATTTGGAAAGACAAGACTAACAACAAAATGATGATCTGCTCCGGTCCCTTCCGACCCTACAAACTATGAAACTATAAAATGGAGCCAGGCTGCTGACACTCATTGTTTTGCCCAAATTGGGGTCCCACCGTGGGTTCTCTTTAGACAGGCAAAGGGAAACCATGTTTTGTAGGGACTCTCCAGGAATGGATGTTTTTTCTCTCTTTCAGTGAGGTTCATATCTCACGTGCTCACTTAAGCCTCTCAAAACATAGTGAGTTTTTGCAACACCACCATGGATAAAAGCTAACTGTAAAACCCTGTACAGACCTGCTGCTGCTACAGAAGACACATGCAGGAAAACTTCATGTAGGAAAACTTCAGGGAACTAAAAGGAAAAGCATATATTGCAGGAGGAAAAAGGATGGAGAAGGCCTCATGATGGTTCGAAGACCAGCAACTATAAAAGGTTCTGAGGCCTAACCGGCTGTAATAGGTTGGTAGTGAAACCCATGTCCTGAGAGTGCGCTCTGTGCTAGTAATCCCTAGCCACAACAAGTGAACAGATGCTAGCACAAAGGACACACCAACACTGTTAAATGGAAAGATGTAGCAACCTGCACAATGCTCGGAGAGAGGCTCACAGGCTGTAGGAAGACACATTTGTGGGAAGCAATGGGGATCAGTCTGTCAGCACATGTCCAGAAAGTTCACAACCACCGATGCATCTCTGTGGCCATGTCTACACATGGCCGTATGGCACTCTTGTTACCGCGCCATCATTTAGTACCTCCTTTTGGAAGTACTAAAACACAGCACAATAACAGCTTGTACTGCGCCGGGCCAGCTGTGCACGGTTATTTTTGTCTGCTATGTCACCGCGGCTATAAGGAGGGAGTGTGTTGCTATGGCAAAGTAGTGGCAGCATCAATGGATGCTACAGTGCCATAGTGCTTAGAGTCTTGTGTAGACATACCCAGTTACTAGTTCTGGTAACAAAGAGCCACTGCAGTGTTAGAAATAAGGAATCCTCTCCTGTTATTCCCCTACAGGCATACACAAAGCTGGGGGAGAAGAGCAGAGCACTGCAAGCACAAGAACCCATGGTGCTGTAGAGCAGAGGGCAGGTTGCGTGTACCTCCCTTTACTTCTCCAGCACTGCATATAGTGGGCTAACACATACTGCAACAAGTGTATCCTCTTGGTGAGGGACAGGACATACACAGAGCTCCTCCCTCGCTCATAATGTAGACACCTACTCCTATGCAAAATGGTTATAAAAAGCAGCTATGCTAATTTGGACATGGTACTGTCCAGGGGAGATTCCCCAAAAGCACCAGGACTGACACAACACCCCACCTTGCCACTGCAGTAGCATTTGGGAAAGAAGCTTCAAGGACAAAAAGGGCCAACCAGAGCCTGATGCCTCCACAGTGGCTGCACAGAGCAGTGTCAGCCAGCTAACACACACCCATCTCCAGATGACTTTCTTCAGTTTTCATTCTGGACGGTATTGCCCCTGTGTCTCTGGCTGTTTGCTTCAACCCCCTGCTACCTGGTTCGCTGCCTCCGCCCCCCCTTCCCTCCCCTTCCTTCCCCCTGGTCTCCAGCCCCCTCCTGTTCTTGGTCTTTCCATTAGCTAATCCCCTCCAAATGCAACTCCACTGAAAGGATTTAAATAACAAACCCAAACCCAAACAATCATGCAATGAACACAACTGCGGCTCTGCCATGGTTTGCTCGGCTGTTATGTTCTATCCCTTTCCCCTCCCCTTGGTTTATCTTAGTTATTTAGACTATAAGTTCTTCAGGGCAGGGGCTGTCTCTTGGTCTGTTTGTACAGGGCCTAGTGCCATTCTCAACTCTTCCCTATCCACTACCAAAATAAACAGGATTAATAATCATTTTGTCAGCGTGCATGCACAATATGGGGTAATGTGTATCGACCGTGAAGGGCATAAGCTGTCATTTGAGCACCCTGCTCAGCTATTTGCCAGGAAGGCCCCCTAGGCTCAGGAACTGGTTGAAATAATAAGGAAGAGCCTAGCATAGAGGTAACCAACCTGTGACATGAGTGCCGCAAGTGGCATGGGCAGTGCAGCACACGGGAGATGGAGGAGGAGACAGGCAGCACAGTGGCGGATGAGGCAGGGAGCAAAAAGCAGAGCAGCAGATTGCAGATTCACAGGTGTTTAGGGCTGGAAGGGACCTTGTGAGATCGTTGGGCCCCCCTGCTCTGGGCAGGAAAGACTGCTGGAGTGAAATAACCCCAAATAACCAGCAGGAAGCACAGGGCGGGAAGCAGAAAGCAGAGCAGCAGCTTGGGCAGGGAGCTCAGGGCAGGGAGAAGAGCAGCAGAGTGGGTTGGGTAAAGAGATCAGAGTGTATGTAGGGCTAATCTGTGAAAAACCAGCCAGAAGGGTTGGCCCCTGTTGGCCAAGTGAATGGATGAAAACCAATTCCCCTCTACTTCAGTAGGACCAGGATTTGGTCCCATATATTTAGCTGATTTTTTTCACCTTGTTCCTACTGGCTTAATTGCTTGTGGAGCAGTAATGGACCTGCCTGGTTAACTGGGTCCAAAGGTTATATTGGTCATAGAGAAGAAACAATTAAAGACCACCAGAAATCACCATACCCATCCTACTGCCATGAGGCCTGCTGCAGTTTCTACTAAGGAAAGACATATTTTGCCCTCTGCCAGGGCACATGCAAATCAAGCTGAGCCCTTTCTGCTTTCTGCTCATAAAACTCCTCTGTCCCAAACTTGGCAGGCAACTTTGTCGAAGACACATGAACCAGAAGAGCGTCTCGTTCCCCTCTGTGAAGCTTTCCTGGCTCTGAAGCACTCATAGGAGCAGAGGTCACCCACAAGTTACTGTAGATGTTGATAATATAGCAGCAGGGCTGTTAAACTGTGACAGTTTGAATGAGGGTTCATTACAGAGAGAGAAAGAAAGAGAGAGATGAGTGAGCTTTCAAATGCTGTGATGAGAGACACTGCAAAATCTTTCATCAGAAGAGGAAGGTATTTTAAAAGCTGTTTCCACTGAGTGAAACTTTGCAGGACACCTACGAGACCGGGTCCACAATACAGCCGCACATTTATTACCCTGATGGCTGGGCCTGCGGCACTACATCATGTGATTAGGACCTAAGCTTCATTTGACATCAGGCTCTTAAGGCTGCAGTGTGTTTGTTTAACTGTCCCGTAAAGGCACCAGGAGATCACATATGGAGAAGGAGAAGCTTTTTCAAAGTCATTTTTTCTGACCGTAACAGGAAGGTGCAGAAATGTACTAAAATCTATCACTTCTAACAGGACCCTTGAAAGACGGGATATCCTGGAAGCTTCAGAGACCCCAAAGTGAAATGAGTAGGGGCGACTGGGAAACAGACTGACGATATTGCTAAAGCTACTTAAATTATGGCTACCTAAAGCAAGGCTAGAAACAGATGTCACTAAATGAAGCCATTCAGAATGTGTCCCTCCTATGGATGCTGCAGGACAAAAGGTCATGTGCCCTCCTGCAGCTTGAGGGGAAAGTTGAAAGCTGGCAATGTTGGATCTCTGGATCTCTGTAAGAGAGGAAACCCTGGCTTTCCCCTTACAAAGACACATCCCAGAGATCCCAGGGGCATCTCTGTAAACAGTGACGCTCAGCAGGCGCTCCTAGAGCTTGAGGGACCCAATCCTGCACCATTAACAGATGTTCACTGCCATAGGTGATGCATAAGGAGGCATGGGCGTTGGAGGGGGCACATGCCCCCCCCCCCAAGATTAACCACTGCTGCTGCCACTGCCAGCTTCTGCGGGTGCTCACTGCTGCTGGTGGCTTCTGCAGGTGGTCACCGATGCTGCCATCGACTTCTGCAGGTGGTTGCTGATCACCGCTTGTTGCCACCGCCGGCTTCTACGAGTGGTCGCTAATTGCTGCTCGCTGCTCTCACCCTCCCTCTCCCCCAGTGCTGTCACCACTACCACCAGCTTTGCCACCCACCGCCAACACCATTCATGTTATCACCCACAAACTGTGTCCTCCTAGTCTCAGGAGGCACCGGTCATTCATGTCCACTGCTAAATAGCAGCACAAAGAGATACCACCTTAATCGCAGCCAAGTTTGTAGCACAGCAATGATCATGAACATCGGTTTGCTCACCCTTTGTGCCACCATTAACATTTTTATGGTGGCACAAAGGCGACATCTGTTTCCACCCCAGAAGAATTCTGCCCCATTTAGGCACCAGGATTTGCACATGAGTAGTACAACACAGAGGCAGCTCTTCTTCTTCGGGCCGTGGACCCTGATCAAAGAGGAAGGCGTGTCACCCTGATCGTGGTGCTCTGCACACAACTGACAGGCCTGGAGTCTCTGCACAGCTCATTGGCAAGTGTGTGACAGACTACACTCTGCTGGCTCTACTTCATCCAAATTAAAAGCAGTAGCATCATCGAGGCACAGGTATCTAACTGCCAAGCTGCCTGGCCCCTACTGAGGGCCTACACAATTTTCTGGGATAGGGCTTTTAAAATAGGATAAGTGCTGATTTTTCAAATTCCTCCCAGACAGCTGGGTCTGAACCAGAAGTCTCCTGGCCAAACCAGGATATTTGATAGCTTTAGCGATTGCTGTCTGAAAGGAAACTGCCCTAGGATGGAATAACACTTAACACCACTAGCTGAGATGGCTATGGAGGTTGGAAGATGGTCTGAAGAAAATAAGGAGAAAAAAGGAAAGGAGCAAGGAGTCTGCATACCTGCTCTACTTGCAATGAAAGGAGCATCATCAACCCAGTGCATCCCAACATCATGAGTCAGGCACTAGAAGTCATACAAAGACAGATTGTGGTTTTTTCTTTGCCGTTTGGTTTCTGAGCTTTTTTGGGTGTGAGCCCTTCATGGTTTGGGGCATTTATCTGGAAACCTGACAGCATGCAAGACATTTGTGTTAGGAAAAACAAGAGCTGAGATTATCACATAATCATTTGCTTCCAAGAGCTAGGGCTTGAAGAAAAACATCCAGGATGAAAATCCTTGTTCAGGTGAAGCCGGGGGATTTGTTGCCGTTGCTTGGAACGGAGTCAGGATTTCACCACAGGACTCCCCGGCAAATCACACGACTTAACAGCACTGCAAAATTCACTTGCTCTTCAATCTTGATTGTTCCCCAGATCTGAGCCCAAATCCCTGGTCGCATCCCACTCCCGGGTATGACACAAAATTTTTGGATGACCTTAACCTTGTGTGCCTCCCCTCTTCCAGCTGTACAAAATGGATAAGACAATGTTGTCCCCCAGTTTTTCTATTTTTACTATAAATTCATTAAGGCAGGGATGGCCTCTTATGGGATGTTTGTACAGCACCTAGCACAACAGCATCCCAATCCAGTTGGGACCACTAGATTAGTAGCATAATAAAAATGAATAATGATCCCAAAGGTCCTAAGGGTGGAGAAGGGAACTTCAGTCCATCCTGGGGTTAGCAAGCTAGAAGCAAAATGCATGCTTTTTCAAACAGACCCCTCAACCAGGTGACACTCTCTCTTGGCAACTGCTAAGACAAGTGAGAAGCATCAATCAAAGATTACTAGTGTTTTGACTTGCTTCCCACAGATTAAGCCTTTTCAGGGCTGGGTCTGGATGAAAATGAGCCAGATGCAAGGGAAAAAATAAAAGCCAAGCACAGCAACACTTTTCTTTTCTTTCTTTTCCCCGCTCCTAACAGATTACCAAGACATGCCAGGAGTCATAACAAAGAGATTTATGATGAACTAATCTCCAGTATGATAAATTCTTACCCTTAACCCTCTTCCTGCTGGGATGAAGTGCTTACACAAGAGCCTGGGAAAATTCAAGCCAGCGTTGCATACAGGAGCATGTGGGAGATGGGCTGTGCTAGAGTGTGGTCACATATAAGTGAATCTATATGGGACTCCATATGCTCAAGACCGTGGGCTCTGATCCTTGGTGTTTTGTGCAGCTGCACCTATTTGACTTCATTATTTATAAGGCCCCCATTATCAGAGGCCCAGTGGCAGTGTGTAAGGCAACTTGCTACAGCACCGGAAACATCTGTGCAAGCCTCCTTTGGGACTGGTGCCCAAGAAAGGCCCCATGTCAACCCAGCTGTAAATGTTCTTTCAGGCTGGGGAGTGAAAGGTGGCAGGATGCAATGTCAGCCCCATCCCTCCCTCGTATCCCATGGGCGACAGAAATGGCTGAACCTTAAAGTGAACACCAGGAAAATTCAAATGAAAAATAAGGCACTGCTCGCTTAACCACAGACATGCATAACCACTGGAATCAGCTACTCAGGAAAGGGATGGATTCTCCATCATTTGATGTCTTCAGATCAGGGTTGGGTGCCTTCTTGGCTGATAACGTAAGCATCGCTGAGAAAATCCTGAGATGCTCAATTTGCATTGCGTTCTGGAGACAGACATGGGTTTGGATGTTTTTCTCATGACCAGAAAGGACCATTAGATACCATTGGCACTACACAGACTTGGGATTTTGCCCAGATAGTCCCTGTAACAGGGTGGTCTTTCCCCGTAAGAAGGGGCAGCATATTAAGGACATTCAACTGTGGATTTCCTTGTAACGAGGGATTGTCCCACTGGGAGTTTAAAAACCCCAGAGGAGAGAGCCAAGGGAGCAGACCATAAGGGGACAGTTTGCGAGCAGGGAGTGAACAGTGATTGCAACTGCCTGCTACAAGAGGAGGCCAGGCAGATGTGCTAGGACCATGGCAGTCAGACCAGTGGGTCCTTCCTTAAGTCCCTGAGACAGGACAGGGTTTTGTTTTGTTGGCTTGTATTTGTTACCTAAGGACTAGGGCTGACAAATGATTAAAAAAAAATTGCAATTAATTATGAGATTTAAAAAAATGGTTGCAATTAACTGCAATTTTAATCTTACAGATAAACAATAGTCAGCACCCCCCCACCCACAACAGACCAGAGCCCATGCACCCTGCAGCTTCTCCCTGCTACCACCAACAGCACCCAGCCCCAGCCCCCACCCCCCCACGCCTGCCCCAGACTTGCCCTGGTCAGACCAGACCATCTGAAACCCATGCATGCAGTGCCTACCTCGGCCTACCCTGCATCTACTGCAAACTCCCCTGCCCACGCTGAGCAGTGCCAACAGCCAGACAGAAGCTGCTACTCATAACAGGGGAAAAGCAGCCCCTCTCCATCACCGCTGCCAGGCCCTGCTTGCTGCAGCTGCCTGGAGCCCGTGCCTGCATTGCCACCACTGCCCTGCTGGGTGGTCCGGAGGCAGCAGTGATAGCAGTGGAGAGGAACCACAGGGCAGCCCGGGTGCTGGCTCTGCGCGGTTGCAGCAAAAAGGGCCTGGCAGCAGTGAGGGAGAGGGACCGCGTTTCCCTCATACCAAGTAGCAGGTTCTGCTTGGCCGCTCCCGCTGCTGCAGGGCATGAGCGGGTGAGTCTGGAGCAGGTGAGGGGTGGGCTGGGGTGGGTGTTGCGCACATGGGTTCTGGCTGCTCCGCTCCATTGGTCAAAACAATATGCACAATAAATGCAATTAAAAAAATCAATGCATTGATTTGTTTTTGCATTAATCGCATAAGTTAACTGCAATTAACTGACAGCCCTAAGGACACTTTGGTTGAGGAGCTCCTCAGGGAGCAACAGCCCCCTGCAGAAGACAGCGGGCCAGGAAACTCGTCTACACTCCCACATTGTTTTTCTAAACTATCCATGACGCCTACCTGCTCCAGGGGCTCATTTAAATAGCAGACAGCTGCTGTGTCCTATTACTTGCCTGCAAGGGCGAGAATTGTCCAAAATGGGGTTCGAAAGGCCTCTTATAAGAGCACGCCTTCCCCCACAAGTGCTTCCAGAGGAACTGCTCCGCACCAGTCATCCCATAAACACTTTTAGGGCCCGCAGGGAAGCATGCGCGGCCTTCACTGATGCTATGAGAAGACTCTTCAGGCATAAATTGAGACCAGGCTGCTGCTGTCTGTGCCAGATCCTGTCCTGCTGTTGTCCCCTCCCCGCCCCCCGCCTCCTTCCCTGCTTCCCTCCAGTGGTCTGGTTCACGCGCCACGCACCGCTGTGCAAGGACGCTCTGTTTGTTCATTTGCCGTCCAGCTCTCCCCGGGAAATAAAATAGCCTCCTTGCCAATTCCAGGGGGTGGCTGCCAACTCCGCGGGGTCCAGCAGTCACGGCCGATTCGTCCTTAGCCAATCCCTGCGAAGCCTAGCTATGTGCAAGCCAGGGGGAAGAGCAAGTGGCAGAGCTGGACTGCTGCCGGACGATTCATCCACGTGAGCTGCGTGGAGTTGAGGTGACCAGGGAGCCACAGCTAGTGTTTGATGGGACACAGGAGTCCCTGAGGTGCATGGCAGGAAGCGAGAGCAGACCCGGGGGCCTGAGAAAGGGGAAGCAATGACAAAGCAAGCCTGGCCAGCACATTCATTTGCAGACAGACCGGAGAAACCTGTCAGGACCGGAGGTTGTGGTGGTGCTACCTGGCTACCGCCTTCGAATTGGGAAGTTTGGAGCAGGAGGGGATGCTGCCACCTGCCCCTGCCTTCTCCCACTGCCAGTGGGAAGGAGCCCTATGCCTAGCCAAAGACAGAGAGAGCCTCAGCTTGGGCCACAGTCGGGCGGAGGAGCCCTGCCTCCGATAAAGCTCCCATTCAAATGCAAAAAATGTGTAACAAACAACGCACAGATGTGCTTGATGCTACTGTCCTTCCCCTCTCATGCTTCTTCTCCTGATGTTGCCCACTGGTGAGCTATGTGGTGGTGGGAATACAATATCACAGGGCAGGGAGGGCATGATTGTGTGCATGGAAGTGACTGGCAGAACTGGAAAAGCAAGATGCCACCTTCCTATATCTGTTACTAGGATTACTTCTGGTTTTTCTTTGCAGGGTTTGGGGCCAGGCACTCTCTTTTTATTCTGTGTAGAGCACAGTACAGGTCGCGGTCCAGAACTGAGGGCTCCTAGACGTAACCACAACACCCATGATAAATGCACATTGTTTAGTGTGGGCAAGGTGAAGAAAAAAGTCTGCCCTATCTCTTTGCAAAAACCTAGTTGGTCTAATAAAAGATATCACCTCTACCACAAGTCCTGATTGCTTTTACCCCTAGGCCAATACGGCTACAACCCAGATACCTTAAAATTCCCGTACACTTCCCACTATGAGCTCCTGTTTTCAGCCATTTGTGACTGTGCGATTTGAACCACGGGGGCTAACATATTTCATGCAGTCTCCAGGTCTCTGACTGACTTTCTTTGTAAATGTTAGCAGAAAAATAAAGGTTCGGGATGAGCAAATTTAATTCTAGTGTGTTTTAACTTTTGAATTTGTAACCGGAAGGCTCTTTTAATGTTGGGAGGCGGGGTTAGGAAATATTAATTTTCTTAATAAATTAATCCTTGCACACAAGGTTGTAGTAAGAAATAGAAATGGTAAGAGAACTGATTGTTGTGGAAACTATTGCATTACTAAACTCCAACACAGTCAATTCAAGGTATTACAAATGTGTGATGAGTCTGAAATGACAAATTACCCAAGGAAAACTTGCATGGTTTTAATTCTTCCTCTGCTTTCAGGTTTCAGGTATCTTTTAGTGAATCCACAGCATACGGGCACACTCAGTGTTTTATTGGGCACGGTTTGGAGTAAATCTCTTTATTGTTAAAGAGAGACTGGAATTTGGTGCTCTGGATGGGAGAGATTGATTTCGGTTTCAGCGCAATTCCCATCCATCTCTGGGACATCGCTGAAGTTGCAGTGCTAAGAAGAGCAGCTTCATCCCCTCCTATTTCTTCTTGACAAATGGTAAATCACTCCAAGGGCCGAGAAGGTGGAGGGGATGATAAAAGTCTGTGTTTCAATGAAGAGTGGGGCCAGGTGATAAATTATGATTATTAATAATAATGCCTCACAGTTCTGAGGCACCTTCAATCCTGGACAGATTTAGCAACTTAAACTGACACGCACGGAGGAATCACCTCATCTGCTAGTGAAATACAGCCTCCTCCAGCATGGCTTATTGGTTTTGATAAGAGCATGTGGAGGAAGGATGGCTTAGCAGTCCAGGTAGGGCTTCCCCTGTTTGGCAGCCAGCAGGCTGCTGTGCTTGGGTTAACCCCAGCTGTTATTAAGCTTCCCCTGGTTTGGGCAGGAGGGGACACTGGCTCTTTCTTTGGGCTCTCTGGCATAGATCCAGGGGGCTCTTTGTCTATTAGCCCATGCCAGATGTTGGACCACCATTTCCTGGGACCAGCTCTGATTCCCTGGTTTGAATCTGCCTCCCAGCACTCCCGTCTCAGTTTTTAGGCAGTTGTGTCAGTGAAAGTGATCCTAATCCACCTTGCAGGATAGCCCCCAGACCGCTAAGATGCACAGGTCTTCCTTTGGGCTTTCTCGGCACGTTCAGAAATGATCCACCATGGCGTCCAGTTCAGCTGACAGTCCAGCTCCACCTGCGAAAGCACAGAAACTCTGGGGAAGTCTCCAAACCCTTAATTGGTGGGCAACCATCTTCTTCAAGCAAAGAGGAACAGCTACCTGCTTTTCACCCAGAAATTAGGGCTCTCCAAGCACCAGGAGACCCAGGGTCTAGACCTCCTTTTAAACAGCAAGATTTTGAACCTACACCTCCTACCTCCTCATCAAGCACCCCAGCCACGCAGCAGGCAAGACGGGGCTGAGAGCAGACTCCACCCCACCTTTTCAAGCTGGGCTACTGGACAATCAAACGGGGAAAAGCCATGGGTCAGATAAAGGCCAAGCAAAATGGAGTGTGACAGTGGATGTGTCTACACGTGAAATTAAAGCAACGCAATAAATTCTGGCACACATTGTGCCAGAGTTTATTGCTCCCAGGTGCTGCATTTACATGTGCAGTCAGGACCACAGCATGTCTGGCCAGGTCAGAGCAGCCCCGGCTGGTAGGGGGACTGGGGGGTCAGCCAGCCTGCCAGCCCAGGGCTGCTCCAACCCAGCTCACTGTGCTGCTGAGGGGCTGGCTGGGCCACGAGGGAGTCCCAGTGTGGCGCTAGCCTGCAGGCAGCTCCCGCACTGAAGCATCCTCATGTCCAGCCAGTCGTATCAGCGACTACATTAGGGCTGTGTGAAATTTCTCCGGGTGTTGCATTTCGAAGCTGTTTCGATGTGTTTCGAGCTCGAAACAGCAAAATCAAAATGCAGCAAAAGCCTTTGAAACAGCTTTGAAAAGAAACAAAGGCACTCAAAACGTTTCAAAATGTTTTGAGTTT
This sequence comes from Crocodylus porosus, assembly GCF_001723895.1. NCBI lineage: Eukaryota > Metazoa > Chordata > Crocodylia > Crocodylidae > Crocodylus > Crocodylus porosus. Next base: position 198,544,628 of record NW_017728906.1, on the reverse strand, counting down.
CGAAGTGGCTTCAGCACCTACAGCAGAGTGGATTACTTCAGCCTAATAGGGCCACACGTATAGATGCTGAGACTTTACTGCAGAGCTAATTAGGCAGCCCCACAGTAAGCATCTTATATGCATCCAGTGTGCCTTAGTGGGGTGGGCGCAGCACAAGTGGGGCTGGGATTCTGGCCCCTACTCCCTCTACTGTTTGGCCACTTTATTTCATGCGACATGCATAAGCAACATCAGGAGTGGGACCAGGGAACGGACTGTTTTGGGACTTTACAAAAGTCTGACTTAGGGAAAATAGGGTCTGTGCTAAATATGAAGTCTCAGAACAAAAATAAATCCTCTTGACTAAACCCCACCTGTGGAACAGCTTTGCAGTCATCATAGAAGCAACATAGGCAATCGCAATAAGAGGGCATGCTCCTGGTATATTAAATGCGTTCTTTTTCCCTCTGGAAAAAGCTGCTTGAATCTCCCCAGTCCAGATCTCCAAACCAAACCTTAATCTGCATAAATCACTGTTGCGTGACTGTGAACTTTCACCACAATGCAACGAAGCAGAGAGTCACTTCTCTCTATTTTCACTGAGGACGAGTCATAGACTTAATTTTCCAAATCCTCCACCAGTTTGAAAGGTTTATATAAATGGAGCCAAGCAACTGGACCCAGGCTCAATCTCTCAATCCCAGCAATAAATTATCAAGAAGTTAAATCTTCACATGGGTCTTCAGCTCTCACTGCTTCGCAGACAGCTGCCTGAACGGCTTGTCACTGAACGACGTCGCATCAAGTTGGATGGAGTCTTACCGCGGCAGGGAGTTTTCTATCCTGTCAGGCTCTGCGAGTACAGCTGGTCAAATAATGTGCTGTGAGTATGTTATTCAGTGAGTTTCACCATTTTCCTGTGGATAATGTATTCCTCAAATCACTTTTTGCTTCGGTTAACCAGCTCTACCCATAGAACGCTCTTCTTCATACTATATGCCGGCAAATATTCTTCCAAGCAAAGCTCAAAATTGCTCATTTCTTGTTTTTAGTACACTAAAAAATTCATGTCTGAACCTGACAACCTATACTTTAAGGAACTGGGTTTCAAATTCCCAAAATGGGCCTAAACTGAAGGCTCTGTGCCCGCAAACAAACTGGGTGAGTACTTAACACACTTGCATCCATTTAAATGGGCCTCCTTATAGGCATCACAGCTATTAAATGGGCATCTATACATGAGCACAGAGGAACTCCAGTGCATTGGAGTAGTTGAAGCAGATTAACTGAATCTGCTGGAGCATGGTAATTAGTGCTTTCCAGCAGCCTCCTGCATCTCATGCGTCAGCGTCCCCATGTTTAAAAATGGTGGCGAGGGCACTTAAACTAAAGCCCATGGAACAAGTTGTAGTTCAAGCACCCCTGTAGTCATTTTTAAGCATAGATGCAGCAGCAGTGCTTTAATTAGAGTGGCTCTCAGAGCCACTCTAATTAAAGTTGCACTCCCCCCGGCCCCCAGAGCACGTGTAAAAGTGCTCCAAGTTACTCAAGAACTTAAGAGATTTATGGGACTGGGGTCTGCGATCTGATATTTGAAGACATTTGGACGTAGCACGCCGTGTAGTGCCCAGCAATGCTTTTTCACGTGCGTTCGGGAGATCTTTATTAGCTGAACCGCTTGTGCACGTTACAGCTCCTGCTCTTAAAAATCCCTGAGCGAGTCACCCCTTTGCAAGTGGCAGAAGAAGAGCCTGAGAAAGGAGGTGAAGAGAGGGAACAGAGCAACAAAGGAAACAGGAGTCTTAGGAAGGAGAGGGAGAATGCCTGTGGCTGGGTGGCTTGAATACCCAACTATAGGTTTGCCAAAATATTTGCATAACTTGGCGCCATCGTGGTGTGGCTCTTTGTGGCTCTCTAGCGGCGAGTTATTGCAGAGGTAAATGAACGAGTCCAGCCACTTGCCAGCTAACAGCCTACATACTTTAGCTTAGGCAGAGACATTTATGATGAGATCTGAGGGTCCCAGGCTCAGCTTATGTTGGTGAGCAGCCAGGGTTATTGCCCTCTCTCTACTAGCATACTTTCTGGCAGCAGAACCAAAGCTAGCACGGGTCTGTGGGGATGGCCGGCATTAGCTGAACTCCATGTCCCGCTTTGTTTTCCCTCGCAGTCATGTAATAATAAACTCTAGCCCCCATGCCGAAGCACATGATGCATTCACGTACAGAGAAAAGCAAAGAAACACCCTGTAAGCGGGTTGCCTTGCCTGCTGGCCTCCGCAGGTGGGTTTGACTCCCAGGCTGTCCTTCCAAATAAAACACAGTCTTTAAGCAGCAAACCAAACCAAGCCCTTCTGCCCTGCCCCAGGCACTAGGAAACTCCTCTCCTTTGGCTCTGGCCCCAGCACAGCATCCTGGCCCTCCCTTGTATCAAGCTGTTCTGCTCCCTGCCTGTTTCCTCCTCCCTTGCTTACTCTTCTAGGAACTTCATGCACCCTTTGGGGGGACACTCCCTACCCATCCAAATGCCCCGCAGCCAGGCTATCTTAACAGGGCTGACTGTTCCCTCTTCAAGGGACGTAGGCTGCTTGTACATCTGACGGGGGGTTAGTTCTCCCTAAATGGAAACTGAGTTTTAATTGACAACAATTAAACCCACCTGGGTGAGTGACGAGCTGGGGGATGAGCTGCAGGGTGGCCCCGGACCTGCCCGCCATGGTGGCAGTGCCCTCCGGGCACACCCAGGTGGGTTGCTAGTGGGTAGGTGCTGCCACCACGGAGGGAAGGACTGGGCCTCCCGCAGATCTGGGCCCACTGGCAGCTCACCCTCCGACCACGGGAGAAGCAGGCAGGCAGGTGCCAAGGAAAAATAAAGAAATAAAACAGATCAGGTCCCTCGCTACTTTTTTCTTTTTTTTCTCTCAGTGGGACCCGCCTGCATGAGCTGCCGATGGGCTGTGCAGCCCCTGAGCTGCTCAGGGCCTGGTGCTTCCCTCCATGGTGGCAGCACCCCTTGGGATCTCACGGGTGGGTGCTGCTTGGGGTATGCCGCCACTGCGGAGGGATGGTCCGGGGTCCCCTGCAGCTCAGTTGGCCTGCTGGCGACTCGCACCCTGGCCATGGGAGAGATAGGTAGGCTCTAGCACCCTATGCACCATCCCTGCCGCCTTCCTGCCACCTGGGACCACCCAGGAACAGGCTGGCTTGCCCCTGGGGTAGTGGAGCAAGGTGGCAGGAGGGCGGTGGGTGTGCTGGTAGCGGGAGAAGGCATCAGGGAAGGTGCACGGGGTGCTGGAAGCCCACCAAGCCCGAGCTTGTCTGGCCTTCCAGCGCCCCACGCACCATTGCAATTTGTTACGTAGCAAACTAAAATCCATCGCGTGGGTTTTACCTTCCACATAACTAGGTCATTTAAAGTGAAACACGCCGCCACGTGCATACATTGTGATTCTATGATTCTGTGAAATCAAAGCGAAATACGCTGCCGCAGGTGTAAACGGTGATGCCATTGAAGTGGTGCAAAAGGGCAATTAAGGTGCTTTAAAGGCCAATTTTGTCACGTGTACAAGCACCCAGACGGCCCTGTTATATACATCGAGAAAATCATTTTTTCAAGGTGAAGGAGAACAAAAGCCCCAACGAAGAACATGCCATCGTGGAAGGATACGTGAGCTTTCCATCTGAGCATCGTTTCCCTTGGGAAAATGCAGGCTTTGGACGGGTTTCTGTCTCTACTCATTTTTTCCTCCCATTCTCTAATACCCCTTCCTTCCTCCACCCCCACCGTCACTTCTTTTATATTGACTCATCCATAGCTGTTACCATTTAGATGAGTGATGCGATCCTGCCATGAGTAGCAAGAGTTATCCAGCCAACACACTACTTCCCAACACCTGACACAAGAGGACTGAGATCTATTAACTCACAATGTGCTTTAACACACTAGTGCTCCATGAGGCCTGATGGAGTCAAGTATTGGCTACCGTCCATCCTGTTGTCAGCATGGAGTCTGATCCACAGCCCAGGAAGACGATGGGAATCTTTCCTTGTCAAATCCTCTTTTGCTATGATCGTGCCATGGTCTTGGTAGAGCTTTTTCTCCCCTGAAAACTTCCCAACTTTCCTTCTTTGAATGTAATATATTGGGAAAATGAGAAACGAATTTTTCTTTTCTTTTTTTAAAGAAATTCTGTAAACCATCTTATGTTAGCAAGTCAAGATATAAAATCATGTATTTTCAAAAAGGAGTTTTTGCCTTCTATTAATGACGCCTGTAGGGACAAATTACCAACGCTTTGCTCGCAATGGCTAGCAGCTGCTCACACAAGTAAACCCAGTGAAGTACATGGGGCTGTTTAGGTGAGCAATTGGTCACCCATATCGCAGGCATTTACAATCTGGCCTTCGCTTATTAAAGCTAGTAAGAAAAAAGCTGTAGAACCAGGCTCTGCACACCTTACTCACATGAGTAGGCTTTGCTCATCTAAGTTTTCCCTTCACCTTCAACAGGCTGTTTTAGACACATAATAATTAGTCGTTTGAGTAAGGTTGATGGCAGTAGGCACATGATTGACTTTTGGCCATGCATATTGTTTGCTTATATATTGGGTTTCATTCAGCTTGGCCACTGCCATGGTTATGGGGCCAACTGGATCTCTGAACATCCTTCCAGTTGCTCTCTTCTTCCTTGACTGTCATTCTTCTGCTCAGTCTGTCACGGAGTCCACTTTCCCATGTGCCAGGGCTGTTTCAGGTACCTGTGTCTGGTCCCTTCAGGAGCCTGTGGCCAGTGATCCTAACCAAGAGCCTTTTTAGAACAGATGATTTATTTTGAAAAAAAAGCATTGCAGAATAGCACACATTTACTTTCACTTAATTTTACACTGCCCTTTGAGCCCAAGTGGATTATCTTCCCTCTTCAGTTACAGGACTGACCCAAATTACACTATCCTAGAAAGCCAGGATCCTCCCATAGATCTATCAATCTACTTCTTCCCTGAGTTAATCCATAAAGATATCGATCGTGTCTTTTTCCCCTTCATCCTTCCCAGTTTTTTTCAAAGAGGATTGGACCCTGCAGATGAGTCTGGTGGCAGACCAGAAGGTTGGCTTAGACTTTTGAATTGTTTCATAACATCCCTGAAGAGGAAGCAGTTCAGCAGCTATTGGAAAGGACCTTCATTCTCCTACCCCAAGGACGCTGGCTTTGCTACTCAGGCAGCCCCATGAAGGGTCCAGAAACACCTGCTCTGGTTTTGGATACAAATGCACAGTATTCATACCAAATGAAGAGCACTCCTCATTTTTGGATGATCCAAGTCATTCCAGATCATCTTCACTGGTTTTTCAAAAGCCATTTTCACTTCTGGTCTCTTCTGCGGATATGTTTTTTGCTGCTGAGATTGCAGTCGAAGTGTGATGCTTCCTCCTGAACTTAAGGGATCTATTTACAAAGGATTGCCTCTAATGTTTTTCCATGAGGACACGGGAATACAGCAAGTTTCATTTGATACTTGTTATAACTTTATATGCAGACATATTTGTGTGTGCGGTGGGGGGAGGGTTGCACACATGCACGTGCCGGTGCAATTTAGGGGCACAAGACCACATTTTTGGAGCAAAACTATTTAACGGCAGTTGTTCAAGTTGAATTTTGCTACCACGTTAATGCGCATATATACAAAGATGTGGGCTTGGCAGTTTAAGCCCAGGTCAGAGAGCTTCTGAATTCCAGTTTCTCCATTCATAATAGTAGCTATCTCTGTGGATTCAGGCAAATCACAAAACTGCTGGCCCTCAGAAACGTGCAGATAATCATACATTGTTGCCACTCAATTAATCCTCCCACAGTTGGGGATTAACTGATTAATGTTTGGAAGGATCCTGTATAAGTGCTAAATGTTATGATTATGAATATGCACATAGTGGAGATACTTCCCTAAAGATTACATGTAAGTGAAATGTTGGCTTTGGGTAACATAAGATAATCATTATTATTTCCTCCTGGGGGGACGTTTCACTACCTTGGAGACAGTCAAAATTAGTGTGAGATGTGGATCACAAAGACATATACAAGATAATTTATGCTGTTTACATTTGCAGTATAGGCATTTCCTTCAGCTCGGCTTTGCCAAGCGTATCGCAACAGTTTGAGCGAGGCGTTTGATAAATTGAAGACCGGCAGAGCAGACATTAATGGAAATGATGTCACTGGAAACTCGGGAGACCATAAAGTCCGCAGTGCACCAACCCCGATAACATCCGATGGGGGGGGTACTTACTCCTCTTATGCTCCTACCTAGGTCAAAGGTGACTGGGAGCAGAGAAGAAATTCAATTCTTCAGGTTAGCCTCTGACATATCCCCCTGCTTTGACAGCTCCTCATTTCCCATCCATAAGGGAAGGCTTCTGGCCATGCCTTCCACAGCCATAAAACAACACACGACAACTGTTTCAAATTTAAGAACGAGTGGCAAACAGAGGGGATGGAGGGGTAAATGAGCTTGCGTGTGAAGTATGGACTGAAGTTCAAGTTCAGCCTACCTGTAAGTGCTCGGGTCTGTTCTCTGCGCCAGCCCCCGGGGAACACAGTCCATATTATCAGCTCGGCTCACATAGCTTGGCACAGCTGAACAGTGTTAATCTCCCCTCCTCTGTAGGGGTCCAGCACTGAGTTAGTGCCTGTCTCCTGGAAGGGAACAGGAGACGTGATCTGCTCCTAATCCAAACCCGGTTGGGGGCAGAGGGTCGGTGGAGCATGCATGGTAGTGAGGCAGGGCGGGGGTCTGTCTTGTCTGTTAATGTAAGAGCTGATTCGCTCCCATCACCTCTCACACTCTGATTCTTCTGCTTTAAGGCAGGTTTATGACACTGGGCGTGTGTGCGTGCTAATGAAAAAAATGAACCAGCATGGGGTGAGCTCAGCAGAAGGGAGATGCTTCAGGAGTGACTTCTCCCTGCTCATATAGGAAATAGGCTTTAAGAATCGTCTTGGGTGGCTACCCAGGCCCTTCACCCTAGGAGAAAATAAGACTAAAAAGACTCAGTAACCTCTTACCTCTGAAGAACAAACCCAGGGCTTATACAACAGGCTCATTAAATATGTGGAAAGGGTGGGGAGCAGGGAAGCAAGGCTTTAATTGCATTCACAGGTGTAGCAAGGCCGGAAAGTGTTGCAAACACAAGTGAAAGCAGAGGATTAATACAAAGGCTGGGGGTGGGGGAAGATAACTTGAGTTTTAACCTGGACAAAAGGCAAGCCAAGAGCTAGAGCCCAATGCTCCAGGCCCCTGACAGGCAAAATATGCTTCCACTTCAACGAGAGTGAAGAGCATATGGGACCAGACCCGTTAAAGGAGGGAAAGCTAGTACTGGCAGGAGCAACTGGGGAGTGGGGTGGAGAGCACATGAGACGTGAGTGTAGGATGAGAACGAGAACAAATAAACCCTAGGCTATGGCTAGGTCTGCCTCACAGAGTTATGTCAGTCAAGGTACATAGAGCCATGGTCATTGCCCAGCACAGCTCTACATGCAGAAGTCTGCACTGTAGCTGCAGGTATGCCAGCAGTGCGGCACCTTTACTGGTATCACTTATTCCACTTGAATGGTGATGGTTTTCCTATACTCACACGACACACGCTGTTGCCGGCTTAGCTGCATCTATACTAGAAGAGCTTTGCTAATCTAGGAATGCCTGTATCTCACATTAGCAAAGCACCTCTAATGCACATGCTATGTAGAGCAGCTCAACGATGCTTTGTATCAGTAAAGCAATGCTGCAAGTAAAAAGTCAGTACAGCTGTGTCTGCGCTTGGGACTTTTCTGTACCAGCTGTGTTCGCCCCCCAACCACCATAGCAAAGCTGGCAGAAGTCTGCAGGCCGAGGGAAGGAGAGGAGAGAGCTTTTCATTGTGAAACCCTGATGCATCTCCATTATATGGAGACAGTTCCCAGAACCATGCACACATGTAGACTGCCAGGTATAGGAATGCAACTGGATGCCTCAGAAAACCCCAATCCAACCCAACCGCAAATGTAATAACTAAGATTTTCTCTTCAGCTCCAAACTCTGGAAAAGGAAGATTATCCGGGGCAGCGCCAGCAGACATGATTAGCTGTTTCCAGCTACCCCACAATTTGTCTGCTGGTTGAGAGCTAGGACATGGAAAAGTGAACTAATCGAGTTAAAAGCGGGCAGGGTCTGACCCTGAAGCTGTGGATGTGCAGTAATGGTCCCTGTGCTATCTTGCCCTTCAGTCAGTAGACGCTGAACTGTGATAACTTAGCTCAGCGGGTCGTTTTTCTCTGGAGAGCGAGAGCAGGCTCTCAAGCCGCTTCTGAGAAGCAGCTGCTATACAGAAAGATCCCACCCATTTTTAACTCTCAGTAATTTGTTCATTTGTCCATAGCCTAACCCAGGAGATTGGATGCAGCAAGGCAGAATATGGGTCCATAATCATTAATGGAATTGCCCTTTGGAAAGGACAAATGGTAGATACATTTAAACGTGTTACAAGCTTTCACAGAGCTGTGCCTCAGAGGACCGATTTACACTTATACAGATGGCATATTTATCAGCTGGTCAGGCCCGTGCTTTGAGAGACTTCTATTTTACAACCTCTGCAGATTTCCAGTTGTGAGATATACTATTTCAGGACTTCTGTAGGACACATCAAAGCCATCAGTATGCCCTTTAAATAGGTAGGTGACTTCTCCATTACAGTGGGATATTCACTGTGGGCAAACTTTGAAGATATTATAATTCCTGCTGGTTTACAGCACCTCCCACATGACACTTGGAGCTGAACAGCAAATGTGGCTAATGAGAGATCAGGAACAACAAGAACTAACAATTTCAAGCCTGGCATCCAAACGATGGAGTGAATTTTTGGCATTAAGAGCAAATGGGAGAGTCCCACACCAGCGTGGAGCAGAGTATCATGTGGCTCTCTGCTTGGAAATAGCACAGAGTATGCAAGAGCTGGAGACATGAATTTGGTCCCAGTTGCATGGGGTGAGGAGGAGGCCGGGGTTGTCTATGCTGTCACCACACCAAGCCACTGAGAAGCACACCTAGTCTTTCATTCCCAGTCCACAAGAGCCAAGTCCCAGGAACGAGATGCTGCTGCTGTAGGGCAGTGTTGAGGATGCCCAGCGGGCCATGCTCACTCCCCTCTCACCTGCAAGGCAGAGGGGGCAGGAGGAGGCTAGGGCAGCCTTCCCGCTCACCCAGGATTCCCAGATAGGCTGCAAGTACAGGGGCTGAGAAGTCACAAACTTGGTAAGCTGCCCCATTCAAACTGGATGCTGACCTGGGATTTTGGACTCAGTGGGACTTGTGCTCCCTCCAGAAAAATCCCATAGAAACTCAAGGGTTTATGTGTCCTACCAAGAGCTTGAAGCATCAGGATCTATGTAGGGAAGGTGGAGGGACAGCCTAATCACCACGCACTGTCTTATGTGCGATACAGGCCTGCTTCCTCTCCCTAACACACTGTTCTTCCCTGTTCCAGTTTCCAACCAGTGAAGCCATCACAGATCCCATATACCACCCAGTGCTTGCTATTCTATTGATTTCAGTAGATCTCTGCTCCCTTCATCCATCCCTATGAGTGTCTATCAGTCTCCCTACCCCTGCCTTCCAGGGATGGACTTCATTAGCAATCGTTTCGCGCTTCTGAAAGCAACTGCCAAATTATTATGGGTGCTTCAGAAGGAGCTACACAGGAATTAGCAGAGGATATCTGCCCAGGAGGATGCTTCCTTCCAGTCGCTATTTTTCTTGGCAAGGTGTGTTTCATACTGCTTCTACTCTCCCAGAGGGAGAATAGTTCTTCTACCATCTCAATGACTTTGCCTTGCTTTCCTTTCAAGCCCCCCGTCAAACTGCTAATTTTTTGAAGAAAGCCTCACCCACCTCAACCTCCTGGTCTGGTGGTCTAGAGCAGACCCCTGCCACCACATCACCCTTGCTGCTCTTCCCTCTGACCCTAACCCAAGACTCTCAACAGGCCTATCTCCGGATTCGTACTGGAGCTCTGAGCAGTCTTACAGCTCTTCTATGTAAAATACAACTCCTCCTCCTCTTCTCCCCTGCCCGTCCTTCCTGAACGTTTTGTAGCCATCCATAATTGTGCTCCAGCCATGTGAGCTCCCACCCAATCTCTGTTATTCCCATCACGTTATAGCTCCTTGAGTGTTCAAGGTCTTCCAGTTCTTCGTGGTTCTTTCCCAGGCTCCGTGCACTTGTGTACGGGCACCTGAGGTGACTAATCGATTAACCTGCTTTCTCAGGAAGAATGAAAAGGCCTGCCTTGTTACTCCTTCCTGCTTGTGCTTCCTCCAGGTCACCCACTTCCCCACTTACCTCAGGGCTTTGGTCTCCATCCCCCGGCAAACCTAGTTTAAAGGCCCCCTCACTAGCCTAGCTAGCCTGTCTGAGAAGATGCTCTTCCCTCTCATTGTGGAGCAGATCCCATCTCTTCCTAGCAATCCTGTTTCTTGGAACAACATCCCATGGTTGGAGAAGCCAAAGCCCTGCCAGCGACATTATCTGTGCAGCCCTACGTGGATCTGTGGGATGCATCTACTCCCGCCCAGGTCCTTTGCCTTGACTGGAAAAATTGAGGAAAACACCACTTGAGCCTCTGTCCCCTTCACTCTTGCATCCAGAGCCCTATAGTCACTTTTGATCTGCTCAGGGTCTCCCCTGGCAGTATCACTGGTGCACACATGGATGAGCAGCATGGGGTAGTAATCAGAAGGTTGGATAAGTCTCAGTGACATCTCATCCTTCCACGAGCTCTCAAAATTCAGGCTCCGGGCAAGCAGGAGACCTTCCGAGACAACAGGACAGACCAACAGATGGATGCCTCCATCCCCTGCAGAAGGGGGTCTCCAGTCATGACCACCTGTCACTTCCTCTCAGTGGCAGTGGCCTCAATCCTCTCAACCTTGGAGTTGCCTGGCCTGACCTCTTCTACCAACAGAATGAGCTCCTCCTCCTCTGTTGCTAGGGCTCCATATCTGTTCTCCAGGCAAACCACTGCAGGTGGAGATGAAGACTCCTGCTTGCTGGCAAAGGGCACAAGCTGCCAGCTTCCACTTTTCTGGGAGTCCATGTCCTCGTCCTTCTCCAGCCAAAAGATTTTTTTTTTGCAAACACATAAAGGCAGAGTGAGCTAGCAGAAGGCAAGTAGGAAATAGCAGAGGGAAGGAGACTTCCATGGTGATGTTGATGGGTGTAGTAGGCACAATGACAAGGAGAGAAAGGAACAAACATTTGGGGTGCACTGATAGAGATATTTGGGGCTGATATCAATGGCTGAGTCTTAACAAGCTATTTTGGCCGATACCAATCCAATTGCCAATATGCAGCCAGGCAGCTTGGAAAGTAGCATCTGGCTGGTAAGTTTGTTGTGGGGAAAGGGGCAAGGGGGAGGGAAGAGGTGTGGGAGGGCAGATTGAGGTCCCAGTGGTAAGGAAGGGAGTGGGGCTGGGGCTAGGGCAGGGGCAGGTGCTGCACATCTGGGGTGGGGTGCAGGACAGAGCCACAAGTGGCTCGTCCAGGGCTTGTGGGAGGGGGTGGCGGCTTCTGCCACTGCATGCATCCCGAGAGGGCACAAGGAGCATGTGTCCCCAGATCTGCATGAGGGGCAAGGGTGAGCTGCCACTGTGGGCTGGGGCCAAGGCAGTGCCAAGCTCTTCCTGGCGGGGGCTGGGCCGGGCTGAGCTGTGCGCAGGGTGGGTGGTGGCAGCACTGGGAGGAGGACTACAGCGGGGGCTGCAACCACCCCAAAATTTGCTGCAGCCCCCTCATACCCTCCATCCCTGGCCACTGCCAGGCACAGCCCCCACCAGGAAGAGCACCACACCACCCCCATCCGAGCCCACAACAGCAGCCTGCCCTCACCCCATGCCCTCCTGGGGTGCATACAGCAGCAGGAGTTGCCTCCCTCCCCACAACCTCCAGATGAGCCTCTTATGGCTCCATCCTGCACCCCACCCCAGCTGTGCAGCCCCAGCCCCACTCCCTCCCTTGCTCACTGCTGGGGTCTCAATCTGCACACCCCTCCACTGCCTCTTCCCTCACAACAGACTTACCAGCCAGACCCAGCTGCTTTCTGTGCTGCCAGGCTGTGCTCCTGGCTGCTTGAGTGCTGCGCTGTGGCTGCACACATGCATGGGCCATTTATCAGTGACCTTATTGGCCACATCAACCAAAAAAAGCCGATTGCTGATACTGTCAATTTTCCTTATATCGGTGCTGATCTGATATGGGACCGATGTATTGGTGCACCTCCAAAAAACTCCTTAGCACTCTATCAGTCCCTTAGAAACTCTAATGTATCTCTTTGTTAAATTTTACCCTCTGTTCAACAGAAATATGGTCCTGGCTCTCCATAAATGTCTTCTATAAAATACTGCCCCACAAGTTTGCAATGAGCATACAGCTAAAATCTTGGAAGGAAGTTAAAGATTTCCAAAACGAAATTTTAGCAAGGCCTTCCTCCAAGCTGGGGTGTATTCTGCACGCTTGTGTTCTGGGGACTCTGCACCATTGGAGCAAGTTTTCAAGAACCATGATAGCAAAATAGCTGGATTCTTTTTTTCCATGGGCTGCTGCTGCTGGCAGGCTAATCCCAAGGCTGTCTTAGATCTCCAGACTGTCTTGTACAGGAAAAGTCATGACGTCCTGGGGCTTTCATTTCTGCCCTGACACACTTTGCAGATTCGTCTTTGTTCTGACTGGGCATAATCCAGACACACATCCTTGGAACTGAACAAGCCAATGCTTTATGAACGCCCCTCTCCTGTTGGCTGAGAGACCTTCGTCTCTGCTGCTCAGTGTGGCGTTTCAAACAAAAAATGTTCAGAGATTTCTAATTTCTTTAGAGCTAAAAGTGGGTATTAAAAAAAAAAGTGGGAGTGAATGGAATCTATTTGAAGAAGATGCCAGCTTTGCTCTCCTTCACAAATACTCTGCCCTCAGCTATGAAGTGAGCCCAGTATTACAATTCCAGCCAAGCGGGGTGGGCCTGGCTGTCCAGACTTGCTACAGCGGACCTTTCATCCAGCTCTGAAAAAACTCCCAGCTGTGTGAGAGATGAGGAAGAAAAGTTAAGCGTCTGATGGGAATTTGCATACCAATTATACAGGGCTCTGAGGACTGAAACGACTGAAAAGCCAGTTGGCAGCTATTAATAATTTGTGGCAGTGGTGTATTTGCTGCAAATATGTGCCCACCCTGCCAAGCGCTGTGACTTATGGATTCCCAAAGCTGTAGCACATTTCAAACTTCAAACATTCGGCCACATCACACAGACACTACGGCTGGCCATGCCTGTCCCTTAAGTATTGAATGGGCCCTGCACGTCCTTCTCATTAGTAGAGAGTTTGAGATGAAGGGCTGCTGCAGTTTTGTCATTGTTACAGGTGATGTGCCTGCTTGGAAAAAGGTGCCTTTTTGGTCAACAACACACAGCCCTGGAGCAAAGCCAGCCCAGAGGGCAGAGGGCTATGGAGAGGGACCGACAATAGGGGTGCATCCAGACAAGTGTGCATGCACGGTTTGCAGTGCTGCAGACCTGTCCGGGGCACCATAAACTGCATGTGCCATGCATGCAGGCTTTTGCTGTGTTGCTAATATGCAGTGTGGCAGGGTTTTTTGATACCGGGAGATTCCAGTGTCAAGCAACCCACACCAGAAAAAAGCATGGCGGCCTGAAACTGGAGCCTTGCCAGCCACAGCCATGCTCTGGCTGCCAGCCAGGCTCTGTCAGCTCAGATTGCTGCTGCTGGTGCCCCAGGACCCCAGGTAAGCCTGCTGTGATCAGGCCAGGAGCTGGCCCCAGCCTCACCTACGCCACCTGGGGCAACTTGCCATGTGCCAGAGCGTGTGTGCAGAGGTGTTCTCCAGGGACAACTAGCAGCAGCACAAAGATGTGTTGCTTCTAGTTGTCCCCAGGTAACGCACATTTCTGCTTATGGGGATGTGACCTAGGAGGCCACTTATATGGAAGTCAGCTTATTTCACCCTGGGCATCCTAGCACAGGGGTGAGCAAAAGGCGGCCCACAGGCCAGATCTGGCCTGCAGGGCCCTAAAAATTTAGAAAATTAATATTTATCTGCCCCTGGCTGCCTGTCATGCAGCCCTCAGCTTGCCAAAACTCAGTAAGTGGTCCTCCACCCAAAATAATTGCCTGCCCCTGTCCTAGCAGGTGAGAGTTGTGTAGTTTAATGGATAGGGTGAGCACCTAGAGAACTAGAAGGATATGGATTTGTTCCTGAGTGAGGATGATGGGCTTCCACTCATGATTTTTACTTCCAGTGCAACTCTGAGGCCCATCTAACTTACTGTCTAATGGATAGCAGGAGCTACCTGGGGGTAAAGGTGGCTGGGGCATGGTGCTGACCACATCACCTTTTTGTGCCAAAGTTAATGAAAAAGTGGAGAGCTGCCTCCACTACCCTAATGGGCTTCAATGGCTTGTGAACAGGACACCTTCACCACAGCAGGAGGGACTAACCCTTGGAAAAATTATGGGCCTGATCAATTTGCTCAGGGAGGGTGCAATGGCCCACGGAGGAGGAGACACAAAGATGACTGCTTGCACAGCTAAGAAATAGGCAAATGAGGGCAGGAATGCTAGCAGGACACAGGGGACAGGCAGCGGCATGACGTCTGTTGAGAGCAGTTTGGCAAATGATTTCCATTTAACTGGAAAGCACCTGCCCAAAGCTGGGTGCCCTGTGCCCCCTGGGAAAAGGACATCTCAATATCCGAATGCTGAGCTCTGTGACTGCAACCAATTATTCCGATTTCTAGCAATTCTGCAGCTATTAAAGTTCAGGGCTAGTGGGGAGCTTTCCTGAGGAGGACATTTGCTTTTAATTAAGGAAGGATATGTGAACACTACAAGAAACTCAGTCCCAAGCCCAGTAGAAAGATTGCAGTATAAAGTGCTCTAAAACTACCCAAGTGATTCTCCCCACCGATAGCATTCTCCTGGTAACGTTTTTATAG
This sequence comes from Crocodylus porosus, assembly GCF_001723895.1. Lineage (NCBI taxonomy): Eukaryota > Metazoa > Chordata > Crocodylia > Crocodylidae > Crocodylus > Crocodylus porosus. Next base: position 198,529,623 of record NW_017728906.1, on the reverse strand, counting down.
AGCGTGCAGGAGGAAAACATGTTGCAGCCAAGTAAATCCTTCTCCCTTTCCTCTGCAGCTGCAAAGGACCCATGTGTGCTTGTTTGTTGGGTGTCTACCTGCTTTGCACAGACTTTATACCCCCGTGATATTTCCTGCAGAATGGGGGCACCCGTGACTGTATGACAGATGGCTTGAAGCTGTGCAAGAGCAGGGCCAAGATGGGTTGCATTATTGGTGCCTGTATGTACCAGCCATTTTTTCAGGAGAAGGAACAAGTCTTGAGGATGCAGGTCAGACCTGAGACTGTAGTCATGTTCAGGGAGGGGCTCATCACCAAGCAGTTCACCCTCTATCCTGCGCTGGAGCAGCAAGCACCACCCTCCCGTTTCAGCCAGCCCCCTCAAGGCAGGCACAGCTCCCTAGGAACTGGAGATTGCTGAGGCAGCAGGTCTAGCAAAGAAGAGAGCTGGGGAATGTGCTGAAGGATTGCCCTATCTCTGCTATCTTTGCTCTCACTGGGTGCTATGTGCTCCCATAAGGCTGAGCTCAGTGTTTCACAGGGACCGCGTCTACACGAGATGCTGACTGCATTTAGTATTTGCATGCACGCATTTAGTATTTGCATACACAAGTGCAAGTTACTGTGCAGTAGCGTTGCTGAATGGCTTTTAGGTGACACAGACTGCGCAGTAGTTTGTCACTGGTGTGCCGGAGTGCCGTGTCACGCTTCGTGCCATGCAATTTTACTGAGCAGTAATAACGAGCTACCGCGCAGTCAGCATCTCATATAGACGCAGCCACAAAGCCGCAGTCTACTCTTTCCCTGAGTCCCACCACAAATAGGCTTGCCAGCATGGGGCATTCTTGCCTCTTCACCCCAAGTGTCCAACCCAAGTGTCATAGGGGATGCACAGGTAGCTGGGGGAAGCACAGTGGGAAGAGAAAGCCACGCAATGACTTTTGAGCCTTAGTATCATAGGATCATGAAAAATGCAGGTTGGAAGGGACTTCTGGTGGTCGTCTGGTCCAAACTTCAGCCGTCCAGCTTTGCAGTGCTGAGGTCTAGATCCCAGGACTGGCTTCTAAGAAGCACAGGTGCCCCAAGGTTGTTGGTACTGCCTGGTCTGCAATCCCAGAGTGCTCTGTGGTCAGGACACCACACCACCTGCCGTGAATCCTAATGGCCTAACCTGCAACAGTCAAGGAAAGGTTTATTTATTCCCTTCCAGTCTATGGCAGTTTATTCTGTAGTTTTAAATAGACTATAAAAGAGTAAACTTGGAAATGTGTTCCTGAGTCTGGTGCTGGCAAGGCGCTGGGGCTGGCAGTAGAGGAAGAACGGGATTAGAAGAGAAAAGCATCCGATGGAGAAAAATTGGGATGCGAGCTCTTATCCATATGTATTGCTGGTTTATCAATCAGGATCACCGGATGGGGAGAGCAGAGTGCAGCAGGAAATGGGAGGGAGTATCCATCTCTGTCTCTCAGGCAGACACTCATTCCTATTTATGTAGCACTCAAATGCACAATGCACTTTACAAGACATGTGTTCAGGACTCTGGCCTGGGAGAAGGGGAAGGAGTTTACACACGTGCATCCTGCCACTCCAGTCCCCCTTCTTCTTGTCCCCCTGGAAGCTGTCACACTAGTGCGAGAGCATGCAGGCTGCGGGTCAGACTCATCACTACTGTGAAGGGAAGAAGAGCAGGAAATGTCAGGAGCCCATTAACTATAGACAAGATAAGGGATTTCTAGTCTTACAAGCCCCAGAGGAGGCATGCGAGATGAAGTTCCAAGAGCAACTTCATAAGGAAAATGCTCCTCTATAAATCCCCTCTTTAAGGCAGAGAGGCTGAAGCCTTTACATTGAACCCACCACCCCTGGGTTTTCAGCTGAGCTGAACAAATAGCTCAAACTAGATGTCTCCCAATGGGACGTGCTTTCAGGATGGGATGAAACCCCTGACACTAGAACAACCCCACAAGCCAACTTCATGGCTGGCATGATCCCCTGAGCTAACATGCCCGTGGCTGAAGTGATCCCAACCTTTACTAAACACTCACATGGGTTTAGTAAGGCTGCACTTACCTGTTAGTTAGCTCCACAGGCCAGGAGACATTGCTCATAGTCCCTCATATCATTGCATTAACCCCTTCTAGCTCATCTACCTTGGCATCCCACAGCAAACCCTGCAGACTCTTCCAGCTCAGCTCGTCACCTCAAAGTAAAAATGCTCAAGGGCGCTCATACACAGTACGTATCTATATTTTCAGCATAAGAGCAAAGAGGACGGAAGGACAAACTAGCCCTGCCACGTTTCCCTCTACCTAGTGGAGAGTTTCTACTTTTCTCTTTCTCTCCGTGGAGTTTGTTATACAAGGAACTTATAGCTTGCTTTGGCAAACCACCTCAAGGCATTGTGGGCAAGGAGAAAGGAGGGTGAAGCTGCAGGTGCTTGGCAGCCCCGGTGACGTCCGTAGCCATCAGTGAAGCAGATCAGCTGTACCACGACACAGAGGATGTCATCTAAAGAGGATGTCTGCTTTCAGCTACAGAGCATCTCTGCATTTCCAGCTACAGAGCATCTCTGGAGGCAGGGGTCTGGGAAAGGGGAAGGGGTGGGCATTGGATAGGTGAGGACTAAGAAGGAGTAGACAAGGAAGAACTGCCTCCACCTGGCAGAGACTCTTACATATAGGGATTGCCCCAAACCCTGTTCACCCAGAGGCAGGCGGGTCCTCCTTTCTATCCCCAAGCTCCAGAGGATGCGGCTCTGTAATGTTTTGGCACTGCAGAGCTCAAGCAGTAGAGGCTTGTGCTTTCAGGTCTGGAAGTCCCCGTGGTTTCATCAGGAAAAGGGGCCTAGCCACATGTGCAGCAGCTGGCGTGGGCTGACCCGGTTGGGAAAGCTTCAGGGGAGCCCCGATAACCCAAAACAGAGGGCTCCCCTCTACTCTTGTAAGGCTGGTCCCTCCCCTGTGTGTGCCATGCGAGACAAGCCTGAACTACGATGTTTGGATCCAGATGGGAACCCCCACCCCAAATCAGGAGGGTGCTCAGGTTGAGGACTTGAGTTTGGCATGTGGGGGCCAATCACAGCATTGCAATCGAGTTTCTCCACGATAGGCAACCCTTCGGGTGTGAGGGTTTGGTTCAGGAACATTGACACACGTACCCCCTCGTCCGCCTGGCATTTGTCCTTTCCTGCCGTCCCCTTTGTAGGACTCAGGTTGCTGTATCGCTGGCAGCACATCAAAGGAAAGCAGCACCTGATTTGAAGTAAAGCATTAAGAATGGGATACGACCGGACTTAAACCAACACAAGCGCGATTACAGCGTGAAATCTCTCTGATGGCATTTAATGAGCTCTTGGAGGGGGTTACCCTTGAGATAATCTATATATGCATTAAGAGGGGAACAATGAGCCTCGGTTTGTCCAAGACAGCCAAAGGGAAGTGAATTGTTTGGCGCTTGCAATAATTACCTGCTGAAAAAATGGGGCAAACACTGAGGACAATGGGGGGGGAATGCTTCACAGGCACATTTTCCACTTGGCTGTAAACAGGTTTGTGTGACATTTCACATTTCCTAGGGCAAAGTTTTCAATACAGTGAGTTTTCGCTGCTGTTGTTTGTGTTCAAGTGCCTTTAGAAGAGCGGATTACAGGGTGGGATAAAGCTGGCTGCCTGGCTGATATGCCGTCTATCTGGAGATAAGCACTCATTCTATTTTTAATTTTAAACCGCCTCGCTGCCCTTCCCTCCCATGAGCTTTGAGCTAATTTGTGCAGCCTTGATCTTGCAGAAAATAAAAAGCGCTCCCTTCCCCCCCTACAACACCTTCACCTATCTCCAGAGCCAGACACAAACCAAACCACCAGATTCTGGGATGTCTTGCTACGCAGTGCTTGTTCACACCGGAGAGCTAGAAATCAAGTGACAAAGCCTGTTCTCTTGAAGCTGTGCGCTGGCAGAGATTCAAACAGTAATGCGTGGCTTCAAACTGGTGGATGCTCAGCAGAAGCGTACCCCCTTCCTACACTCCTCCAAGTCTGCTCACCAGTGAGCAGCTCTTAGAGGGCAGCAGTCGAAACACATTCAGGCTGGACATCCGGTATCTGAATGCAAAAAGCAAAAAAATGCACGGTGTCCGGGGTTAAGATTTCAAATGGGGAGTCAGGTGTTCAGGATGCCGTGTCTGGCCCAAGGGGATGACAACAAGATTTTGCAGATTCACATTTGCTGTGCACACATGCCAAAATCACGGATAAAAGAATTGGAAATGATTCTCTCGTCACCTTCCTCTTGTCTTAACAAGAAGGGACGCTTGCCATCAACACACCTAACCTTTCTTTGAATGCCTCGTGTGGCTGTAGTGAAGCTGTCTCACTGGACTAATGATTGTCAGCCAGGATGTCACGACACCTTGGGGTGCCATGAGATCCTTTTAAAAGTGCTTCAGGGTGCCACACAATATTCGCACTGTTACATGTGCAAGCACCGACATGTGATTCACAAGGTAAACCTCGAGATTTCAATGAGGAATCCAAAGTGCCAAAAATCTTCTGGCCTCTGGTGGGTTTTCTCAGTTCTCTGCAACAGAAGAATGACTTTATCATTTTCTGTAGTTAAAAAAATGAGTGAAAGCTAAGAGCTGGCATTTTCTGAGGGCTACCTTATGTCCGAGAAGGTTGAGAGCCACTGCCCTAGACAAACCCCTCCATTCTCTCTTGGATCATCTGAGAAGGTGTAAAGAAGGACCTGGGTCTTTACACACCTGGTCTTGCACACACTTAAAAATGCATGACTTGACTCCTGTGAGCAGTCCTAACCAGGTCATGAGAGTAGCATTTCAAGCTGGTAAAAACCAGCACAGGTTCAGTGACATCATTGAACCTATTTTAATCTATACCAGCTGCCAATCTGGCCCATACAGTGCAAGGGCCATTTGCTTTCAAGTACAGCTTTGAAAACCAAACCATGACTTCCCCACAAAAAGAAGAAGAAAAAAATATATTACATGGGTTCCTTTTTGTTTCACTTTTTGTTTTTTTTCCAATCTGGAACAGAAGAGGAAAGAAACCAGTTAGCTGAAGGTTAGTAAAGCCATAATAAAGTTGTAACGAAGTGAAGCTCAGTATGGTTTGGTTTGGAGGGAGCCTACTGTATATAAATCTCCAGCATGCCTGGCTCCTGGCGTTTTGATCATCCATGAGATTGCTAAAACATGCAACCCACAGACATTGACCTCCGGCTACACCATGCGCCACATTAAAAGACCAGTCTGAAACCCAGTAAAGATTTTCTGCTAGAAACAAAGGGGCTAAAGGGAGCCGTTTACCATAATAAGGTGCCAGGAAAGTTCTCAGGATGAGTCATGAACTTTCATGGGTGGTAACGCTGGAGGAGCACCCGCCTCGTTTGCGGGAAAAGTGTGTTAACGAGGGGTATGGAAATCCACTTAGGTCAGAAGAACGAGGAGGTCAGGGTAGCAAGTAGGAACAAAACGATGAATGGTCCAGAGAGGAAATTGGATATGTTCTGCCTTAAAATCTCATACCAAGTAAACAACCACGTCGGCGCCGTGACTCACTATCGGATGTGTCACCGACCCAGTTGACGGCCAGCGCAGTAGGTACAGGAAAGCGAAAAGCTGTCGTGCCACCCCGGGAGTCTTGAGACATCATAATCATCACCAACATTTATACAGTGCCGTCCAGCCAAGAGGTCGCAGAGCACGGATTTAACAACCTGAGATGCAAACTATCTGCAGCATACAGGAATTGCTTCACACATCATTGACACGCAGCCTCCATCTGGAACTGGACGGCCGCAGCTGTTTAACAGCAATGCAGCCACCCTGCATCTTGTAACCATTTAGAGCAGGGATTGAAGGAGAAGATTTGATCCAGCTGAATCTGCAGGGGTAATATTTTATAGCTCAGGCATTTTGTTACCCAGTCTGGAATGCACATCCCTGCTGTGGTCTCTACATGAGGCCAAGACCTCAACTTCGCATTGCTTTTGAAGGTACGCCTAGCCGCATAGTGCCCCTATCACCAGCTAGGACACTGGTGAGGTACTGACTGAGACTGTGCTGTGCTATATATCGAATCACCAATGCAGCCACTTTAGTGCTCTTAAGGGGAAAATGTGCATCCAGTCCAAGTATTCATCTGGCCCAACCCTGTTTAGCTTAAGTAAGAGCTCATCTACATGGGGAATTTATAGTATATGGCATAGTCATAGCTTAAAAAGCTTTCCAGAGCGACATAAATCAAACTGGAAAAAGGTGTTCTCATACCAGAATAAGTGTCCATCTGGAAAGTTATACCAGTGTAACTATACTGATTTAAATTCACACCTTACTTTATATCAGTATAACTTTCCCTTGGAGCTCTTAGACAAAAGCACTGGACATGCTGTGGATAGGAACATGTTGCAGAAGTTAATAACCACCTCAACATCTGGCTACCCCTCCATGCTGCCCTGATCTCTTGCATCTGCCGAACTGAAACTCAGACTACTTCAGTAATAGCTGTTCCAAGATTTTCAGTGCTTCCTGCCTCCAAATCCTGAAGTCCTTGCTTAGCTTTGTGCATTCCCCTTCCACCTATTGCCTTATCCATTCAGGTTTTAAATTATTCATCTATTATTGTTTGTTCATACAGTTCCAAGAAAAAAATGGGCTCTGGTTTTGGTTGGAGCCTCTAGGAGCTACTATAATCCAAATAATAGTGGCTGATAGACCCAAACCCCATTCTCCATCCCAAGATCAAGAAGCCAGATTTAATCCCTGGCTGCTCCACAATGATCATGGAAAGAAACCTTCCCCTTTGACAGAGGACGCCTCTTCCTATACAGAGGAGTCTCTTCATAGCCAGCATTTCACTCCCCATATCAGGAGGCTCACTAGCTAGTGGACCCCATGTAGATGCAGATCCACAGTCAAAGTATAACATGAGGAACCAAATGGGACATTGGTGACATGGGCCACGTGCAGTGGAAATACTCAAATTCCACATCCTGAATTAATGCAGTGTAAATCTCTCCCAGGAAACCATCCCTTCACGTATAGTTACAGCAACATAGAGCCATTTCCTAGCCATAGGAGGCATCTTGCACAGATGTCAGGTAACGCATCCATCAGCACATCGTTTGTCACTCGCTGGTTCCTGACACTTGTCCCTGTTTACAAATGCCACCTCACACTTCTTCTTTGACCCAGTTTTACGCCTGGTGTATTTGTTTTGGAGGTGTCCTGCCCTCTCAAAGAGAAATGCTCATTTCCTTACATCAATATAGGTCACTTCCTGTGACTTAGTCCTCTTCCTACAATTTATGATCTCATGAGAGTTCACAGGTACCTGCTATTTGTAACACTGCCTGTCAGGGCCTGTGAACCAACACTGAATATCCTACTGCAGAATTTTATCTCCTTCATCTTCCCCAGTGAAGAGGGTTTGGCATGGAAAATGTGGAAGCTAAGCTTAAAAAGGGGAATTACACCTGGCTTCCCAACCACTGCTTGAAACAACACGTGTCTGTATGAGAAACAGCTGGCAAGAGAAGCTGAAAAGAGGGAAACTGGGGAAAGCCATACTGTTTGAAACAGTTAAAGCTGGAATGGAAAAAGCCATAGAAAGTATACAGCAAGCAAAATCTCGCATTAGCAAGGGCCCAAAAATAGAACTTTTTTTTCCCCATCATAACTGCTGTGAATCTAAAAACTAGATCCTCAGCTGCTTATATCACTGACTCCATAGTGATCATCACTGGACATACACTATTTTTCACTAGCTTAGGATCTGGCCTAGCAGGCCAAAATCTCCCCCGGTAAAACTGAATGCAACTCCACTGCAAGTGGGTGAAGTGTCTTTGTGCCAGGCTAAACTAGGATCCCTGCTTGCCTTAGGTCAAAGGTTCACACACGAGACTTAGCTGGCCATTCTCCTGCCTGCAAAGTAAAAGGCCAGGATAATTGTGTGTGTTGCCCAAGGCATACTTACACTACATCCATGCCATGATTTGAAGCATTGCTGTGGATCACACCTACCTTTTGACTACTACCTGGCACACACCAACTCCCAGAAATACAAGATAGCCACTTCAAGTGGTCCTGAGCACATGGCTTCAGAGCTGCTCTTTGCCATGGGTGTATTGGTCCACACTCAGGGCTGCTCTAAGTCAACCACCTGCCTCATTTCTGGGATCCAGTGAGTAGGAAGGCCATGCTTTGGTACCTGCCATGATGCTGTCCCGCTCTAGACCAGGCACAAGCTGCTGTGACATAAGAAGGTATTTGGTTTTGTTTCACAATAGTGCAGGGCCCTGAGCTGGAGCTGGGGTTCTTCACATTCACGCTAGCCTACAAGGTCCAAATCAGAGAGCATTAAGAGCCTGGGCCTGGCTTCCCACTGCCTTGCTTCTTGCACACGCCCTTTCAAGCAATGCAAAGCTGTGAACAGAAGCACTATTTTGGTGTGGTCGCATTTCACAACTACTTTGCCCTCCTTCTCCCCAGATGGCAATGACAGCACAATCTCACTAGGTCTTCAAAAAATGCACATTTTATCACTGTGCTAAATCCAGGCTAACTCTTTGTAAGCAGATGAAGGAATGTTGCCATCTATCGCTCAAGCCCAGTATAGACTTTGGGCCAAATCCTGGTACTGAACACCCAATTCCCCTCCTGAGGTCTACAGAGGCTGTGTTCTTTTTGGAAACAGCATGAAGATGACTTTTGGCAACAGGCAGTATCAACAGGCATGCCCTGGGGGTCAGTTCTAGAGCTGGTTTTGTATCTTCATCAATGACCTGGAAGATGGGATGCCATGCACCCTCAGCAAGTCTGCAGATGACAACAACCTGGGGGAGTAGTAGATTTGCTGGAGAGTAGGCCTAGGATTCAGAGAGACCTCAACAAATTAGAGGATTGGACCAAAAGAAATCTCTTGAGGTTCAACGAGGGCCAGTGCAACATCCTGCATTTAGGACGGAGCAATCCCATGCACTGGTGCAGGCTGGGGCTGACTGGCTAAGCAACAGCTCTGCAGAAAAGGACCTGGGGGTGACAGTGGACAGAGAGGTGAACATGAGCTAACAGTGTGCAATTGTTGTGGAGAAGGCTACAGGCATCCTGGGCTGAAAAAGTAGGAGCATTGCCAGTAGATTGAGGAAGTGATTCTCCCCCTCTATTCAGCACTGGTGAGGCCACATCTGACTGCTGTGGAGCTTTGGGCCCCCACTACAGAAAGGATGTGGACAACTTGGAGAGAGTTCAGCAGAAGGCAACTAAATGGTTCAGGGGCTGGGGCACATGACTTATGAGGAAAGGCTGGGGGAACTCGGCTTATTTAGTATGGAGAAGGAAAGACTGACAGGGAATTTAATAGCAGCCTTCAACTCCCTGCAGGGGGGTTGCAAAGAGGATGGAGCTGGACTGTTCTCAGTGGGGACAGATGACAGAACAAGGAGCAATGGTCTTAAGCTATGGCAAGGGAAGCTGAGGTTGGATAGTAGGAAAAATTCTCACTAGGAGGGTAGTAAAACACTGGAGCAGGTTACTCAGAGAGGTGGTGGACTGTCCGTCTTTGAAGGCCTGGCTAGAAAAAGCCTTGGCTGGGATGATCTAAATTGGGGCTGGTCCTGCTTTGAGCAGGGGGTTGGACTAGACGTGACCTCCTGAGGTCCCTTCCACCCCTCATTTTCTATGATTCCATAATAAAAGGATCATGCTTGATCCTTGCATATTGCTTGTATTAGACACTGAGCAATGGAAAGCTGCATTCCTTCCACGTACATTCCTCACAGTTCAGCTGGCGGGGCAGGTGCTCCATCCCCCACAATCGAACATTTGCACAGCTCTTACAAACACCATTCTCTCTCCTGCACAGGCAAACAAAGTTGCTCCTTCCACAAAAGGCCAGCTCAGCCCCAGGCAAATGGATAATTCAAGGCTCTCCCAGGCCAGTCATTTGCACAGTAAACAATCCTTTCCAGTTCCCTTTGAAAACAGTAATTAAAGGAAGAGTTAAACCTTCAGAAAAATAAATAAATACAAATAAGAAGATCCCTCAGGCTCTCCAAACTGGAAGAGTTCCCGGGACAAATCCCTTTGCAAAGTACTTGGGTTTGCTTGCTTTAGAGTCCCTGCCTCTGTCCCCGGGAACCTGTTCATCATACTCCTTATCTTGATTCTCTATAGTTTCTGTCTCAGTTAGGTTGCTTCCCCTGCCAGCTCCTTGCTAGACCTCCCTCATATACAGAGGAACATTTAGTGACATCCTCCGCTTCAAATAGGAGGAAATGGAAGCACCAAAGGATGAAAGTCACAAAGCAGGCAAGCACCAGTATTGGAATTACAACCCAGGTCTCAGGCTAAGTATCCAGGTAAAGAGATAGGAATCCATAGTCCTTATATAAACTATGCTGAACACAGTTTGCATTCAATTTCCCATTCAAACTGGGTTTTAACACTTTTTGGCCTAGAAGTAGCAGTCCTGAGGTCAGCAATAGATGTCCAGGGGGGTATAATTGTTCTGACACGGACTTTTGAGTCTCTCTGTAGTTGATGTCAGATTGGTATTCATTCATTCTTACACTAGCGCTAGGGACAGAAGTTACACATAAACTGGTTTAAATGATCAGAAACTGGTTTAAACCTGTAACAGAACAGAGGCTCAATGCACATGAACCATTTTCAAAATGACTGAACTTGGTTGAATGAAGTTTTAGACTTACTTGATTTTGGCTCAGACTGGTTTATGAAACTTCTGTCCCAGCCCCGTTCCTGGTTCAAGTTAAATCAGAGTCCCCCAGCATCCCAGGCTGCTCTCCAGCCCTGGGCTGGGCTGTGCTGTCTGCTCCAGCAGAGAAAGGTTGAGGGGTGGAGGGTGCAGAGGCAGGGACTGCACCCCAGGAAAATCCCAGCTGGGGTCTGGTGGGGTCCTAAACCCACCTTCCCCCAAGTGCAGAGCTGCCCTGCCCTTTTTTTGCCCTGCTAAACATACTAAAAGTTACTGCTGGCTGCAACTGTGGACTATAAAACTCAGAGGCACCTGTAAGAGGAAGTGATGAGTAACCTGCAGAGTCCTGCTCCTGTGAGTCTAGACTGGAAATCCCAGAGACCTTGGGGGCAGCAGGAAGAGGAAGTGAGCCCACAGCTCATGCTGGCTACATGCCAGAGAGCAATGCTGTAGTGCCCCTTCCCCCCGCCCAACTTCTGGCCTGACCCACTGCAGGCATGTGGTAGCATTTCCTGAATCAGAAGTGAATGTGTGTCCAGCTGTTTCTCAGTTTAATCTTTGCAGCTTAGACTAACCTGCAAAGACTAAATCAATTCAGCCTCGGGGTTTTTGACTGTCTGTACTTAGCCAAAGAGATCTCCTTACTTGTCCAATGTAGACAGCAAAGGGGCATTGTCAGTAGGTGATGGCTGGAAGCTGCATCACTGAAGATATTTAAAACTAAATGACAGATACTAAAAGAAGTACTGCAGAAAGCAACCTTTCATTGGTAAGTCGTGAAGTAGGTGACCCAAGGGGTTTCTTTCACATCTAGTGTCCTATGTGCCTGACCCAATGGGTACCGCAGTCAAGTAAAGCTCCTCTGGATGTCAAATCTGGCCTGATACTTCACATTAACAAATGACTTCCTGCTGCCTTTTAAGGGTGTTTTATCTTTATTTGCATTTGTGTGAAACCAAATTCTCCTCAGACTTTGGGAAACTTTGAATTCAGAGTCACATAATTATTCATACCTCTCTCTACGTTGACACCATTAGACTATAATGGTTATATCAATAACCCATAGTGGTTTGCCATAAATTTATCAGCAGGTTGTAAATTATAAACTAGTATTTATGTTACAGTATTACCTAGTATTCAACCAACATCCTGTGCTGTGCAGGACTAATCCAGGCTCAAATCCTCAAAGGCATTTAAACACTTAAAAACCTTTGAGGATCCAGGTCATTGAAAATGACAACTGATGCTTGGAAAAATTAGTATTTACAAATTCTACTTCTTTGTTTATGAAAAACAACTTGTCTCTTGTTCCAATGGAGGGGGAAAAAATCATTACGGTTATGTTCAAATAAGGATCTGTCAACTACTTGCAAACACAGGAACCAACTCTGAAGCCCACAATTGAGCCCAGTCCAACCACAGTTCAAATCATGGAAAGAAAATGGTTAGCGTATGTGGGACATATTATTTCCTCATGAAGAAATTAATGTTGACCTGCTGATAAACTGCTAAATACATTCTTGTGTTCAAGAGAGGGTCGGGCTTTCTTTAACTTTCTCCAGATGAAGAATATTAAAGACAGGGCTAAGCAGAGAATATTTTTGTCAAAAGAATTTCAGAGCAGATGTATCAGGGCTGTCCTCTCCAGTGAGATCAGAGACCATTCAGCTCAGTCCGTTTCATTTAATCCCTAGAGACAGCAGTTGCATTTCCAGCATGGGGTTTCTAAACAGATAGAATGGGAAGGCATTGAGGGAGATAACAGGTGACAGAAATAGCCAAGACACAAGAATATTGGCATTTCTGGGCCCCAGTGTGTCTACTATAAATAGTAATTATTACTATTACTATCATTTATAGGCCCCAGAAAGTATAGACAAAGTACCTGTCCTTGTCGTTTTACACTTGATGGTTTAAATTAAGCCTGCATGAGGGATGGGGCATAACTTCTCCACCTCAGGGAAGCAGCTGTGACCCTGAGAGTCAGAAACCCTTTCCACCTCCCCTCTTTCTCCATGGTGGGCAAAGTCAGTCATATTGCAGCCATTGAAACAACACTGCTTGCTAATGCCCTCATATTTGGCCAGCTGCTCTGCCTGTGGAGAAGGGAACAGGCACAAGATTCCCTATCAGGCTAATGATGCAGATAGGCCAACCACCGAGGATGGAGGCAGGACACGCTCTGCTGCTCAGCCCAGTCAGCAAAATGTGCTGCAGTCTGGGCACATATGTAAATGGTGTGCCCGGGAGCAATAAACTCCAGAGTTTATTGCTGCACATTAATGGCACATGTAGACACACTGCCCTCAGACTTTCTTTGAGCAGTGGTGGCCTTAGGGGAGGGCAAACCGGGCAACTGCCCAGGGCCCCATACTTTAGAGGGGCCCAAAATTTTGCAACAAATGTCCAGCTTGCTTATAGGTCATCAAAATTAAGCCTCTAAGGGGCCCCAAGTGACTTTCTTGCCCAGGGCCCCAACAAACCTAAGGACAACTGCTTTAAGCTGCTAAAATTGTATCATACATGCAAGGTGAAAGCACTTCAGAAGGTGAGATGGGAAGAGAGACAGTCACCAATGCCTAAGAGTAAGTCTAGAGCTTGGTAGTTTGCACTGTTATATGGGAGTAAGAGATGCCATTTCAAGTGCCCCATAAAGCGTGCTATTTTTGACAGAAAAATGGCTGATTTTGCTGGGGGGTGGGGGTGTTTTGGAGGATAGGGGTTATTTTGTTTTGTTTTGTTTTGTTGACTAGCTCTGGTAGCAATTCCAAGTACTTTCCATTTATGGTTCTAGAAGCATACAGCAACCTAAATTTATTTGATTTGGGGATTAGGCTTGAATCTTATGGGAATAACATTATCCACAAAGGGCTAGAATCTGTCTACCTCGTATATCTTACTCCAGGTGCTTAGCATTATACAGATGGGCAGTCAAACTGACTTCAGTTGGACTACTCACATGTTTGCTATTAAATGTGCCCTCAAGTGATTTGCTGAATCAGAGACCCTGAATTGCATGGTGGAGCTAGTTATGGAGTATGGTGCTGTTTCATGAGTGAGGTAGGTAGAATTTGATGCTGTCTGCACCCACTGATCTGCCTGAATCAGAAATCCCATGCAAAGAGGTATTTGTAGTATTTACCCTCTCATAGCATTATTTGGAGGCATGAAGTAAATACTACTACTACTACTACTACTAATAATAATAATAATAGTTTCCAAATTCTAAAAATCTGGTTAGCTTACCTCATCATTCCTATTTCATTCAAATGATGGGCTCAGTTATACGGAGTCCTATCACCTCTCCTTTGACCAGCCACAGCTATTCCCAGTGGTTCATAAGAAGAAAAGCAGTCCTTAGAGTGCACTGGTCTCACACTAAATGCAGCTTTATCACTCAGGACCAACACCTTGAACTACACCTAGGAGTAAATGGAAAATGAACATGAGGGTAATACAGGAATGATTCAACAAAATGGCTCCCCTCTACCACCTACTGGGGCAGCCTGAGCCTCCTGGCACTTTGTGGGACCTGGTGAGGATGTGAGAAGGATGCTATTCTCTGAGAATCCCACAGACTATTTTCTGAACAATCAAGTGAAGTAGCAGAAGCAGCTGAGGCTTCATGGCTAGGGACAGACCCGGTGGAGTCGCAGCCTGCTCCACCAACATTACACATAAACCAGTTTAAGTGATCAGAAATTGATTTAACCTGTAATAGAGCAAATGTTCAGTGTCCCTAAACCAGCTTGAAAATAGGTGAAACCTGTTTGAAATAAACCTGCTTGAATGTAATATCAGACTTAAGTGATTTGGGTCAAACCATTTTATGCAATGTCTGTCCCAGACCCCTTGCTGGTTTAAGTTAAACCAGACTCCCCCAGCATCCTGGCATGCTCTCTGGGCTGGGTGGGTCTCTCTGTTCCACATCAGGGCTATCCCCACCCCTGCTCCCTGGCTGGAGCTCTGGCAGAGACTGCAGGTGTCTGCCTGGCTTTCCGGTCCATGCTGTGGGAGACCAGACAAAGGGAAACAGGACAGGCTTAGGGCCCTTTGGAGCTAATCAACAGGTAGTTGATAATGTCCTGCCTTCCTTGGAACAAGTTGCTTAAGAAGAGCTTGAACTAATGAGAGATCCGTTTGTTTTGATGAGGTGGTGATAAATGCTGTGTAAGCCCCTGCTGGCTCAGCGAGGGTGGGGGGGAATCCCTCCCTAATCAAAGCCTCCTGCCATGGCCTGGCCACAGCTCAGCACTGTGGAAAGGAAAAGAGGGATGCTGTAGCACCCCCCAGCTTCTAGCCTGAGTCACTGCAGGCATGTCTGGGCTATTTGTGCAGTTACAAACTGATTTGTGCAGTTACAAACTGATTTAGCTTAGCTAGATGAGACTAACCTGCAAAGATTGAATCAATTCAGACTCAGGATTTTTGAATGTCTGTCCATAGGCTAGATATCAGGTAAGGCCAGCAGTAGTAAAGCTACCAAAGTTATAGTAACCTCAACTGGAGCATCTATAGTGACTCAGTATGGTGCTGCCTGGCTCTGTGCTGGGGTGCTATAGGCCATATCATATATGTGTTTTTTTTCCAAGCCAAACATTTAAATTGGGACGAAATCACACATTTTATATTGCCCAGGGGGTCAGGACAGCACTTCTCACATCAGGACTGCCCCAGCCAAACAGATATTTGGTAGCTATGTGAGTAGACCCTTGTCAGTCGCCCTTGATCTCACAGTAAAGACATCAGTGCCATTTGAAAGCCCGTGTCTCTTGGGAACCGGAAAAGCCATGAGGGAGTCAGTGCCATCTCCTTTCAGGATCCTACAGACCTCCACCTCCCAGACACAGCCATGGGCCATGGAGGTGAGGGCTTTTAGAGCAGGGAGACAGGGCAGTGGTACTCCATAAGCAGTGGTGATGTATAGGGGGTGCACGGGGGTGCAAGCACACCCCTGAGAGTGCTGGTACACCCCCTGATCGGCCATGCTCACTGCTTAGGTGATGGGTGGGGGCAGGTGGGAGTGCCGGTGCCCCCTTTGCAAGCACCGGCCTATTGCTGAAGCCGCTCCCAGAAGTGGCCGCAGTCACTTCTGGAAGAGGCTGCAGTGATCAGCCACAAGGGAACTCCCCCTGGGAAGCAAGATCTGCCACGGGGGACCCCCCACCCCGGGCAGTGAAATCAGCCGTGGGGGCTCCCCCCGGGCAGCAAAACTGGTAGCAGGGGGACATGCCCCCCCCTCCACGACTAAGGCAGCACCAGTCACCCATGTCCATAAGGACTCCACACAATAGGCCTGGCTCTGCAGGAGAGGTCATTAAGGCACCTCTAATCAGATGCTGCTCACTAGATTTAGAACAGAGAAAGGGATGAGGCATGGGGAGGTGGAGAACAAGAGACTGGCTACAAGGGGAAGGAGCTGACCTGGGACTTATGCCTTGAGGAAGCAAATAAAGGGGATGACACGAGGGAAGGAGCCACAGGATATTCAATTAGGACAGGAGCCAGTTCATTTTGCTGCTTAGCAATGCATCAGCTCCGTGCAAGCAGAGAAAGCCCCTACTGTGTGAGCAGACCCACTGAAGGACAAATAGGGAACTAGTCAGTGGGCCTGAGGTAGCAAAGAGTAAGGCCCAGGTCTTACAGTGAAGTGAAAAGTGAGGGAATGTAGCTCCCTGTCTTCTAAAGCAGAAGGGCGGTTTCCCTGCCTCTCCTCCGGAAGGGTCAGCAGTGCTGTCCCACATCTCCCCCTCCTATCCCCGGCTGCAGCCCCCTCGGTCCATCCACTTTAATCACCGACCGGACTGTATATTTGCATCCTGTCCATGTCATATAAAGGCTAACAGAGTTTGCCAGAGTTCAACAGCATTAAAACCAAGAAGTAATTTGTCCATTTCCTGTCCCTGACAGTCGCTGGTACCTAGATGCTCCTGCAGAAGTTGTGAGGACCCCTGAGTTTAAGATCTGAGGGATACTCTACAGTGGTTTTCAACCTTGTCAGACCTGAGGCACCCCTGGATAGACTCAAGTCACCCCTCAGAAAATGCCAGGTCTTCATTTTCATTTGTTTTTTTGACTACAGAAAAATAGTAGAGCGCTTTTTCTGTTGCCAAGAACTCAAAAAGCCCACAACAGGTCAAAATGCTTTTAACACTGTGAAATTCCTGTGTGAAGCCTCTGGGTTTATCATGTAAATCATGTTTGCACACCAAACAGTGCTAGCATTGTGTAGTTTCCCGTGGCATCTTTGAAAGCATCTCAAGGCACCCCAAGGTGACACAGCGCCATGGCTAAGAATCACAGATCTACCCCAACCTCCTCACCCCACAGTAAGCATTGAAACCCAAAGTTAGAGACGGTGGAAAATATTTTATTTGACTTTTTTGACAAAAATGTCTGCAGCATAAAAAAAAATCTGCCAACATTTTGCATTACCATTAATATTCTCTGGCTTTTCCATAAAAAACAAGATAACCGACTTCTGTTTTTCCAAAAGCTGATTTTTTTTTCCTCTTTTTGGCAAAAATTAATGTTTTTTCTAAAAGAAAAAGAAAAAGTTTCCATGGAAAAATTAATGGTATGTTTATTGGATCCAGCCTGAAACTGAAGGTTTAGTCCACTTCAAAAATTCTTATTTATTTTGATAATAATATTCATAAAAATAATGAATCACTCTAATTTTGGATGTTCTTATTTAAACAGCCAATGCAATAATGAGAATGTGCAAAATAATAATATCAGTGTTATTGTCATTAATAGTAATAATAATAATAGTAACAGTGACTGTGTGTTTAAAATGTATTGTTCTTGTGTAATTATGTCTCATCCGCATGTTTCATTGCTTTCTTGGGTTTGGTACACGTGGAAGCTTCTCTTCTGCTGTTTAAACAGTAAAACCACTGCTTTCATGGCAAAGAAATGTCAATACACCCAACATCAAAGACAGGTGGTTAAACAGAGCATGGTAAAAATATCTTTATGTCTGACAATGAAAAAGATGAAAAGAAGAATAACTTTTACATCTGTCTCGATTACGTCTAATACCAGAAAGTGCATCTGCAAAATGTTACAACAACAACTAAAACCTGTCACTGGCAGAGCTATCATCCTTGAACAATCCAGCTATCTCCTTCTAGCCCTATGACTGTTACTGCAGCAGCAAGAAAGCTGGTCTCACTCTCAATTTAACTTTTCTTCACCTTTATTTATAGTTTAACGGTGAGTATGCGTGCCATGCTTTTCTGCTTTCCCTGCTTCTGTAAGTATTCACCTCATTCATTGAATTGTCACTGGCAGGAAGTTATGACCGCTGTTGTCAATGATGTGGCATGGATGAAAAAAGGGGTATCAAAAAGACCAGGAGTTTGATCTTCTCCCGTTGAATACGATGCCAAAACTACCACTGACTTCAATGAAGCAAAACTGGGCTCACAGGTATAATATGCACGTCTATAACAATATAGGTATTTGTGTACATCCACACACATATAATATAGACAAATATGCAAGTATATGCTTACACAAGCAGTGGGTCCCTTTATAGGGAACTGTCATGTCACACACTAATACTTTCAAGACAATAAATCCTCTCATGCTCCTCTTCAACCCTATTTCCCATAGATTCACTAATCTTCCTTCCATTGAGTCACATTCTTTTCTTAGTAGTTTATCAGATTTTCCTTCGCAAGTGTAAAACCATAGAATTGGAAGGGACTTCAAGGCTGAATACAGACTATCAAAATGCCTGAGGCTGAATCAGTTCAATCTTGACAGGTTAGTCTAAGTTGTATAGAATGAACCAATAAGCAAGTGAACAGACATTCACTTTTGATTCCAGAAATGCAGCCACATGCCTGCAATGGCCCAGGCTAAAAGGCTGGAAGGTGCTAGAGCACACCTTCCTGCTCAGCTGGAGCAGACAGCTTGGGCCAAGGCTAGCCTGGATGCCCTGCAAGGGGGGTGGGGCTTGTGCAGGAGGTGCAAAGCACCCTGGGTTGCTGTGGGACTGTAAGGTAACTTGTCTGTAAGGGATCTGGGACAGCAGTTCAATAAACTGATTTAACCTAAATCAGTTCAGTCTGATACTACATCCATCCAGGTTTATCTTAAACTGGATTCGGCCAATTTGAAAGTGGTTGATGTGCACTGAACTTCTGTTGTGCCTTACACAGACACCTCTCAGCATTAGCTAGCATACCACAAGCTGGCTACGGTCCGTGCTGTGGGAGAGGGGGAATCCCTGCTTGAGCAGGGGTAGGGGAGGGCAGGCGCAAGCCAGGCAGATCCTGCTGTACCTGTAGTCTCTGCCTGAGCTCCAGCCAGGGAGCAGAGGGGCAGGGCCATCCCTGCTGTGGAGCAGAGAGCCCCACCCAGAGCTGCAAAGCATCTGGGATGCTGGGAGACTCTGATTTACGTTAAACCAGGAAGGGGTCTGGGACAGACATGGCATAAACTGGTTTGAGCCAAATCAGTTAAGTCTGATACTACAATCAACCAGGTTTATCTCAAATTGGTTTCTGCCATTTTAAACCTGATTTATATGCACTAAACATCTGTCCTGTTACAGGTTTAAACTGGTTTCTGATCACTTAAAGCAGTTTATGTACAATGTCTGTCCCTAGCCTGGCTCTTTGATACTAAAGCACTGACTGATAACAGATGAACTGAAGAAACAACTTAGCAAAAGCAATATTATCTGTTATCCTCTATACCGCCCAGCCATAAGAGAAGAGTCTGACATGGTCTTTGCAAAGTCATTACCATTTTATCCTCTCTTCCATCCCATCCCTTATCCAAGAGTTTTGCAAGGTTCAAAGAGGCATTAGATGTTGCTTTAGATAACAAGAACACCCAGGGCTATAATAATCACAAATGTTTTGGAAGGGATGCAAACTCCTATATTTAACAGCTGACGCCAAAGTCTATTAAGCGTTAGGATTTTCATGTGGTCAAATTAGCTCACATCTATGAACTGAAGGGCTTCTTACACATATTTCTGCAATGTCTGATACTGTGGAAATATTTCAGTGGATGAAGGCCTAATTATGTCTGATAACTCTGATATTTCTGGGTACATTTTTAGGTATATATAAAGTTTTTTAAAGTCATGTTTAGAGGTTTCTGTGGCTTCTTCTGAGCTTTGCAAAGTTCAAGTCAGGGGAAACCAAGCTGGAGCTATTCTGGGAATGTCCTACCCTTTTCTCACTCTCTCAAGTGGTTTCCCCATACTGCAGGTTTGCTGCCAGCACATAGATAAATCCCTGTTCCCAGTGCATTTGCTGAGCCATTAAGAACAAATGGAGAGTAGGAAGAACGACAAAGGTAAATGGGAGAAAGCACAACATTTAATGCTTGCTCATAACAAACCTGGAGAATAGAAGTTGTCTCCAAAGGGTAACTGTATGTATGGTCTACAACCAATCATGAGTCTCACAGCCCAGGCAGGCAAGAATGGATCCTCTTATTCTGAGGCAAGGAAGGAAAAGAAAGTCCTTTTTCACACTGAGCTGAGCTATAACTATCACTTGTTGTCTTTAGGCTTGTTTGCTCCAAGGGAAAGATATCACAAAGAGGAGAGGAAATAAGATCTAGTCTAATATATGTTGCCTTTGCATAGTTTATAGTTTCATAGTTTCATAGTTGGTAGGGTCGGAAGGGACCTGAGCAGATCATCAAGTCTGACCACTGCCATGGCAGGAAAGAATGCTGGGGTCAGATGACCCCAGCAAGGTGATTGCCAAGCCTTGTCTTAAAGACCCCCAGGGTAGGAGCCTGCACCACTTTGCTTGGAAGTTTGTTCCAGATCCTAGCCGCCCTGACAGTGAAGTCGCACCTCCTGATGTCTAGTCTGAATCTCCCCTCTGCCAGCTTGTGATCGTTATTCCTGGTCACTCCTGGCGGTGTTCGGGGGAACAGGGACTCCCCCAATGCCT
>NW_017728906.1:198500731-198508416 GCF_001723895.1 Crocodylus porosus | reverse complement strand
GACCCATTTGACTGTGTGGGTGTCGACACCACAGTCCCCCAGTTTTTTAATGAGAACAGGGTGAGAGAAAGTGTCGAAGGCCTTCTGAAAGTCCAGAAAGGCTATATCCACTGCTACCCCTGCGTCTAAGGATTTTGTGACCTGGTCGTAGAAGGCCACCAGGTTGGTCTGACAGGACCTGCCTCTAATGAACCCATGTTGGTTGCCCCTAAGCATAATCTCCCCTGCTGGCCCCTCGTGGACATGTACTAGAATAATTTTCAAAGCTTACCCAGGATTGAGGTAAGAGTAACTGGCCTGTAGTTTCCTGTGTCCTCCTTCCTCCCTTTTTTGAAGATGGGAACTACATTGGCCTTCTACCAGTCCTCTGGCACCACACCAGAGCACCACGAGTGCCTGTAAAGCCATGCTAGGGGTCCCACAATAACCTCAGCTAATTTCCTGAGCACTCTGGGGTGGAGATCATCCAGACTAGCTGATTTAAATAAATCCAGTCCCTCCAGAAGTTCCCTGACTAGATCCCCACTGACCCTTGGGCTAGATGTGCCTCCCCTGGGGCCCGACGGAGGCCCAGCGGGGGGGCTGATATGGTCCCTGCTCAGGAAGATGAAGGCAAAGAAGTGGATCATTATCATGGGCAAAGCTTTCCTTGCTGAGTAAATATTGCAAAATAAAATAAAACCAAACCAAACCAAACCAAAAAAGGAAAGACTGATTGGGGTTTAATTTACTAGGGCTGGAAATCTTCTGCTTAGTTTCAATCAAGCCTGAAAGCAGTTGGCATGTGATCCTTTGTGGATGAAAATATACAAGCTTATTGCAAATTATGCGTCCTCTGGGGTTTCCCACGGCCATTTGGCATACCTAATAAGTTGAGCTATAAAGGGACAGGGTAAATGAAGGGTCATAACTTCATCTAATTATTGCAGTCTAAACTTCCATCAGGGTACAGAGGAGGAGTCCTGGGCGAAAGCACGGGAGGCTAAGAGTTCAGAACAGGGCCTGTTCTTGAGAACCATAATTCATCTAATGAAGGTGCTGACAGGGCTGTCCATTGCAGCAGGAAGCAGTGTTACATCTGGATTTCTGTGACCTAATCAAAGGGTGACTCTTTAGAGTAGCAGTCACTCTAAGGGGAAAGCAAAGTGGGAGAGGAAATCCAGAGGAGGTTAAATAGGGTAAAACATGGTCAGCATTACCTGGTTGTGCTGACAAAGGATTCTTACCTGCCACCATCCATTTGAACATCTTGGGTCTGATCCAAAGCCCAAGGAAGTCAATGGATAGTCTTTTGACTGTCTTCAGTAGGCTCTGGATCTGGCACTTACTGTATCAAGGGTAAAACTGTACTACAGAAAAATACAATCGTGTGTGTGTGTGTGTGTGTATAAAATCTCCTGATTTTCCATGTAGCCTGTCCCCGTGATTCAAAGAGATTGCAGCAAAGCAAACTGCCCAGTTTTTAGATGTCCTGATAAACTGGAAGAGGAGTAGTGGTAGGGTGATTAAGATTCCTTTGCTTTAGACCTGGGGTATGAGTCCAAGTCTCATTCTGGATGGTGCTGAAGGTGGCCTCTAGTTAACGCAGCTGTAAAGGGGCACATGGTCTATTTGGATGGACAGGCCAGAGATGATGCCAGCCACAACACTCCCTTGTCTCCCACTGTTGAGGTAAACCAGGGTGCAGTAACCAAGATAGCCAGATATGGATGGGAAAACCTTTAATTAGATTCGGAAAATTGCAAGGAAAGTGATAAGGGATACAGGTTGTAGCCATGTTGGTCTGTAGGCAAAAGTAATGAGAACTCTTGGGGAGATGATATTTTTTCTTAGACCAACTAAATAGTTTAAAAAAATATATGTGCAAGTTTTCAGTCACACACACCCTTCCTCGGGCATAGCAGAGTGGAAAGATAGTAAGACTTCTCCCAGGTAGAAATGAAAATTCATATTTCACAGGAAAGTGATAATGGGCTCAGAGGAATTCACTTAATGACTAGGGGCAGACATTACACATAAACCATTTTAAGTGATCAGAAACTGGTTTAAACCTGTAACAGAACAGATATTCTGTGCACATAAACCAGTTTGAAAATGACTGAAACCGGTTTGAAATAAACCTGGTTGAATGTAGTATCAGATGTAACTGATTTGGGTCAAACTGGTTTATGCAATATCTCTCCCAGACCCCTTGCTGATTTAAGTTAAACCAGCCTCCCCAGCATCCTGGCATGCTCTCTGGGCTTTCTGTTCCACAGCAGGTCTGGCCCCTCTCCTCTGCTCTCTGACCAGAGCTCGGCAGAGACTGCAGGCATCTACCTGGCTTCCCCCTGCTGCCCCTCTCCTCTCCCCATCCCCTCTGCCTTATACAGACACCTTTCACTATTAGGTAGCAGACCACATCCTGGCTACGGTCTGTGCTGTGGCAGATGGGACAAAGGCAGAATGAACAGGTAGCTGGTAGTGTCCCGCTGTTCTTTTCTTAATGGGGTGATAAACACAGAGTTAGGGGTGATAAACTCGGTGTTATCAATTCCCTGATGGGCTGGTCAGAAGGGAGGGGGGACCCCTCCCTAATCAGAGCATCCTGCTGGGGCCTGGCTGTGCCCCCCTCAGCTCAGCACTGTGGAAGGGAAGGGAGGGCTTTTCTAGTACCCCCCAGCTTCTAGCCTGAGCCATTGCAGGCATGTGCCTGCATCTTCTCAGTCCAGAGGGGATGTCTCCATAGGTACAAACTGATTCAGCCTAGGCAAGTTAGACTAACCTGCAAAGATTGAATCAATTCAAGTTCAGGCTTTTTGAATGTCTCTCCCTAGCCAATGAAGAAAAATAGAGCCAGACACTTCTTTCTCCTGAGAGGGAAGGCATCTAGCAATGAGTAAAGAACATACAGCTCTCTGAAGCATATCTTGGATTATTACCGGTACTATTCATATCTCAGTAGCACATAGACATCCCAGCCAAGGCTGTGGCTCCATTTTGACAACTCCAGCCCCAAAGAGATTAAAAAAAAATATAAGCCCACAAAGGTCAGAATGGAAATAGGCACAGAAGTTGATTAACTTTTCCATGCCACCTACCAGAACCAGAAATAGAAACCAGGTTTCCTGAGACTCACTCCAGTACTTTATTTGCTGAACCATAGAGGGATCGGTGCCAGAGGCTGACAATTTAGAATTGGGGTAAAAAATAAACTCAACTCCATTCTTTTATCTAGGAAGAGGCATTTTTTCCTGAGGTTGTTTGGGGAAGGAGCTCTCCTGGGGCAGGGAGTAAAAAAGATGGGACAAAGGAATCATGATAATGAAATAGAGGTAACCAAGTATGTATGCACTGGCTAAGGCCTCAACTCTCTTTAACCCTACACCTGTAATTCTTCCACTCAAACAATAATAGGCAAAATTAGTTTATCTGCCGGTTATTTAATTAACGTGAAAGCCAGCACAGATTCTTTTCCCAAAATTTTGGAAGCATTTTAAAACTTGAGCCCTATAAGAAATCAATTCCCCTCCTCTTTCTGGGATCTGGGATAATGGTTGAAATGTCATCCCTCTGCTACTTCCTTACCCTGTGCTATACCCATTTATCAAGGACTTCCAGCAGAGTTGGAGCAGCTGGGTCCAAGCTGAGCAGCAGGTTGATACTTGAGGCAAAGTGTGAGCCAAATTCTTTTTGATTTACACTGTCTACCGATCCCTTGGAGTCAATACAATTACAGATGGGCAGTGTTAAGTCAGCACTGAATCTGGACACTTCTTGCAGTGTCTTTTAACTGACATTCATTTATAAGAGATAGTTAAGACTATATATAATGCGTAACACAAAAAATGTTTTTATCCCTACTCTCTCTTCCACTCTATTCTATCCTTGACTACCAGAGTCCAAGGATCCTAGTTTTCTGTTTCTCTGCACTTTGCACTTTCACTGATACCTGTGCCAACTGGGCGCAAAGTAGGAAGCAAAAGGTGTCTAAATGTTCATTAATGTGCCATAGTTAATGCACATTTAATTTAGTACTTCCTTAATGAAGTACTTACTGAATGCACAATAACTATATTTACTGCATAGTAGCAGTGACACACCTTTTTTGATGGTTACTGCACAGTAGCCTAATAACATTGCACAGTAGGCTTATGCCAGCATGCTACCTTGTAGTGTTATTAGGCTACCACACTATTGTGGTGTACATTGTTCCATATTAAGTACCTGTGAAGTTTGAGGAAAGTTAGATCAGTCTAAAAATGGCTGACCGCATCTACATTAGCCCTCCCTCAGAAGTAGTCTAACTTAAATCAGAGTGGCCATTTTTAGACCAAACTAACTTTCCCAAACTTCTGTACAGTTCCCAGTGCAATCCCAGGGTTGGGAAAGCCCAGCCACTGGCCACAGCCCCAGGGCTGCATATTTTCCTACCCAGCCTACCCCTCGCCATACCCCCAGTCCCACATGCAGACCCCGATAGCCTCCCCCAACCCTCCCCATGGATACCACCTGCCCGTTAATCCCCTTTGCAGATCTTGCTTGCCCCTCCAATCCCTCACAAACCTCCCTAATCTGCCCTCTGAGCCTGTGTGCCCCTCAATCTTGCTGGGATCCTATGACCCCAGCTGACTTCCTGGCCTTCAGGTGGAGGGCTGGACTTGATGACCTTCTGAGGTCCCTTCCAGCCCTAATGTCTATGAAATCTATGAAATCTCCCCAACTTGCCTACTAGCTCCCCCCATCCTGACTTACCTTGGGTCGGGTGGCTATTTTTCTCTCAATCTCACCTCCCTCTAACCTCCCTGAATGTCTCTACCAAGCCAGAGTTGTGTTAACTCAACCTCATGCTCAGTACTATGAAAAGCAGTTGATAGGTCTGCAAGTATAAGCATGGGTTTCCACACATCACCAGGAACAGATCATCAATGACCCCCTCTGCACAGTCTGTATTACACACATAATGATCTACATCTAGAAAATACAGCTCTCTTACCCCAAGCTATTTTAAGCACTGGAAGCCAGAAAAAGAAATTGCTACTACCACACTGAATTATTTCTTTGAGGCAGAACAAGCACTTGCTGACAATGCATCACATAGTAAAATGTATCTCTTCCCCTCCTAACAAGTTCAGCCTGAATTAACAGAAGTGCAGGCCTCCAAGACAACAGTGCTGCAGGGCATAATGCTTCTATTCAGCAATAGACTTACGAATCCCAGTGGTGCTCTTTGAAATCAGCAGTCAAAATACGGACAAGTTACAAAGAGTTAGAAGGGACTTACTGTGTGCCGGCTACTCTGTGGTAAATGTGCTGTGTACCCCAGCAGCATCCAACAAATCAATTGCAATAGCCTAGCTCTGTATCATTAAGGGTAGATATCAGCAATTTAAGATTTCAGCTCCCATGGGATAGGAGGGTACATAAAGGCAGTTACTACCAAGCAGATGACAAGCAGGAAGCCCCAGCCCCTTTTAACTCATGCCAATGTATTTGCTTATCCGTACCCTTTGGGTGCTTGAAGCCAGATTTTCTGCAGGTATAAAACTGACATAATCCCATTGAAGTCAATGGAGCGACACCGATTGCAACCAGCTATAGGCTGGCCTTTAAAGTTCACATAAGAACATAAAAATTGCCATTCACTGGGTCGAACCATAAGTCATTCATGCCCAATGTCCTGTGCCACACAGTGGCAGAGAGTAGAAGCTGAAAGGGAGCGTGAACCGGGGATGGCCAGGGTTTTTTCTACGGTACCTCTCCCACTTGCAACCTCCAGCATTTAAGGTCCAGGAAGTTGCGATTCAGAGGCTGTGTCCCTAACTCCTCCACTCGGTAGCTACTGATGCCCCTTTCCCGATGCCTTTGTTTTGTGTTATAACAACAGAGAACCCTGAAGAAAACAAAAACTGCTTTGCCATCATTCATCGCCCTCCTCCATCCCCATTTGTTGTTCTGTCAGATCATCCCGTTGAACAGACGCAGTCAAAATCATCCGCCCCTTGGGCCAGATCTGAACTGTCGGGCTCCTCATCGCCTGGATCCAGACACTGCTGTTGCTGCCACAGGGCAAGCAGATGCCAAGGGGGTTCATGCAGCCATCGCTTGGCCCCTGCTGCCAAGATGCATCGCCAATGGGACTCTGTACCCTGGATTTCAGCAGTGGGTCTCATCCCCGCTTGCCTCGTGCCCCAAATTCCCCTTCCTCCACAAGCCCGGCAAGTCAGATGACATGGCTTCATGGGAACTTGAGTTTGATACTCCTGCCGTAGAGTATGATTCAATCCTCTTTCCGTGTTGAAGTAAGTTCCCACTTTTGTGGAGAACAAAGGAACCACCGGCCGGCCTTCTGAGCTACAAAGAGAATCAAAGAGTGGGAGCAGCCTTATAATTCACGCTCCATCAATCATGCACCATTTGGGAGCTGCCTCAAAACATAGCCAGAATCGGAGGGATCCCAGCTGTAGGTGCCGCTTGCTAGAAATGAGTGGGGAGTTACAAAAGCCTCGTTTGTAATGTTTTATGGGCACGTAATAGCATGATTTTTCAGTCCATTTACGTGGGGCTCAGTATGAACTGAGGATGGGTGCCAAAGTGAAGCCAAGGCTGGAGTCAAGCTACAATCAGTCATCTGTATCTTCTTAATGTAACGATGCCCCTGGCTGGGTTGCTTGCCAAGACTCCTTGTTCTCCGAACGGGAGCCTCCGCTTGATTGGGCTAACGGCCCTCGCACATTCACTTGAAAGCAATAGCGGTCATAAACCTTTCTACATCCAGTGGCCACCAGAGGACAAAAAGTCACACACTGTGCTAACATGTGTTTCGTTAAAACACTGCACAAATTTCCTTACCTTGTCCCAGCTGTCAACTTCTCACATCTTAGAAACGTGAAAGTTAGCTGGAGTTAGCAAAGCTGCTCCCTGTACGACAAATATTGACCCCAATTCAAAGCCTGTGCACTTAGGGATGTGGGCATACAAACTCTTGGTGCTCTTGCAAAAGGGGGGTGATTCAAAAGGGCAGCAGCTATTGTTATGTGTGAACGAGCTGTGAATGATTTGAATGCAGCAGCAAACCTACTCTGGCTTTAACCCTGGATGAAGGAGCGTTTAAAGGATTTGCCATTTGAATCCTCCTCTGCTTGTTCACGCGTAACAATTAGAACATAAAACCATTTCCCCTTTTGAAGGGCTGCAAGGTTCCCCTGTATGTCCACACCTCAACTAGGGACTTCGGTGGTTTTAACCCTTCTGCTCGCCTGTGAAGTGGGTACCTGAGATCATTCACACCGCACAGACCCGGAAACTGAAAGACAGCATGACGAGTGAACGAATGGGCCAAGGTCGTATAGTGACACCAGCTGATCAAAACTCAGCAAACGCGTTTTAGTGTTTTTCATTCACGTGTCAAATCCAAAGACACTTGTCAGCACTGCAAATATGTCCAGCCATCTCGATAGCTGGTTGAAGAATGACTGATGTTATATGTGACAAATTTTGTTGGAATGTGTTGCTGTGGTTGCTTTATGCCAATCTTTCTTGCGTGTGCCCATACGCTGACAGTTTTGGGTTTGAAAAACTTAAGCAGCCACATCAGAAAAAGAGCTAAGGGCAAAATTAGAGACTCCTGACTTCCAGTCTGCTAGACTCAAGGCTCAGATTGGGCCAGCTGAGGGTGACTGGGTTAGAAAGCATATGTTCTCATA
>NW_017728906.1:198481341-198500402 GCF_001723895.1 Crocodylus porosus | reverse complement strand
AGAGAGAGAGAGAGAGAGGGAGTCTATACTAGAGATGTGTGTGTGTGTGTGTGTGTGTGTATAAGTCTCTAGTTCTTAAGGCAATTAGGAAAACTGACGAACCATGACCAGAGTACGATCAGTGTAGAGAGGGGGTCTCTGCCTGCTAAGAGCCTGTAGTGCTATAAACTTGTTACTCTTCATTTCAAGGCACTATTAACCCTGAAGCCTGATGAAAAAATAAATATTACCATTGTTAACTATTTCACTGCAGATCAAAGTTGATAGAGAAAGGGAGAAATCACTGTATGAACTCCTCTGCAAACTGCTGAGCGGCATGTCATTTGCAGGGCATGTCCACGAGGAGCAAGCTGGTTTGCCACTTGTCTCCCAGCTATCATTTGGGCTAGACTTATTTTCTCATGCTTATTAGATACAAAGGGACATTTTACCTACAAATTCCAGCTGTAATTTTATGGCTATAGCCTCAGAGATAGCTCAGCATTTTGTAAATAAGGTAATTTGAAGATGGAAATGAGGGGGGTTGGGGAACAAAAAATGAGTGCGAGCAAACAAGGGGTGCCTTGAGTTTAAAAAGGTTGAGAGCCACTGTCCTCGTCTACCCTGCTTATTACTCTTCACTACATTTCCTTGGAGTCGAATGTTACAAGGCGAGGATGTGGTCTTCTGGTTATGGAAAGGGAGTGCCTTCTTCCAAAGAGGCAGTACAATGGCAACAGGCTCAGTCTGAAAAGAATAGAGCTGGAAGGACCTTTTTATTTGCAGTGGATGCACAAACCCCATTATGATTTGAAAGACAGGACCAGATTCTTACACCCTTGGTCTTGGAGTTATACTTCATCCTGTAAGTAGTTGTATGGAGATGACGGTGAGTGAATACCCGACAACCTGGATACCTGACTATAATATTTTCCAGTCAATAAAATACCTTCATTTCCCCTGAAAAAGAAAGTCTACGATTGGAGTGTGTCTCATCCACTGAAGCGACGTAACAGAAAGTAAGCAAAATCATTCTGCTAAACATGGCTTGAAATTCAGTCACGTTTCTTCCTAATTCTTTTTGCGGGGGTGCAAGTTTCTCCTTTTTTGTGGAGGTTTTCTGAAACACTGGTGCACCTTTTACACTGGAAAATACAGTATGTATCAACATCAATGTTTTCATAAATTAGTCTCCTCCTTTCAACTGCTCTGTTTCTACATTTCTATTGATGTTATTTTTGGACACCGGCACACGCGTTTTCTCTTAAAACTTGTTTCCACTATAATTTATGGCCTTGTTTCTAGAGCAGGTTGAAGTTTCTTTGGAGTTCGGTAGAAAACAGGGTGATTATCTGGTTGGAGCAGTTCCAGTGGTCCTCTCCCTGAAACGTGATATTCTCACCAATCCACGAAGAATATGTTCATCAGCGGATGAATTATACACACGCTGCATGCACCGGTCCTTGCAGGCCGGTGTGTATTTTCATAGGACTAGCCCACTTCATTTTTCCCTCGAAGCTGTGCTTACAAGGGGTCACTAGAAATGGTGCATTTGAGAGACTTTATGCAGATCCTAAGGCCCCTATAACTACGACTCGTCTCATTCCTTTTATTGAAAAATTGGATTTTATCCCTCTATAAGGTAACCCAGATGTTCCTTTAAAAAATAAATAAACCGGAGGTGAATTTGGCTGTGATCTACTTTTGAGCAAGGTACTGAACTACCATTTGATTTATATGTATAAATAAAGCTCCATTTCCAGCCGCGTGTTTGTTCATATCAAGTGCTAAGAAGATGATAGCTACAGGACTGGCAAAACAATATCAAGTCAGGACAAACCAAAAATTATTATTGTAAGGCTAAGATGCCACCTTTCTATGTCCAGGGTAGCTGACATTTTTTGTACAGACACCCTTGTGTCATTGGGAGTGGATCAACCTCTGGCGGGTATTCAATGTATTATGCGATATACACCTAAGAGACCCGAAATGATCACATTTCCAGTGCTGCTGCAATGCTATTAACCCTGCAGACCCGGTGAAATGCAGAGCCAGTACTTCCATTCTGTATGCAGATGCAAACCCCTCTGTGGCCGTCTGCCTCTGGCAGTTTGGCGTTTGCTGGTTTGGGCCCATATAACACTATTCGCATTCAGGGCTCACGGTAGAGGTGATACCTTTTATCAGACCAACACGATTTTTGCAAAAGCTTTTGCTTGCAATTAAAGATATTTCTTTGCAAAAAGCATGTTGGTCTAATGAATGATATCACCTCCACCGTGAGCCCAGATTGCTTTTTCCTCTGGACTGATACGGCTACAACCTGGGGACCCGACTTTAAGCAGAATACACCACTATGCAGGCAGCCTTGCAAGGCACCACTGCAGGCCTTTCTAACCTTAGGAATCAGGCTTCAGTGGTGCCTCTCTGCCCTGTGCTTGCTGTCTGAGCACACTTCGATCTCAACTGTTGGGCTCCGTCTGCCTTAGACACCACCCAGGAAGGAATAAGCTTTCAGGAGCAATCGCCCTTCTTCACGTATAGGGAGTCTCTGCTGGTCTGAGACTCCAAGGAATAAAAGAAACTAAAAGTGTGACGGGATGGCAGTGAGAATATCCCTGTTCTAGCTTTTGGTTTCCTAATTTCCACCTACTTATATTGTCACCGACATCCTGTCACACTTTTAGCTTCTTTCATTCCTTGGAGTCTCAGAACAGCAGAGACTCCCTATGCCTGAAGAAGGGCGATTGCTCCCGAAAGCTTGCAAAGGACTTTTTTTCCAACTACTCAGTGGGTTTAATCAAAGATATCACACCTACCCAAAGAACCTGGCCTCCGGGTATGAAAAGCACTGAGGGCAAATGCTAATTGTCTGAGGCACTGCAAGCTGCCTGTGAGTGCACAGGGCCCCAGATGATTAGCATTTACTCTGTGAGTACGTAGGGCCCTGCAAGCTGTCTGTGAGTACACAGAGTACAAGAGAGCTCCATGTAAGTCCCCAACTCTGGAGTTTCTTTGGCCCACAGTTTCTAGAGAGCTTGGCCTCTTGGATGTGTGTTGGGTGCTGAGCAATATTGAAAATCTAGGACAAGGGGCAGGTTCTCAAAGGTCTGTAGACGCTCCCTGTGCCTGAAGAAGGGTGTTCGTACCCGAAAGCTTGGAAAGAAGAATTTTTCCAACTATTTTGGTTGGTCTACTCAAAGACATCAGATTTACCTGTTTGCCTTTAGGCTCCTAAGGATGTAGGCAGACACCTACTGGGTTTCTCAAAAGCACCTACGTACCTAAGCACCTTGGATTTCAGTGAGAGTTGGGGACCTTGCCTGCATAGGGACTTCTGAAAGTCCCACAAGATGCATCTTTATGAATCTAGATGCCTTTGAAAATCTGGCCCTTGGAGTCCAAAATGGGCACCACTTCTGCTTGCTAAGTTTGACCGTCGGCACTGTTAATATTACGTAGTGGTAAAGCCAGGACGTGTCGATCCGGTGTGAACCCTTTCTTATGATTTAATTAGTCCTAGTGATCTCTCTGGGACAATGCCTCATTTCGACATAGTTTCTGGTGCCTCTGAGTCATGCCATTACCGGAAGGATACACTCATTGTAGACCTTCCTTTATAGGGTAAGGGGGAGATTGCTTTACATGGGGTCTTTCATCTTCCCTAATATGCTCCATATTATCCTAGCTCTTTTCTTGATTTCTTCCATCTGGCCAAATCTTTGGTGTACCTCACCTGAAATATAAAACCTTTCAAAATAAGCCATTTCACTTTCCTCGTATGATCCAGTAATGGCGGATGTGACTGTAAGGTCAGAAGTCTGAGAGTCGCCGTGACCTCGCTCTCGGGCCTCAAGCTGGCAGTGGGACTAGAGACTTTGAACTTGGCATCCTGACAAATTGTTATTACCACATACCAGAAAAACAACTTACCCTTCAGTCTGCGAGAGGGTAAGGGGTGAAAGGCAGGGGGATGGAGTCGTTCAAAGAACAAAATTGTTCCACACAGCATGACACAGAGACAGAAAGATTTAACCCGAAAACACCAAGGCAAAAATCTTGACAGTTATCAACTCCTAAAACACGACAAAAAAATGTTCTTTATTGAATCCAAGCCAGTCCAGATGATGTGGACAGTAGATACCACTTGAGCTTTTATTTTAAAGGATGAGCTGCCAAGCTCAAATGCAAAAGGAATCTGGCCCAGGTATTTGTGCTGAATGATTACTATTACCTGTTATGAATTTAGGAATAAAGCCAGGCTGAATGAAGTGTTTAGCAGAGGAATATGGGACTGGAAGGGACTTTGTGGTTCAGGCAGTCTAGTCCCTGACCATAGCAGGCATCTGTGTTGTGTCACCCCCTTCCCCAGCTCCATCTTAACAAATAAGTGTTAATGTAATTAACAGTGAGAGAGGCTTTAATAGCAGCTTTCAACTCCCTGCAGGGGGGTTGCAAAGAGGATGGAGCTGGACTGATCTCAGTGGGGGCAGATGGCAGGACAAGGAGCAATGGGCTCAAGTTGCAGCAAGGGAAGTTGAGGTTGGATATTAGGAAAAACTCTCACTGGGGGGTAGTAAAGCACTGAAACAGGTTACCCAGAGAGGTGGTGGTTTCTATCCTTGGAGGTTTTTAAGGCCCAGCTGGACAAAGCCTTGACTGGGATGATGTAGTTGGGAATAGTCCTACTTTGAGACTGAATGTGACCTCCTGAGGTTCCTTCCACCCCTCATTGTCTATGATTGGATGATTACCTGTGCTTTCATAGATTGTAAAGCAGTGATTCTCAGCCAGGGTTTTGTACCACCCTGGGGTGCCCTGAACTCCTTTTAAGGATGCCAGGCAATATTAGCACTGTTAAGTGTGCAAGCACCTACACAAGATTCACAAGATAAACCCAGGGATTTCAAAAAGCAATCGATATAAGCATCAAAACCATTGTGTCCTGTTGTGGTCTCCCTCACCTTTGCAACACAAGAATCGCTCTATTATTTTTCCACAGGCAAAAAATGAGTGAAAAAGCTGGCATTTTCTGAGGGCAGCTTTGAGTTTAATGAAGCTGAGAGCCACTGTACGAAAGTTGTCTGGTCTGATCTCTTCCCTAATATAGACCTCCTGTATCAAGCCCAGTAACTTGGACTTGGCTAAAGTGGACCCGCCAGGCAGGGTAGACCTGAAGACATCAAAAGATGGACAATCCAGAATTTCCCTGGGTGGTTTATGCCAGAGATTCTTCATCTCTGTGGTTAAGAAACTAGTGCCTTATTTTTCATTTCGTAGACATTGATTTCATAGACATTAGGGCTGGAAGGGACCTTACAAGATCATTGGGTCCAGCCCTCATTGCAGCCTCTCTCTTCCATCCATTGCTGCTTGTTCTCCATTTCTCTGCTAGAATAAAGGGTCCGCTAGTCCCTCAGTTCAGGCCTGTATCCTTCAGGTGACTCAATTACATGCTAGAAATGCAGAACTCTAGATCTCCTGGTTCAGAGATGATACCTTTTATTGGACCAACTACAGGCATGTGTAGTTGAAATGGGGGTTTACTTTGCCCAAAATTGAAGTGGTGGGTTTTTAAAAAACACCTCTTACCTGCCTGTCCAGCATCAGGGAAGGCAAGCTGTCAGTGGGTGTAGCGGTCCCTGAGCTGCGGGGTGGCTGGTGTTTCCCTCCACGGCAGTGGCAGCCTCCCCCCTGCCAGGCAGCACCCACCCACAGGCACCCAGCTCAAGCAGTCTCAGGGGGCACCACTGCCACAGAGGGAAGGACTGGGTCCCTGCACAACTCAGGCAGGCTCCCAGGAGAAAAAAAAGACCAGGTTCGCCACTTTTTTTTTTCTTTGGTGGATCCTGCCTTCCCGGGCTGCTGCCAGGTTGCCTGCACAGGCTGCCTGCAGAGCCCCTGTGTTGCATGGAGCCTGGTGCTTCACCACAGCTGTAGGGCAGCAAACTAAAACTCCTTAGAGGCGTTTTAGTTTGCTGTGCTCCAAAGTCATTTAAGGTGCATTACACCGCCAAATGTGCTGCAGTGGCTGGAATGAATGCACAATACGCTGCCGACACATGCAAACACTAACGCATTTAACCTGCTTTAAAGTGCCATACACACGTGCCCCTCATTTTGTCTACACACGCTTAAGATATCAGAAAAAAAACCTTAGCTTTTTGCTATTTCTTAGTTGGTCTAATAAAAGGTATCATTTCTGAACCAAGAGCTCTAACGATTTTCATTTCTTTTTGTCTCAGACCAACACAGATACCAACTTCATCCCTCAGTTACCGGCTGCCATTTGGCAAATTACTTTACACCTTGAAGGCAAGAGAGGGTGTTAAGGAGTGATTCCTACAAAACAGAGGTGATTTTATCCATCTCTGTGGGAAGGGTTCCCTGCAAATGGCGGCAGCATGGATACAGATGTGGGGATGAGGTTTATAGCCAACATAATTCCCTAACCATGGAAATGCCTCATCCTGCGGCATCCCAGAGGCCCAGGGAAGATGTGGATGCTGTTATGTGCACTGACTCAGACCCAATTTGTGCTTTAGTCCTCTTCTAGTACTGCAGAGATAGTGTTTGCTGGTAGCTCAGGTTACACATCTGCAAGAACATGAATACCCCTTCACACCCTAGGCTTTTGGATCACAAGGCACAGCACCGCTGTACTCAGTCATTTTCTCCCTTCTCAGAACAGGTGAGCATGGAAGGGAGAAAATTAAATGGTGCTGACATCTTTCCTTCTTTCACCAGCCATGGGCTGGGACAAAGATGATGGGGTATGTTGTCCCTGGCAACAATAAGTTGATACCACCTGTAGCAAGGAGCGGAAGATGCCTCCTTGAGCTACAGATTCTTCCTATCGTGCCAGGGTGCCCCCACTTTGGCCTAGCTGAGCACAGCTCACAGCTCAGCAAAGCCAATGGGAATCTTCCAGTTGATGCCAACGCCATCAGGTCTGTAGTGCACCCTTCTTCTGCAGCTACCCCAAGAGAGACTGTCAGCAAACTTCAAGGAAAGGGATCCCTTTAAAAAACTGAAGGTGGCTAGAAAACTTCTGAAGGGATAAAGGTGAAGGAACAGCCTGTTCCTAACAGTGTGAACCTTTTTTGGTAAGATTGAATGGAGGCAGATCGCGTGCAAAGCTGTTGATTTGCCAGTACTGTCCAGTTTACTTCCATTGGAGCCCTTAAGAGCAAGAATCCCATAGAAAACCCTGCACACCTTGGATATATAAAGAAGGCAGAGGTCTGGCCAACATGTTATGGCGGGCCCCTTTTTTTACACTGCTGACATGAAAACAACAGGTGATGCGAGGAGTCGTTTTGTCCTATGCATACCTCTTTGCTATGGCAGTCCCCTTGTTTGTAGCTGTGCCAAGACCAGACACCCACAACCCTTTCAGCCTCTAGGCCTAAGAGATCCATGGATAAGGGAATATAGAGTTTTATGGAACCTAGCCCAAGTACTGCTTACTGCTGAAATGGCAGCGATGTGTATAAAGCGTGTGAAATAGCACTAACAAGGAGAGGAAGAGGGTTTAACCTTTGTTCCATAAGCCATAAATCATCAGGCAGAGACTGAAAAGTTATTAGGAGCTCAACAGCCATAAGCTGGAGGCATTCTGCAGAGCTGGAAATGCAGCCGCTGTGGAAGGAGTAAGTTTTCAGAGATCAAGAGAAGCACCAGAGCTCTCCTGCTGTTTAGAAAGGCAAGAAGAGAGCTTTCAAACTGACCTCAAAGCCTCTTCGGGCTCCCCGATGAGCCACCTCCTTCCCCCCTCCACCCTACCCCATAGAAGGCAACAAGGGGGTATAATTCATGCCTTCCTCCCTTGTGAAGGCAACCTGCATTGCTGGCTTTTGGGGAGGAGAGCAGCTTCGGCAGGGTTTCTGCTTATTGTCCCATGCAGGTTGGTAGAGAGGGGGTGGGCTCAAGCTGAGTTTCAAGTCTCCCCTGAGTCCCCTCCCTATCACAAAGGCATTAACCAACCCAGCTGGATCAGCACACAGGGGGACGTATTCTGAGCTAGGGAAAAGCTGATCAAGATTACTTCCCAGCCAGAGCAAAGAGGGAACTAGATTGTGACTCTATACATATGTCTGCACTAGGGTTTGAGGTTAACCCTGAGGTCATGCTCAACCAGCCCAAAACATGTGTGCTGTCCTTGACCCCAGCTACATCACAGCACCACAGCCACCCACAGTGTGCTTCTTGGGTGTTACACCAGGGCCAAGCACCTATGTTCCTTTTATAGAGCTATAGACACCTTTATAGTGCCACAGCAAGCTATTCAGCCCCTGTAGTACTGAACAGACCTATAGTGCTACAAAGAAATTCCTGTCTGAAAGAGGCACTTTTTTGTAGCAGATGTGCCATTTTTGTAGCACTACAAACTTCCTGAATATGTGGACATTGGGCTTGGACACACATTACAAAAAGCTAAAGATGTCTCTTAATGAAGTAGGGCCCTCCTAGGAATCTGTAGGTCTCCTTCATGCCTTCTTTCTACTTGCAGACATGAGAGAGAGGAAAAGGCGTGCATCAAAATCAGAAGTCAGGAGCAAGGAGTTGTGGGATTGCCATGGGCCAGCTCCCTCTGCTCGAGGCCTGCATGAGTGGGTAATTTCTAAACACACTGAAAAAAGCCACGGGACTGGCCTGTACCGTGAAGTCCAGCAGAGTTCCTGGGTTAGGTTGGACTGCCCCCTGGTAAGCTAGTGGGATGGTTAACAGTTGTGGGCTTATGGGTAACCTTATGGTCGACCCTATCAGTGCAGACATAGCTATAGAGTCACAGGCCACATCCTCACCTGGAAGGGGTGTAGCTGTAATGACTTCAATAGGACTGTGCCAATTTATGCCAGCTGGGGATACAGCTCCCAGGGTGCTCCGATAAAGCGAGCTTCAGCCCACGAACGTTTGGGCTTCTCTCTCTCTCTGGTTAGTCCATAAGGTGCAAATCTACCCCTCCTTCCCAATTTGTTCCCAGGGCAACAGAACAGCAGCTCCTCCATGCTCAAAACTGGACTAAAACTGCACTTCAGCCCTCCAAAAGGATGAATCCCTACAAAAGCAGAAGTCTCTAGGAGAGGGCCCGATGCTTGTAGTCAAGGTTGAGCTCAGGAAGTAGAGAACTAGGGCTTTCCAGACTCAATTCTTGAGCCGGGATGAGGGGTTTTTCCCTAGAATCGGGCTGCCTTGTGAAACTGCAAGTCTTTAAATTCCAGCCCCTGAACAGACAAAGGGCAGAAGAAAAAGAAAAGGAAGAAGGAAGAAGGTAAGTGGACATTTCAGAGATGTTTCTGCTCAGGCATGCTAAGTTCCTTGGTTCACGGGCACTATCAGGCTTATTATCCTAAGCAAGGGATGGAAGAGCATACTGGCTCTGTCCTGAGATCCCACAAGTCAGACGACTTGATCCAGTGGTTTCTTCTGGCATGAAAGCCCTCCTATTCATTTTTCACTGTGTGTGTGGTGTTTGCTGCAGACACTAGATGTGCCGTTACTGTAACATTGGCAGTCAGACCCAATGGTAAAAAGTGAATTTTGGAATATGAATCAGGAGGCGAGCCATGGTCCAGAGTCAGCTGGAGGCAGGACACAAGCCAGGATCAGAAGCCTGAGTTGCAATGCCAGGGGCCAAGTCAAGATCAGGAGCCAAAACCAGGGATACAGGAGGAAGGAAACCAGAAGCAGACTGTTTTGGCATAAAAACACCAGCCAGGACTTTGAAGCAAATCTACTGAGCAGGTTGTAGATCACTGCCCCCAGGTGGGCATAAATAGGAGACCTGCAGCCCCTCTCACCCAGGGTAGGAGCAGCTTGATGCAGTCCAGCTGGCTCATCAGCTGATACAAGGCTGCCGCTTACAGCATCTAATAGTAGGGCCAGCAAGGCTTTAAGTGTCCATGGCTGAATCCTACTGTGTGCTGCAGAAATGTGCACGCTAGAGAGAAAGAAAATCATGGTGGCGTGGCAGGATCCTTCCTCCATGGCAGGGATCTAACTCAGCAATCCAGCGGGAGCAAGTTGTTGGGTATGTTCAGATCAGATCCTACATCCACGTCGCAGCCATGGGGATGTGGTCTGGCAACTGGCATGGGTGGCTGCCAGACCACAAGCTACTGCCTTCTGCACACCTTGCCAACGGGCACATGTTTGCAAAGAAGCAGTTGCGTTTATCCCATTTCCTGCCCACTCTAACCCAGCCTGACTTTTGCCACTAAGTCAGCTCTTGGAAATACCCTGCCCTCGGCACCAGGCTATTCTTCTCTGCAAGAGCATAGGTGCAAACA
Source organism: Crocodylus porosus (assembly GCF_001723895.1). NCBI lineage: Eukaryota > Metazoa > Chordata > Crocodylia > Crocodylidae > Crocodylus > Crocodylus porosus. The sequence goes on along the minus strand of NW_017728906.1, from coordinate 198,490,131 downwards.
GTGAGGCCAAATTTTCACCTCTAAATGGAGATGGGAAGGGAGAGAAAATAATTATATGGGGAATTATTTTAGGTGGTTGCATATCTGTCCTGTGCAATCTTCTTGCAGAGACAGATTACCCCAGGGCGGGACTTTGGGCACTGAGCAACGTTTGCACATATGGTTTGCACTGGAAGAAATACACTGGTGAGGACTGCATTCCTAGCAGAGGCAAGGCCTCCCTCGCTTTTCTGTTCACTCACAAACATTTATTTAATTAGGATCATGTTCTGTTGGCAACACACTTGCACTACAAACCTCCCTGCACATTTCACAGTGTGCTTTTATTAGCCTGGAGGAACACGCATATGAATAAATCCCCCCCTCTTTTTTTTTTAAACTCAGAGCCCTACGGGTTTTCACCCCCAAGGAAGAGGTTCCTTGCATTGGCACGCTCAGTGCTGTTAGTCTGGAGCCAGGTCTGTAGGTCAAGATTTACCAAAGGAAAACATGCTTACCAAGTAAATATAAATTAATTTAATTGGGCCCTATTATCACTTCTATTGGAGCCTGCAAGTATAATCTGGTGCTGAAGTAATTAATTGGGTGTGAAGGAGCTACTGTGCCAAAACTCACTTGCACGGGATGAAACTTATAGACTTCTTGTCCTCGCGGTTACCTGCTGCCTCTTGGGCCTGGGACTTTACAGAGCCAGGCAAATCGCAGAGCGCTGTAGTCCAGTCTGAAATAAATGCCAACATTTCTCAGGGTGGGACATGGCAGTTCGCTGCAGTCTCAACAGAATAAAGGCTCATGCCCATCCATTAGGGCCTATTTTGTTTCTCCAAGGCAAATGCCTGAAGATGCCCAAGAAGACACTTGGTTCTGGGGGTTTTCATGGCTTAATCAGGCCGGAGTTTAAGGCATTATTTCTTTCTTGAAGGAGGGTAGCCCAGTATTTAGAGCAGGAGGCTGGGGAGAACGGGAGACAATATGCTGTTACGGGGAAGGGGTGACCAGGGGATGGGGATACAGCATGAAGGAGCAGGAGTGCAAATGGATGAGGAGCTTGGGGGCAGCAAAAGGACCCCCCCCATGGGGTAAACAGTAGCTGAGCATGACGGGGAGATATCTTGGAGATGCCTGAGATCTGGTCTTCATTTTGCTGAAGTTTTATTGTCATGGCTTGAAAATGCAAAGCACTTGCTTCTCCCACCCTCTTTTACTGGTTTCCTGGGAACGCCTCTGTGGAGATGCTATGTTTGCGGTGTCACTTATGGGACTCAATATTCCCACTCAGCCATATTCTGTTTGCTGCTTTTGGGTGAAATGCACCGTTGGCCTCAGTGAGCTGTCGAGGAGCTGCGGTCCCAATGAGACGGCTGCTGTGGAAGGCATGAGAGTTCACAGACCTAAGTGAAATGGGTGGTAACACCAGGCGCCGGTGCCTGTTCACACACGAGCCTAGCGCAGCAGTCAAGGATCACCTAGGTCACACAAAGGCGAGGCGATGAGTCCCAAAGCCGATGCCCCACTTTTTCTCAGGTGTGTCTGAGGAGAAAAAGCCATGGAGCCTGGTCTTATAAAAATAAGTGGTATCTTTAAAGAAATGAAGATGCAATGACTCTGTTGTATCTTCCATTATTTGTAGTACTGTATAGCCCTGAAGCCCCAATGTGCTATGTGTTGTACAAATATATAACCAGTAGTTACCACCTTCCCAGCTCATGCATTTCCTTCCTTTATCCAGAATATAGTGTCTCTCCTGCTCCTTCTTAAGTGAATGGGAATTTAGCCATTAAAATCCCCAAGAAGAAGAAGTTGGCCTGGCTTAATAATCTTTTACAACCAGTTAATTACAGTGTGTTTTCTATAGCAGCTCTAGGCAACACAACGTGGGCTGGTTATAACTGGCGTTGTAACATCAGTGACATCAAAATTTCTTAATGAAATTGGGGCCCCATTAGGATCAATATTTTGCAAACACAACAGGAGATAGACCCTGTCTCAAAGACATTACGATGACAACAGAAAGGCAGATGGAAGAAGTACTGTCATTACCAACAATGAGAATATTTTCATTAAAACCTTGAAAACAAAGGAAGAAGGGTGGGTTCAATGAAAATTTTCAGGGAAAAGAAAATCATTGTCACTATTTTTTTTTTCAGAAAAAAAAAAGAGACCTAAAACACAAACATGTTAATAAAAATATTCTGCTTGCAATGAAAATGGTTTATAGAAAAAAAAATCACTGTTTTTGGTTTGCAAAATCTTGCAGGGGTTTTTAGTCTCAAAGCAACAATATTTACTCAGACTAGTTTTTTAAACCTCTTGAATTGTTCAGTTTTCATCTTTGCTTTCTCAGGCAGACACAGACATTTTGGAGTGGCAGTTTAAACCACAAGACCAGCCACATGGACCCATAAGGACCTGGCCATCAGGTGGTTTTTGCCACACAACCTGTAACAACCAGTGCCATTAAGTAGCCTTAGTGATAGCAAAGCCAGACCATGATAACTCATGCATTATTGTTAATAATGATCCTTCACTTGCACAGTAGTACTTATTACACTGCTGAACTCCAGAGTATTTTGCAAACGGCACATCTGTTCTCAGCTGCTTTTCGTGGGACTGTGCGTATGAGTCGGAGGCTGCAGGGCTGGGTCCTGACAGACAAGTCTAGATCCCAGGCAGCCCTTACCTGGGGATGCAGTGGGAAGGTGAAACATCTCCCTCTTCCATCATAAAATCATAGAAAATGAGGGTTGGATGGGACATCAGAAGGTCATATCTAGTCCAACCCCATGCTCACTAGATCATCCCAGCCAGGGCTTTGTCAAGCCAAGGATGGAGATCCCACCACCTCTATAGGTAATCCATTCCAGTGCTGCACCGGCCTCCTAGTGAGAAAGTTTTCCATTACGGCCCAAGGGTAGGAATTAAACCCTGCCCCCACTGAATTTAATAAGAAAACTCCCGTTGATTGTAATAAAACTGGAATTTCACCCTTTGTGTCAGAAGACCTGCTTTGAATTCCCAGATTTGCCACAGAACCCCATGGGGTGATTTCCCCTCATCCGTACACCTAGATAAGCCCTTGCATGGGTGATATAAGGCTACATGAACTAATGTCTGCAAAACACTGGTGTTAGTGGGGACCATGCTTGGGAGGTTTTGGTAGCTTGGAGGGAAGGGAAAGGAGAAAAGGCTCCTCGGGCCCTTGCCTGTGATGTGTGTTGTTCAGATGCACGTTATGAAGCAGCACCAAAAATTGCTAGGTTAGTCGTGTGTGAAAATACACATTGACCTTTTTTACCGTGGTAGGTTTTGAGTTGTCGCAGCAAGTTAGACCACCTCCGACATCTTTTATTTTTACCGGGGCTACTTGTTCTACCGGGTTTAATTTTATTGTAAAACTTTTGTTGCGTGTATTCCCGCACACAGCTAAAAATCGCCATTTTCCTTGGTTTGAAGCGATTTGCCCACCAGGTGGCCTCTACCGTCTTTTACTAGTAAAAGCACATTTGCCAATTATGAACGTTAAACACGTTACATGCACAATAGTAACGGGACTCGTCATGGTGCATTGCGAGAGTGAAATAAACCCAGAGAGGACCGTGAGCTAGAAAAAGCCACCGTCGTGTACAAGCGCCCCTCTTGCCTCCCTCATCATTCCTATGGCTGCTCTCTTGTTTTTTTCCTCCTCCCACCTCTCTCCTTCCTCCTGGCTCTTTTTCTGGTGCTACTCCCTCCTTGGCCCTCACGCTTGTCCTCTTTCTCCCCCATATCTACTCCATCACATTTGCAGACCTCTTTTCCTTCTTGTAGCCCTCACCATCATTACTGCCACAGTGCTGCCTCGTGGTCCAGGGGCAAGCAAGCAGCAGCATCGATTCCCACACCTGGGGCAGCAGACACGCACAGGCCCTGCATCGCAGGGCTCTGTTGTGTTGTGGCCATTTCATACCTATGGCTGACATTTCTACATGTCTGACATTTCAGCAGAGCCCCTCTGCCTTATGGAGACCTCCTGCCTCTGTCCAAGTGAAGGGACAAGGGAAAACATCAGTTTGGGCAGTACAAAGTAATTGCTGAGAAGGGGCAGGGGCCCTGCCGAGTGGTAAAAGCTTACCCTATAGATGGATTTGGCCTCTAGTCAACCCCCAGTGGGATTCATAGAGGGCAAAGCCCCCTCCCCTGCTGAATGCAGTGCTCTGGTAAAATCACTGTGAAGAAAACCTCATGGATTTCTCCTCCCAGCTGCCCCCTCTCCATCCTGTGGCTTTGGCTCTTCTTCAAGGCTTGCACCTTGGGGATGGAGACACTGGTCTACTCACTGACTTCCCCATCGATCCCCACAATGAACTGCTGAAGGAAGGTTTGCCTGGGAAAGATCTCAGCTCACGAGCCAGCCCAGAACGGGAGAACCTCATAAATCATTTGGAAGTGAAGAGTTATGAGTTTCCTCAGACAAACACTAACTAATTGCACCACGGTCTGATTGCAAGTGTGAGGCCATATAACACGCTGACACTTCGGCGAGCTGTAAGGAGACTTCAACGGGGCATGTGTATGCGAGGGGAGACTGCATTCCAGCCCCTGGTTTAAGATCCAGAGCCACAATACAGCATAGATGAACCTAATTCATAGCCCAGGCTGTGACCCAACACCTCCCTACTCGGGCAAGTAATATTTTCTCCCTCGAGTGGCTTCAATGGGTCCAACTCTCCTTTCAGTTCAGCCAGGAGCAGGGATGCGTAATACCAGTGCAAAGTGAGAGCCACCTTATCCTGTGAGGCGGATATCGGTGGAAACACCACGTCTGAATTAGGATTACTCACCCGCGTAAATGCTTTAGCCTCCTGTCTGTGCAAAAGAGCGAGGGAAAAAAAGTCTTTGTGATCACTGCACATATCCAAGCTGAGTGAGTCAGAGTGAAAATAATTAAATATGTTAATAATTATCGGGGGGCCTTTTGATTAAGACAAATAAAGCCTGCGGTGCGTAAGTGAAAAAGAATGTGCACGTTTCCATTGTACGACCTGGCTTATGATGCGACTCCAAAACAAAAGGACCCACGCACATGAATCAGGCTCTGTACAGTGGGGGGAGTATATGGACAAAAGCTTGCAAGGAAATATCCTTCTATGTTAGACAGAGAGAGTAGGAGCTATACTGAGGGGCACTAGAAACACATGGGACCAAGTTCTCAATGGCTGCAGGTTCGTTGTCTTCCGTCTCAATTTCTTGTTGCTGATGTCAGTGAAAGAGGTCCTGTGGGTATTGCTGGGTGCCTGGTCTGTTCTGAGATATGAGGGACCAGGGAAGAAAAATGGGCTATTAGTGGATTCAAGAGAGCTGATTCCTTTGCAAACTTCCTGCATGAGCTTAGAGGTCACTCACGGTGTGGGCACACTGAAACAAAAGATGTGACTGCAGTGTCATGCAGTGCTACCCAAGTTACCTTTAAATTAGCAAGCTCAGGCAGGGCAGTATGCTCAAAGCAGCAGGCAGCTCAGTCCCTGCCAAGCTATCTTGCTGACAAGCTAGTTTAATGCAGACATCTCTACATGACCTTTCTGCAGTGTTGACATACCCCTCATCGCTCTTTGTGCCTCACTTTCCCTCGGTACAATGGGGATAAAAGTGCTTGTTCGCCTCACAAGGCATGTCCAGATGAGCGTGCAGGGGCGCTTCCCTGGGGACAACTAGCAGCGGTATATATTTGTGCTTCCACTAGTTGTCCCCGGGGAACACCCTTGCACATGTGCGCTAGTGTGTGGCAAGTTGCCCCAGGTTGGGTAGAGGAGGCTGGGGCCAGCACCTGGGCTATCCCCAGCAGCCTGAAGTTCTGGGTGCCTTCCAGGGCTCCGGTGATGACAATCCAGGTGCACAAAGCATGGCTGAAAGCCAGAGCATGCCTCTGGGCAGCCAAGCTCTTGTTTCGGGTGGTATACGCTGCCTCCACATGCACCACCCCTTTTTTTTTCCTGCATGCTATTTCTTGATATTGAGATCTCCCAATATCTAAATTTGGCTCCACATTGCAAATATGCAGCACAGAGAACCAAATCATGTGCACTGGGCATGTTTTGTGGTGCCTCAAAAGCTTTCAAGGTGCTGCAAAATGCACATGAGCACTCATGTGGATGTGACCACAGAGGCTAACATAATTATTCACACCATACCAGAACCTATAGTTGGTATGTTAAGCTAATGGGAGAGCTTTTTAATTTTATACACTGAATTTGGAAGGGCTCTGGACCTACAAGCTTCAGGGTACGAGTTAAGTTCTTGTTGGGATTAGAAAAAAAACTCTCTCATGGACAAGTTATTCCAGAGCTGCCTCCTGAAGGACTTCTTACACTTCCCACTGTAAACACATGATTCCCTGTCACCAGTCTCACTAAGTGAAGTATCAGCTCAGCTTTTCTAGCTAGGAAGTGCCAGCTATAAAGACAAGGTGGCTTGTGTTCTTAGTCACACACATATACGCACAGTTGCCATGCCTTTTTCTGAGTACAATGCAGAGCCTATGGTTTTCAGGTGGACAGGTGGGGAGCCAATTGCTTTGGGGGTCTTTTAATGGCTATTTTAATCTCAAGTGATTCTCTGATGAGGGCTTAGCCTCCCCAAAACTTCAGGTTGGCACATACACATAAATGAAATAAATATGGAACCTCAGAAGTGATTTCTTCTTGTGACACTTCAGAAATCATTTCCATGCACCCATTAGACCGTGAATATGAAAATCCATCCATGTCTCCTACATGCATGCATACACATACACCTACACGATGCTCTTATCCCATAGAATTTGGGACCTCAGCACAGAGCTCACTTGACGCATAAGCCTTGTCCTGACTTCTCTGCACAGTGTCAAACTTCTCACCAGAAACGCAACCAGTTCTGGAACGAAAATAAGACATCTGCTTAAAAGCACACAGGAAGCCTATATAATGGTTTAGGATAGGAAGTGGAAAAAAAATCCTATATCTAATTTATATTGTAGGAGAACTCCCAGGAGGTGAAATGCCGGTGGAATTTAGCCAGGACACTGGCGTTGGTATCTCTTCTTGAGCAAAGAGGACCACACGACAGAGGTGACTGGACACTATTTGAAAACAGGATATAGCTCTCATCCCTTTTACTGCCACTCAGGAGATGGGAAGTGAGGAGCAGAGGTACAAGCAGCCTGGATGGTGTGGGAGAGCTGAAATTTCTCAGCCAGGTGTCCCTCGTCTGCTACTTTAGATTCCTTGCCACTACTGTTAAAATAAACATCCGTGTATCACTTTCCATGGGAAAAAACATAAACCTGCATTCCCTATTAGTGTATTGGTTGGTGCCCTCTTTAAAAAACAAAACAATCTTTTTGAGGGAGATTTTCTCTTTTTTCTCCCTCCCCTTTTTAACCTTCCCCCACAAACCCTGCTTATTTCCCCAGGGAAAAAAAAAGCATTAGGTCATGTACATCCCTTATATAGAAAGCAGCAGTTGCTCAACACATGGCAATAGTTAGCCAGATGGAGGGTGGGTAAGTAGTCGAGTAAGAAGTATATAAGGAGATACCTGGAGAACCTGTAACCAGTTGTGAAGCAATATTCAGGGCAATTGCACCACCTAATGGCTCCCAATGTAAAAATTATTCTGCAACGTGAATTTACCCAGCAGCTAGCAACCACATGGGAGACTATTGTCACAAATAGAGGAAAAGTTTGCTGCAAGTATCTCAGTATTTTGAAACCTTATGATGACAACAGGAGATGGAAAAGCGGGAATGGCAGAAACAGCGTGTCATGAACCAAATCAAGAATCCAGCACCACCCACCCCACATGGAAAGACATGCCCGAGTTGCTGCAGTGTCTGTTGATCCTAGGTCAGGTTCATCAGCCATCTTCAGACCCACAGATAAGGCAACCACAGAAGACAATCATCCTTGGATTGCAAGGGATTGCCGAAAATGAATCCAGTGTCCTTTGAAGTGAATGGGAATATGCCAAACAGCTTCAATTAATAATCCCCTCTCTCTTTCCCATTACATTTTTTAAATAAGAATGTCTAAATGAAACCCATGGGGAGCTCTGTTTAAACCTCCATGTTATTTTCCCATGATGTCACAAATATGCTGATGGACAATCTGTCTAGAAAAAGTGCTCAGGAATAATAATTAGAGTAGCACAGTATCTGCTTTTGGGAAGACCTGTACCAGGTCTCACATGGTTCCAGACTACATAACACAAGGATGGCCAGCATGGGTACACTCTGGGTGTGATACATAGCAGATCAGGGATGGAACAGCAGCAGATAGGGCAGGACACCCACACACACACAGAAATATATATTCACACACAGATATTGCTGTCACTGGTTTATAATCCAGATACTTTGTTCCAGGCAGACCCAAACCCTCAAATTTACCATGACCTCTCCATTTGGTAATAGGCAAATTTTATTGACACAGTGATAGCAGTTAAGAATAATGCAAACAATTCTATATCTACCAGTCCTAGAGCTATCACAGAGACAAGGTACATCTGGCCAGTACACAAATTTTTTCATCCTAAAGTTCCTCCTGGATTGTCAGATGTCAGCAGCCTGGAGGTTGAAGGCTGAGGCCTGCCACCTCTCAGTGGAGTGTGTGAAACAGGCTCTGGTATGCCCTCTGTCCCTCAGGTGGCCTCAGGTCCTCAGGGTCTCTTGGAGACCCTTTGCTGCTCTGAAATCCTTCCTTTTTTAATTCTTTCTCCCATCTGATGACTCTTCATCTCTGAGCATCATTGATTGGTCTCCATGTGGTCATCATACTG
>NW_017728906.1:198455619-198480380 GCF_001723895.1 Crocodylus porosus | reverse complement strand
GGGGCTAGAAAGGGACCAGCTTTGGTTGCATCACTGGGCAGGAGGGGATGGAGCCTGCAGGAGCCTTGCGCCCAACCCACATCGTCGCTAGGAAGAGCCTGGTGGCTCCTTCAGAGGCATGGTGCCAGGCAGCCATGGAGGGGCGGGCACATATGCCTGCATGCACAGGAAAGTTTGTGGGGGAAAGGGCAAGGGAAGGGAAAGGGCTGCTGCCTTTGAAGGCAGTGCAGTACTATGTGCCTCACTGCCCAGCCTGCTCAGCAGTGGGACTCACATGGCAGTGTACCACACCACATTCAAAGGCATCAGCAAGGCAGGGAGCAGGCAGATCCCAAACCACATCTGCAGCCCACCCTTGCCCCATGCAACGTTCAGGAGGCCACATGTCCCCGCCGTGACTCCCTGGTGCTGTGCCTTTGGAAGATGAGCTGCTGAGCTCCAATTGCCCTGTGACCCAGCCCAGCCATGGGAATGGGGCCCCAGCTGGCCAGATCATGGGGCAATCTCCACAGTTCAGCAGGGAGCAGGGCAGGTGTGAATGTTTCACCCTTGCCCCTACCCCACTGCCTCCTGTGCCCCCCACCTCAGAAGCCCAGGTAAAGAAAACAGAAAGAAACTTACCTGTCTGTGCTACACTGGCTGTGATCCACAGGGTGTGTGTGTGTGTGTGTGCACCCCTCCCCACTGCTGCAGCAGCCTGTGGCTAGGCTACCCTGGGGCCCTATCTGCTGCCTGCATTTGGTGGGGCTGAGCCGAGTTAGCGCCCCTCTTCCACCACCTATGACCTCAGGGTGAAGCTCATGTACTGGCTCATGTACCTTGACTTGACCAAGGGCCACCAGTTGGACAGTCCTTGCATAAAAGTTAGGGTTTGCTAGTAGGAAGTCCAACAGAACAGAAGCCTTTGCCAGCAATATTATAAGCATCCAGCTCTAGATGGTAGTTGATTATTTTCCTCTCTGAGGATTGCAGCTGTCTCAGTGTGGTGTGAATAATGCAAACATAGGCTGCTTACAGCTGTAGCCACTTAAATGTCCAAACAATTTGTGTAGTAGGAGCACTCTGTTCTTAGGAATTACCTGCTTGTCCTGGCCAAGCTGTTCTAGAAATCACCAGGTAAGAAGCTCTTCATACCATGCCAACCAGAAAGGGTGTTAAAAAGAATTACTGCATGGTTTATTGTTTTAAATCCAGGGTTTCTGAGTCTCCCACTGGCATCAGCTACAGGGAAGCAATTGCTCTTGCAATACCTGCAGCATAGAAGCTCAGGCTCAGGGACTATAAACTTGTCTTCTCTGTGCTTCAAAAAGGGTTGAGCACCAGAAGAATTACTCCACTAAGCAAGCATAATATTTTCTCTTTGATGTCTTTAAAATATGTCAACTCAGGGGGAAGTGGATAAGGTGCTAAGAACCAGACCTGGGAGAATTATGTAGATGGCATCCAAAATGGGTTAATTGATAGGAAAATAAATTAGAGAGTAAGGTCCTTCTCTACAGTTTCCAACAAATGAGAGATGAGTGTGGGAAACAACAGAGCAGGGTATAGTTGTGATGACTTAGTTCAGTGCACTCACAAGACTGTCCTTTAAACTTAACTGAAGTCAAGTCAAAGACCAGAGATAGGCAGGCATTCCCCTAGGCCAATGCATCTCAGCCAGAGTGCCAGTGCACCCTGGGGTACTGTCATATCCTTTCAAAGATGCCACGAGGTGTGAGGAGATAAGTAGATAAGCTAATCAGAGAAGCCTGACTTAGGCTGTGCCCCTGTCTGGATGATGGGTAAGTAGTCAAGTAAGAAGTATAAGCAGCCCCCACTCCTACCATCCAGCCCCTGTAAAAGGTAAGTACTGTACTATATAAATTAGTTTTTGAAATTGGGTGCCAGTCAATTCACAAACGTTAGGGAGGGATGCCTCAAATCCAGTGACGGGGGCCTTGAGTCCAGAAAGGTTGAGAGCTACTGCTCTAGACATCTTTCTCTTTACCATCATTCTCTCTGCATTCAAAGACTGGTTCAAGTAGAGCAAAGGAGAAAGGCAAGGGCTCTTTGAAAATGCTAGAGACCATCCCTGAATGGAGATAACTGAATTAGCAACACAAAAGTACTTGGATTACTAATTGCAGCTAATTGTTTTATCAGAGCATTTTCTGGAAGAGGAGCTTGTGCATCAGTCACTCCCATTTCTCTTGAGAGCTGCTCCTCCTCCCTGGAGATGGATCAACAGAGACAGGAGCCATCTCAAGGGAATCTCAGCTTTGTAAAGTCCAATCGTGGAAGCCCCAAAGCATTCAGATGTGACCCCAAGGGCCAGGGTGAAGGATTTAGGCTCAATGCAAAAGCAGAATCAACTCTTTACATAGCCTGGGTGTGAACAACAGAGAGAAAAAGCGAAGGGGAAAAAATGACCATGAAGCAAAAAAAAAAAATCTCATTGGGCACATCCCCATGAGCAGGAAAGTGCATTCCCTAGGGACAAACAGAAGCAGCACATAAAAATGGTGATTTTAGACTAACCCCGCCTAAAAGGGCCACATATAGATAAGCCCAGTAAGGGCCACATGTAGACGAGCCCAGTAAGCTGGTAAGGGGAAGACATTTAGGCAGCCCAGGAGTAAAAGCAGCAAGCAGCTGAGCTAAGCTGCTGCAGAGAACGATAAAGGCAGGTCATCAGTCCAAAATGGAAACCCCTGTGGGTGTCTGGAGAGGCACTTGACAGGAAGGGGCGGTGCTTTGGGGGCACGTAAGGCCAGTGCCAGAGACTAGGCAGTCATTTTGACTTTGCAGGCTGCAGAGAGAGGAGCTCCTGAGCAAGCTGGCTACAGGGAACAGACTGACCAGCACCCAAGTTGTCCCAGAAAGCAGCAAGGAAAGAGCTAAAGAAGAATGACAGCTTGCAGGAAAGTTATGACCCAGGGTGGGGAAAATTCTTAATCAGAGTTTGTCTTCTGATTAAGAACTGGAGGACTGGGTTGTGACTACAGTGGTCTGGAGGCTACAGAGTGCTGCCTGGTAAGGTACTCACTGTCAGGCAGCCTAGCCTGGGGTCATGGACCCAGAGGGCTGTGGGCTGATGCAGACCAAGGCAGGGAGAGCCAAGACCAGTAGAAGCAGACTAGCCTGGGGTCAGGGACACAGGAGTGAGGGTTAGGATAGAGGCGCACCAGCCATACAGGGGTCAGGAGCCCAGAGAGCCTGATGCTTGGAAGAGTACTAAAGCCCAAGGACATGCGGAAGCCAGACTAGGGCCAGGAGCCTGGGGAGAAGAAAGTCTGGCCAGAGCCAGGGTCTCAGCAGCCTAGGTGGATTTTTTGGGGCCACCATCCCCAGTGGGCAAATTCCAAGTGACATCAGTGAGGCATGGTCATGGCTACAGGGAAGGAAGGAGACCACAAACTGTCCTTTAGGCAACAGGTGCCCAGAGGCACTGCCCAGGCCAGATGGGGACTCCACTTAGTGCTTGAAGGGCAGGACTGGAGCCAGCTGGGTACAGGAGAGACCTGTTGACTAAAACAGGCTATGGCTTACTCTGGGACCTGGGGCAGCCTCCTATCTTTCAATAAAATAATCCCATCAAGGCATGGCAGAAAAGAGAAAAAGGGAGGGTATCCAAGGAACCAGAGTGGGGAGGCTAGACTCATGAATGACTGGTGCCTCCCAAGACTGCGGGGAAGGGGGCACCATAGCGGTGAACAGGGACTGCCCACAGCCACCGGCGTTGGTGTCGGTAGCAGTGAGTGGGGACTGCCCACAGAAATCAGCGGCAGCTTCAGCGGCCAATCTCAGGAGGGACACGTTGCCCCTACACATTGCCTATGGCCGGAGTCATGTGGCCACTAGGAGGCATCACAGCTGCACCTGGGGCCTGTGTAACAAATGGGCCATCCCAGGGCCAGTCCAGACATTGGCCCGCCCACTTGTCTAGGGTAGTCTGCCCACCTGCCTCACCTCCCACGCCTTTGATGTAACTCAAGTTGTTCCTAGGCAGGAGGCTGACCATTTAATTGCCCTGATGCCAAGGGAGTACACATAGCTCGGATCCTCCCCTTATACCATGTCCCATGCTTCACTGATGGCATCGATATCCACAGACTCCCCTGGCCCCTCAGCTGGGAGCCTAGACTCGGCCTCAGGCATTCTCAGACCTACCTGAGCCCCCAATGCCCCCACACAGGGGCTTCTACCCTGCCCTCTGGGGCCTCAACACCCTGTCTCAGGCCCCTTTCTCCTGACCTGGACCCTACCTCAGGCCCTATTCAGTGGGCTTTAGCCCTATGCTTTTCTGTTGGGGTGTGCTCCCCTCGTCTTTCCCCTCCACAGCATGACCCGCAAAGAAGCAGGGGCTGAATCTTTCTGGCACCTGATCCTTGCCCTCCACTGGTGAGGCACGGGTGTGGTATTTCCTGGAGACTGCCCTCCCACAGAATCCCTGCAGCACCATCCAGCCCCAGCAGGGTGTCATTTTAGGTCATTCCCCCAGACCAGGAACCTCCTCCATCCCCATAGCTCCTACCCTGAACCTCCAGGTGTTCGGGGAGCAGCAGATCTTCAGCTGGGTGGTGTTGTTCCTTCAGCTCCCTGCAGCAACTGCCAGCTCTGCTCTCAGGGCCTAGCCTTATACCCAGGCTCCCCAGTATCTCCACCAATCAGGCAGCCTCCTGCCTAACATGGGACCGCCTGACTGGGCTTGCTTCCACCTGCAGACTGCTTACTGCCTGCTCAGACCCCTTAAAGTGGCAGGCGCAACCTGTGCTCTGCCACAGCCTGGTCCTGGCACACCTCATAGTTCACATTTGTTAATAGAAAACTCTGCTCCAGTTCCCCCTGCCTACCACAGCTCCAGAGCACCCCACAACAAACTTTGAGTCCTTCATACAATAAGAGTACAGTGCTCCACAGGACTGGAGCAGGAGAGGCAAGGCTGCCACCCGCACCTTGGGCTCCTGGCAGAATATTTGCTACCCATACTGCCAAGAAACTATGGACTAGGGCATCAGTCTGAAATCAGTTCAGTGCCCACCTGGCAACAGTAGGAAGCCCACTCACTACTGAACAGGGGAACTGACATCTCTCCATCAACATGGCTGCCTCTTTATCCCAGCTCCTCCCCGGGCCCCTGCAACCTGCGCTCCTCCTAAACCCAACCAGAACTGTCCCGTGTGCTGCCACCGTTCTCATGTACTGCTCTCTCTACCCAGTTGTATCCACTTTTCCAGTGAGAACCCTTTCAACATGAGGTGTATACTGACAATATGCATTGCTTCTATTAACAGAAGTTACAAGCAAGTGCCACGAGGAAATATCCCTTTATGTGCAATCTAAAACAAATGTCTTCCTAAAAGATATGTCTCTGTGCACCTGTGAAGACTTGAGCGTGTCGGGAAATTCAGTGGTCTGCAGAAGGCGGGAAGTCAAACTCTGTGATAATAATATGACTCAAACTATAAACTTTGACTTAAGCTTTGACTTAAATAATTTGTCTTAAAACTAAGCAGGAAGGGCCCTAAATAGTGTCTTTTAATGGGGCACTCATTGCTCCGCATTCAGTTCTCAGTGAAACAGTTATATAGCTGATGTAAAACCAGTTCTGTCAAAGGAGCTACTTATGGATTTATAATGATTTAGCTAAAGTCAGAAAATAACCACTAGGTTCCCAGAAACAGGTTCCATGTTGGAGGCAGATTGGTGCGTATTAATTTTCCATGGAGACGTGTATGTTGTCTTGTTTTCAAATGTCCTGGCTTCTCTGGTTTTGAATGTCACAGATGCTCAGATAACTGGAAAACTCCCCTCCCCCAGATGCAACTAAATTCTAGGGAACAGAGCCCAAATTTTCCACATAAGCAATGAAACCCCTGTGCCCTTCCATAGCACCTCCTAATTATCTTGGCTCATCCATCGATGCCTCTAACAGACTCTAAATCTCAGAACCCATTTTGGTAAGCACGATCACCCTCTGTTTAGAAATGGCCAAACCGAAGAACATACTTACCCAGCATCACGCAGCAAGTCAGTGGCAGATCTGGGAAATAACCAGGAGTCCTGACTTCCAGTCAGCCTGATTTCTAGTGACCATTTCTACTCCTGTACTGCCCAGCAATGGTGTGAAAATGTGGCCAGGGGAAGCAGTGACTTCCAGTTGTCTCCATTGTCATCAGTGCAGCTGCTGCTTTTTTTCTGCCCAACCTAAGTCAGCGCCCAGGGTGGCTGCTCCCATCCTGCCCTTGTTACACCATTCAGGGTATAAATGCTATATAGACCCATACTTGCTGCTCTGCATAGCTTATTATCAAAGATTCCCATTCTGGAAAACATCATTTGAAAGGAAAGACAGTTTTGAAACACATCAATCAATAGAAGTAGACCTGAAGCACCACCTTCAGGAAGGACTTTGACTTTTTAAATACTTTATTCAGGGATTCAGGGATACAAACCTTCAGGAAGGAAGGAAGGAAGGAAACAATCAAATATGCACCCATTTTATGCATGCATGTATCTCTGCAATTTTCTTTTATTGCTGTAAATATGTCAAGAGTTGTGAGAGCCACATAACCTCACATGTTAATTTACTTGGTTTGGAAACGTGATACAAGGCATAAGAGTGAGAAGGAGCCCTGAGTTCCAGGAGGGTTTGCCTTGCTAAGGAAAGCCACTGCTTTTTAAACCTCAGATCAAGTGCATGGATGGTTTGGATTTCAGCAGATACACTGAAAACATTTGCCAGTCACAGGATTGGTATCCTAACCCTGTTTCCTGAGGCCCCACCTATCCCTTGCGGTACTTCCTTCCCGATAATTTCCAGGGAGATACAGTGCATTATGATGGAAAGTGGACAGGCCTTGCAAAATTCTCACCATTATCTGTGAACTGCCAGCTAAAACATGGCCTCTCTGATACTTGCTCCCGTGCTCTGGCTCTGCGATAGGTCTCAAAATGTCTTTGGAATTTCCTTGTGGACTGCCAGCTACCCTTGGACGTCATGGGAACACGATGAAGGACGCTATCTGAAGCCTTCTGGGAGCAGTGCTAGGTATTGTTTAGTGTTTCTAAACCATTAGCCCAAACAAGCCATGACCTTTTAAGGAAACAAAGAAATGACCCAAAGAAAGAAAGGTTGGGTTTTGGCAGGTATTCACCAAGTTTGGCCCCTAGCTGGCCTGGCAGAGACAGCAAATGACAATTCAGTTGCAAAGAGCTTGCACGTGGACTTTAACGTGGCTGCTTCCGTGTTGCTTTTACGCTCTAAATTCCCCACGGGCATCACTGGATGCTTTGAAAGGCAGGATCAGACCTTGAAAGAAACACATTTCTTTCTTTTTTTAAAAAATTGTTATTATTTTTACTTTATTCTCATTTATTATTTCTGGCTTCTTTACTATTCATTCCATCCAGGAAGAGTGCACACCAACAACAGATGTTTCCTTAGCCTAGCAAAGGGTATTATACCCAAAAGTTTGCACAGAAGAATTTTTCCAACGATTTGAGTTGCTTTAATGAAAGAGATCAGATTTACCCAAAGAACCTTGCCTGCCTATGTCCGTAGACCAACACGGCTACCACCTACACCCCTACAACATTTCTTAGTTTCTTGTGTGATAGTAGTGCTGAATGAGGCACTTGTCAAAGGAAGCTTCACCCACCAAGTCTAGCCTGTGTGTGTGCGTGTGTACGTGTGCGCATGTGTATGTGTATGCCCTACCCTACTGAAAGGAGTGTGTCTGGGGATACTCTTACTGAAACCAATGGCAAATATCCAGTTTCAGCAGGAGTTCATGCTGGTCTCCAAGCCTATTCAGCCTTTGGTTCTTTTACAGAGACTGCCAGGGATGAAACCAGTAATGATCAGAACGGGCATGTCTTCTCTCGGGATCCAGCAAACATAATAGCTTGAAATATCATAACCTATCAGCTGAAATGCCTTAGGAAAGCATTGGCGGGGCAAGGTTCTTTGAGTAGATGTGATATCTTTTATTAGACCAACTGCATAGCTGGAGAATGCCATGATGTCCACATTCCCATTTAGGTTAACAGGGAAAGTCCTTCATCCACAATCCTGAAGTTTTCTCAGTGTAAACCACATAGTGGGACCATTGGCTCATGGCTGTGCATTGGCTGTAGAGCCGTTTAGCACTGCAACACCTGAAGTTTCGGCAAGTGGCACCCATGTGGAATCAGAAAAAGCTCCATGTGGTGTGTCCAGGCTCCATGCTTAATGCATGGGGAGACTTAGGCATCTAACGATGGGCCAGACTAGATGAGGAGCCATATCAGCTAGCCTCTAGGAAATATGGAGGGCAGTGGCAAGACCTATGCTTCATCCCTCTTCCCACCCAAAAGGACTGTTGACACCTGGCTCCCGGCTGGAGGGAGACACCTCAGTTAAGAGCTACCTGCCTGAAATGAGGTGTCTACACCAGATCAGCCTTTTCTCATGAGAAAACAGAGACCCTCAGCTACCTCCTTATATTTGGGAGCCCAGTAGCTAGAGTACCCATCTGAGAGTGGGAGATCTGAAGGTAGGATCAACTCCTTAAAGAAACCCAACATCCTGGTTTCCTGGATCACGTAAGGGGAAGGGACCAAAGTGGCACTTGCGGAGAGCATGGGGCTTAATTTGTGGCACGCCCACCAAAAAGCTTGGCCCCATCGTCTATCTGTGTACCTGAATCCTGCTCTGAAGATGGCATGGTGTTTGAGGTAGACACAAGCACATGGCTCCTTCATGTCAGGACAGTGCCAACACAACTCATCCCCATGGGTATTGTGAAGTAGAGCTCTCTCAGTCTCTCCTGCTTAAGCTGTTCCACTTTATTTGAATATATACTGGAGCAGAGGTGTGAGCCTAACTCTCCCATATCTCCAATGACTGCCTTAGCCATTTGGCTGCTCAACAACTGGGCTCCCAGGGCCGGGCAAAGAACGCACCCAACCAAAAAAAAAAGCTGTTCTGAGTTGACCCAAAATGCGTCCAGTCTATCAGGCCGCTGGGTAGTCTGTAGTGAGGCTTTGCCAGTCTCCTTGGTTGATGCAGGTCTATTTTGTATAAACATTGACATCTGCCAGTTTTGTTCCTCGTTTGACATTGACTCAAAAGAAACCATTTAGTCTAATGAAAGCACAAAAGGATCTTCACAAAGCCAGCCTTGAGCGCAAGATGCCACCGGTCCCATCACCTTCATGACCTGGAGATCCTTTGAGGATCTAGGCTCAAATCTGTTTGCTTCAGAGAAAAGAGCTGAACCACGATCCCCCCACCTCCCACTTACAAGGTAGGTGGCTATCGGCGGTGAGCATCTCGCATTTGCTTCTCTGAATTCTGGTGCACTTTGCAAAAAAAAATTCAATATTGATTGAGCTAGACAGTGTGCAGGATGACTCTGTAGCCTAGTGGCTAGCGCCCTGACCTGGCAGCTTGAACACCTGGGCTCTACGTCCAGGCCCGGTGCATATTCAAGTACTTTATACAAGAGGGCACAGATGCAACAGCTCATACTGGGATACTCTACAGACTGCTCCAAACACTTCCTCCTGTGTGAAAAGCTTTGGTTCAAACCCTCCCTCTGAGCCAGGCACCTGGGTGCTTCACATTGTAGGTGAGCTTTGGGCTATAGAGTAAAAAAGGAAACTTTTGTCCTGTGAACGTCGTCTCAGATCTCAGAAATAACTGCCTTCTCAGCACCCCACCAAATCCTGACCTCGCCTATGCTTTTGCTGCATTGGTTTATGTGGCCAGATGGATTCACCAAATCCATATGACCAGAGCTTAATTTTCTGGTGAGTCAACTATTCATCAAAACAAAACAAAACAAAATCACCCAGTTCTACTGTACAGTCACTGGTGCATTTTTTACGTGTCTCACTGGCCTAATGAATATGAATTTAAGGATTTCAGTGTTTATACAAAGTAGACCTGCGTCAGCCAGGGTGACTGAGAAAGCCTCACCACAAACTACCAGCAGCCTGATAGGCTGGACACATTTTGGGGCTGTGTGATCAGGATAAGTGGGAGTTTAAAAATGCATCTCCCGCATCTCAGGTGAGTGCCTTAGCCATGGAGTAAAATGGGACAGGCACTCATCCTCTCCGGAAACCCCCTTCCTAGCTCTCGCTCATGTGAGAGGCCTAGTTCTCTAGGTATTTTTGGAGAAGGCTGCTTGACTTCCGGCTTTGTCTCTCTGATTTACCAGGGAATGCAACCTGTAAAGACCACATGCAGAAAATAGTGACACTCAGTGGCAAAATGATGTATTGCCTATAATCACAATAATTGTCCCCACTTAATTTTTACAGGCCACGCCGCCATCACTTTTTCTACCTCTGCCCTCACCTTTTCTACCCAGGACATATAAAAAGGCCTGGGTAGAAACCCTGAGTTGTATTTTTAACTGTATTGCTCCCAAATGCACTGTTAAAATGATGCTTTTCCTGGTTCATAAAAACCCCGGCATTGTAGATTTTAAAAAACAAGTACATAATAGCATTTTCTACACTTCTGTGTTCTGCCTTTCCTAGCTCTTGTGGGACATTACTCTTACCAAGGATTTCTTTATTTCTGAGAGCTGATGTCTATTTGTATTCTGCCCCGTCCTGGTTATGCTTCTGGTCACGTTAGGTTGATTGATGGGACTTTGCGATACTGCTCAGAACAGCATTTTTCCCCCCGTCTGTTCCTCACAAATATGGTTTCTGTTAAGAGCTTTTCAGATTTTGGCTTTGATGGCACTGAGCTTCATCTGAAAGGCTCACATTACCTGTGCCACCAAACATCTTTCTGTACCTGTTTCATTTATTTCATACCATGTTCTTCACAACCAATTACTATTTGGCTTTGGCAACTACTTAAAAAAAGGCTTTAAGAATACAACAAAACTACAAAATGTAACCTCCTAGTGAATCAGGTTCAGCTTCCACTTACTTGAGTGAAATCTGGATGATCCCTATAAAAGACGGCAGGTTTACTCTGGATTTACATCTGTGTAACTAGCAGCAAACTCTGGCATACGATGCTTAATGCCTTACATTCCCGATCTGGCCTTGTTGGACCTTATTACCAGGACAAGAAAATCCTGAAATATGAAAAAAACCATTCCTGTGTCTACAGACATACAGTCTAGATCCACAGCAGGTGGAAACCGACTTATCTCCTCAAGAGCTGGTCAACCAACCCCTGTTTACACCCCCCGAAGATGTGGCCAAGACTGACAGCCCACTGCTATGAATCAGAAAAAAAAGGCTGCATGGGCAAGCAAAGCCTGAAGTCTGGATTTGTAAAGATATTTAATGCACTGCAAAGCCTAACTGACTTAGGGCTTTACTGAATGTCAGCAGCTCTGAGATAAATGCCCAGATGCCTGCTCTTACCTGAGGAAATGGGAGGCTAGACTGCAGTAGCTTAGCCCTTTGGTGGTCATTTACTGTAGGGTAAGAGTGTGCGCTGTTGCAGTGGAGGACCTGAGATGCAATAGAGCCTCACTTTCTTTTATATGGTAACTTGCTCCTGCATTCGTAACTTAAGGCTTATTTTTCAAAAGCAACTTCAGCAGTCAGAAGCCGAAGGACATTGAAAGTTAATGGGACATAGATAGGCTCCTAAATACTTATGTTTTCCTTGAAAATGGAACTTGGGCTCCTAAATCAGGTATACATTACTACCTTGAGTATACCAGTACCTAATTACCCTTAGCTCTGGGCTAAAAAGATAAATCTTTAAGGCAATTCCAACCAAATAATATACTTTTATTGATGCTTCTGTTGTAAACCATTAGAAGGTTACAAGATTAGATGAAGACTAAAAGCAACATTCATTTAAAGCCTGTGTATTAACAACTATCTCTTTTCTATTGGTATCAATTAGTCCCACTCTTAACAGATCCTGGGTGCATCTGCATAAGATACTTTACTGCGCAGTAGAGCTAATTACTGCGCAGTAGAGCTAATTACTGCATAGTAAGCATCACCATCTATATGTGCTGACCCTTACTGTGCAGTAATTTGCTCTACTTGGCAGTTAATTTGATACCCATAGCAAAGTAGCAAATTAACTGCTGAGTAATTACTGCACAGTATGGTCTGTTTAGCCAGCCAACCGAGAGCAGTAGGGGGTGGGAAATTGCTCCCTGCCCCCAGGAGCTGTCTGCTGCTGGGGTGGGCTCCACCACAAAGTCCCCCTTCCCTGGCAGCAGGGAACTCCCAGCCCCCACTCTGCAACCTGAGAGATTGTTCCCAGCCCCCGATCTGAGATCACGGAGGTTGGGCAGGAAGCTCCCTTCATGGGGAGAGTTTCCCACCCAGCCTGGAGCTGGCTGGGACCTGCCCCTGACCGAGACAGTTCCTGGATAGTTCTGGGCTCCATGGGGAAGTTCGTATGTGCATCCTGACCCTGGCTGGGGACAGTCCCATTTCGGGCAGTCCCCAGCCAGCTCTGGGCTGCATGTGCAGACTTCTCTGTGCAGCCCAGGGCTGGCTGGGAACTGTCCTGGTCCTGTCAGATTTTTCCTAGCCCTGTGCCCAGATTGGGTGATCAAGGCATGGGGCTTGGAAAGAGCTGCAGGGGAGAGACAGCTCCCCACTGCCTGTTCCAATCCACCAGTGGGGCAGCTAGCAGTGAGCCCCCAGCTGAGCAGGGATTCCCATCTGGGAGCTCACTGCTAGCTGCTTCATGGGTGGATCAGGCCACAGGCCCAGGACTTGCTCCTCCCCCACAGCTCTTTCCAAGCCCTTTGCCCCTGATCAGGGAGCTGGGGCTGGGGGCTCCCTGCTGCCAGGGCAAAGGGGCACTGTCCCAGCTTAGGCTCCACCACTAGAGTCCACTCTGGCAGCAGACAGCTCCTGGGGGCAGAAGCAATCTTCCAACCCCCACCAGGAGACAGCTGTCTCCTGGCCCAATGCTCCCTGCCAGCCCAGGAGCTGGCACCCAGGGGGAGCCTGGAGCTCTCCCTGGTTGCTGCAGGGCTGCAGGGGGCAGAAGCAGATTGCTGCCTGGAGCAGCAAATCTGCTTCCAAATCCTCACATGTGTAGACACCTGCCCAGGGTGGGTTTACTTTAGTAAATTATTCTGGATTAAACCCACCCCACAGTATTTGAATGTGTAGGCATGCCTCCTAATAAAGCTCACTAGATTCATGGACATAGAATAAATGAATTTAATATTGGAAGAAAGCATGGAATTATTCAAAACCTTTAAGCTCAGGCATATACCTAGATAACAAAAATATCCAGAGTTCTAATAGTATGAAGTTTAGGAAAGATGATACAATCTCCTAGTTCAGGGTATGAATCAACATCTTTCTACTAAAGGGCAGGATGGAGCTTCCCCTTATCTCATGGATGCATATTACATAATTTTTTTCTGATTTTCCAAAGTGCTGGGCTAGCTATTATTTGAGGCAGAAATTCTTGCAGGCTAATGACTAAGATACTCTGCCTGGAAAAAGAAAAAAAGGAAAGCCTTCTAAAATAAAAAGGAATGTCCCAGACAGAAGATATTGGGCAAAATAATGCTAGTAAGTAATAAGGAAATAACGGTAAAAATGTTATAGACCAGAGCAGAGAATCCATGTGCAGTGGTGCAGGTCTGCTGTGCGATGAGTTGCACTCCAGCCAGAGATGAGTGACCCCTTTGACCACCAGTCATTGGCTGCTGTGCTCAAAAGACGCTGCCTCTACGCAAAACCCAGCAACACTTGCGGTGGGTGAACTTTACATGTAACAAGTGTGTTTCCCCACTTCTCCCCATGAGTTGGTTGAATCCCTGCTCTCAGTTCCCACATCCACCTTCTGAATCCTGGCTTGCTCCTGATCCATGGACTAGTCCTGAGTCCCGCTCCTAATCAAGGCCCTACCCACTAGGGATGACTGTCAGTGACCTTGTCTTGGCTGCCGACAGAAAGGCACATAACTCAATCTGTGCTTGCATGAGTGGGTCCAGTATCCCAGAAAAAGAATGAATGAGAAGGAAAAACTGGCATTGACCAAAAGAGACTCTTGACTACATAGATTTCGTGCTACAGTGCCTAATTTTTAAAGGCACCATCCCCAGATTTAGGCACTTGGACTTGCTGTACAGCTCACGGAGAGAATTAAGCACAAGGCAGTATCCCTGTCCACTCAGGGCTCAGAACATGTCATATTTTCCTGAGGGCCAGGACCTACACCTGTTGCTTCAAAGACTGGAGCAGGACTCATTAAAATGCAGAGGGGAGAGGAGGACTTCAGCGAGACAACTGAGGTATTGAGGTGTAAGGACTTCTCAGGTACAGATTGTTGACCAGGCCTTGTGTCTATGAGGTATTTAGCATAGTACAGGCAGTCCTCGGATTTAGGACACAACTGGCTCCTGAAAACTGCGTCTTAAGTCGAAATGTTGTAACTCGGAACTGATTTTCCCATAGGAACAATGTTATAAATGAGGGATTGGTTCCTGAACCAAGACCCAAAACCCTATTTTCACCAAAAATAACCCAGAATTGTGTACTCAGTCAACTATGGATGAGTAATATAGCCACATGCATGCATTTGTATTGTAAAGAGCAAGTGCTGATTTGGAAGGACTTCTTTCAGGTGACTTTGCTGGACCTTTTGAAGGGCTTTTGGTTGGACTTTGTGAAGGGCTCTTGGCTGGAGTCTTCTCAGGAGTTTTGGCTGCAGGTTTTTCCGGAGTCTTGTTTGCTTTCTTAACGAAAGTGTCCAAGGAAGTTTGGACAGATGTTCTCCGGGGTAATGAGTGACACAGTGAACTTGTTTGCTGGTGTGGCATTGCATCAGATCAAGTGTCATAAAGTCAAAACTGATGTCAGAAAGTCAAAACAGGGTGTCAATTTATAAACGTGGTAAGTGCCGTTCGTTGCAACTCGAAACGCCTTAAGTCGAAGACTGCCAGTAGAAGCATTTCATGCTCCTTCAGTGGAAAAGGTGTGACAGTCTGTAACTACTTGGGTCCCTTTGGAAAGGGGGCACTAGGATATAACCTACCATAGGAAATACCCAACCATAGGAAATAAGCCACAATAAAGCAAACTCACTGCCACCACTTCCAGTTTCAAGGGGATCAGCTGTGTATGTCTCCAAATATTTTAGTTCCTCATGAAGTTACAGTTAGGGGGTGTAGAGGGATACCTCTGGCATATATTTGCCTTTGACTTGGACATGAGGAGAACCCATAATCCCAAATCAAGGGAGAAATCTGGCAGCCTTTACTCGGATAAATTGAGTATGCCTTGGGTCTTCGGTCTTGCCTTGTGTATGTTTATGCAGTTACAGGAAGGAGCTCTTCCTCTCCTTCCCTTGCCACTTACCTTCCTTCTCTAAGCACAAGAGGGAACTGGCATCTTTAAAGGGGAAACATTGTGAGAAATATAAATATGTTCACCAACAGGAAAAACTAAGCGATCCCTAGTTCACAGGTTGGAAATTGTGGTTTACCTCAGGCTGTTCAGGGCAACGAAGGGTTTCAAATCACCCTGAATACCTAGAGGGATGACTATAAATTGGGATCTCATATAGTTTTATCTTTAATGATCCCGTGAGTTTCCAGTCCATTCTTGTTTTAGATACACTGGGGGTGGAGTGGGGAGGGTAGAAGATGCTGTGGGCAACATTTTTGGTCCTGTTGTTTCCTCAGACAAAGAAAAAAGAAATCTCTCTGAGGAAAAGGGAAGGACGAGGCCTGACGCCACATCTCCCCCCACTCCCAGATTAGTCAATACTGACCAGAGCCTTTGGGAAGAATACAAACCTACCAGCTTTGACATGGGAGGTAACAACCACCGGCCAAGAAAACCCCAAGGGAGACTTGTTTCTGCTTGAAACCCCATACCACCACACAAGCGCTTGAGGTCAAGGTGAGGAAGAGCTAGCAAGTCAGGAGGAAAAAGGGGTGGCTCTGCAGAAGCGGTCCAGGGCCACAGCTTAGGCTGACCATGGGACTGAATTATAAATAAAGGTTCAGGACATCCAGATGCGTGGGGGTGGCCTGGCAAGGAGAAACCACCTGCGTTCTAGATCTAGGTTTCAACACAACATGGTGTGTTTAAATCCCAAAGTTGCCAGGGGCACATCTCTAGCTGCCACCATCAGTCTGGAGAAAACAGCACAAGGTTTACTGTCTCAAAACTGTCTTTGACCCAGTGAGATGCTGAGAGACATCAGCTCCTTTGAAATGCAGTTCTCGTCCTCCACATCATCATTACAATGGCATTTGAAAGGGCTCAGGCCCCCAAAAGGTCAGGTTCTCAATAGAGATTTTCTAAAGAACAGCTCTAACCACCATTCCCACCACACAGGTCTCTTCCCGCCCGTGTGAGTAAGGTTACATGGTTGGGAGATTCAGGTCTATAACAGGGAACTCCTACCCCTGTTACTAGGATGGGGGCATGTAGCTGGGGCAGATGGCAGAAGGCCTGACTGCAAAGGGCAGCAGGTGTGAGTCGCCTGTTTAAATCGAGCTGCAGGCTGCAGAAGGCAGGGCTGCTGGTGAGGGAATGATGAGCACGTGGGCATGGTGGCAGAGCATTTGGTCAAACGGAGCAGGATTTAGGTACATATACACCCAACTTCTGGACTTGGATGGGCAGTCTGGCCCTGGCTGCCACAAGAGGAAGGAGCTCTGAACAAAACTGGGTTCAGGAAAGAGCGTTGCAGCCAAGTGACATACCTGGGTGGTTGGAGAACAATCCAGCCCTCTAGGGTAGGCATGCTGTAGTCAGTCGAGGCCCAAGGGGGGCTTTGTATTTGAGTTGGAACCATTTGTTTAACATTTTGTGTTTGAGACTGACCGGAGGACCATGGTGTGGCTATGGGGGAGGTTTGGAGGCCACCTAACAGGATGCCAAAGAAATGCTTTGCAGGTTGTGATCTGCTTTGGGCAGAGACATGAGGAGCTGAGGCCTAGAAGCTAAGGTCTGAGGCAATGGACCTGGGCTGAGGGGCTCAGCCAAAGAAAAAGGGCCAAAGCTGGGAAGGCTGAAGCCCAGACAAGGGTTTTGAGGCCTGGGGAGACACCCTTAGAAAAGCAGAGAGGTCCAGGACTGAGTCTGGAGGCAAAGAAGCCCTGAGGACTGAAAGGATGGCATCAAGAGGGGGACCACCAAAGAAGCTACTCCTAGTCTCTAGAGGCTGCTTGCCCAGTATGGTATTGATAACATCAAAGACATGGGAGAGGAGAGATAGGAGCCTGGAGAGTGCAGCAAGCAGGTCAGATCTGCACCAAAGGGTATCAGGTGCCACAGCGCGGACCTGCAGGGCTTGCTACAAGGTCCACATGTCAAGAAACATTTGGCCAGTGGGTGGGAGACTTCCAGGAATTACAAAATCATCACCGAACCCATTCCATCTCCTGAGTTATTAGCTTTACAATAAGTACACTTAATTAAGTAAACTCAGTGAAGCAGTGAGACAGGTCAACCACCCGGGAGGTTCACAGTACTTGGCTCCCATCAGAAGTCTCCAACTATAACAGATTCATGAGACCTTGCAGGCCTCACCTTCATGAAGATAAGACATGGGTGGATCCAGGATTTTGTAAAGGGGATGCGTGTGATAGCTTGGCTGGAGCAAGGCAGAAGCAGCCATGGAGCTCCCCACATCCCCTATCAGCCAGGGTCAATGGCAACTGGGAGGGGGAGGAAGGTGCTGTCAAGCACAGAGGGGAAGAGGCGCAGAAATTTTTACCTGATTTGGGAACTTAAAATGTCCTCGGCTGCTCCTTCTGCAGCAGAGTCCAAAAAGAGGGCTGTGACTATGATTTTATGATCCATAGACTATTAGAAAATTAGGGTTGGAAGGGATCTCAGGAGGTCACATCTAGTCCAATCCCCTGCTCAAAGCAGGACCAGCCCCAGCTACATCATCCAGCCAGGGCTTTGTCTATCCAGGTCTTAAAGACCTCCAAGGAGGAAGACTCCACCACCTCTCTGGGTAACTTCTTCCAGTGCTTTGCTGCCCTCTTAGTGAGAGAGCTCTTTCTAGTATCTAACCTCAACTTCCCTTGCTTCAACTTGAGACCATTGCTCCTTTTTCTATTATCGACCATTAGCACAAGGCCTTTTCACTTGGCCACCGTGGCAGCTGCTTTGGCCAGTCGTAATGCCTTGTGCTGCCTCCATCCTTGGGCTGTATCTCACCATTTACTCAGACTCTAATTACCCCTTCAAGGCAAGGTCTGGTTTTTGTTACGTATAAGACAACAGCGAATACAATGGGACCCTTTGCCCTCCCTGAAGCTTCAGCCAAAAATGCAAATAACAAGGATAATATTAACCTCAGCTGAAGTGTAGAATAGGTTTTTGCCAACTTACTTTAAACTCAGAGCATTCCAAGTAGAAGTTGAAGGAAGAGCAGGTCAATACCAGCAAGCCATTTCTAATGAATTCACCTCAGACCGGAGCTTCACAATGGAGGGCTTCATGCCCACTTGTCATCTCCAGGCACTAGGGGTTTATATTTTCTCAGCACCACCAAAACCCAGGCCACTTATTCAGGTGTTTAAATATGGGTATAGGTGCATCACATCAGGCATTCAAATGTAAGGGCTTTTGTCGTTTTTCTAAAACCTCTTAACCTCAAGACCCTTTGGCTAAGTGAATTCTGCCTTAAACCAAGTGGGTTTTTTTAAGTGACTAGTGACCTAGATGCCTACATGTTTAAGGACCCACGGCAAGACCCCAGGAAAGGGCTTGGTTTTCAGACAGCTATGACCACCAACCTCTGCCAACACATCCCTTTTAAGAGATCTTGGATAGAGCCAAAAATAGAGGCCTTCATGATCACTTTGGAAACATCTTGGCTCTCTGCTTAAAGAGAAGCAAAAGAATTTGCGATCAAAGCTCTGCTTCTTGGCACAGTTGTGAGAAAAGTGCTTTGTCCTTATTGTGTCTGAGAATAATTTTATAAAGCAAAAGTACATTAATATTTTAAAGAAGGGCAATGGTCCCTGAAGCTGGTGGGCATTTCGTCTTGTCTAAGGCTGCCAAGCATGAAGTTACCATTGCCTTTGTTCCTACAGAAGAAGCAATGGTGCCTTGGAAAACACAGAATAAAGAAATGTTTTCTCTGATATACTGAAGGCTGGCTACAATCAATATTCCTCCTCAGCAGCTGGGGTTGAAAAGCACTGTCAGCATTTGGTAACTTTTTTCCTGAGACTATTGTTGTCACGAATGACTTTGAAGCAATCAGACAACCAATTGCCCATATGCCAGACTAACTCCGATGGTGCTAAACAGAATCCAGCTCAAATGGGTTGTATGACTGAGTGCTTTAAAACAGATGTCCTCAGTCTATCTGAGTTGTGTATTGGCTGCTCATATACCTCCTACCATGTTTCCCAATGCTGTTAGAATTACTCTTCTTTAAAACAAAAAGAAAATCAACAGACCTGTTTTTTTTCAAGGTAGTAATAGGCTGAACTAATTTTAAAGGGTTTGCACATATTTATGTGCATATATGCATGGGTGGATCTAGGATTTTGTAAGGAGGGGTGTCGTTTGTGTTTTGTATCGTCATCACAGATAACAGCACGTATTTTTCTCTAGCCAAAGAGAAATTGGAAGCTTTACTATTATGCTAGGGGCCTAGAGCTACATTATTCAGTTTAGATCAAAGCAAAAAAATCAAATATAGCTATTGGAATGTGCACTAATTTGCTAAAGTAAAAAAAAAAACCACAACAAACTAGGCAAAGAATAGCCAAAGGATATTGTATCACGAATCTCCTGGATGCAGCCCCATTACAGGCAGTCCCATCACACCAACCTACCCCAGAAGGGTGCAGTTTTCTGTCATGCCCAGGACTGCTCTATCAGGCTCCCCCTGGTCTCCATTATATGCCTAAACTTGCCCTGGAGTTGTACCCCTCTCCATTAAAGGGGTATTCTCCCACTCTCTCACCCTAGCTTCCTCTCAAGCTCTTCCTGGCCCAAATCCTGCCTCAGGCCCACATCCCTTAGCAGCACCTTGATGGGACTTTCCCAGCCACCATCATGCCAGCTCCAATGGCTCTGGCCTCCACCTCTCAATAGCAGTCCTCATTACGTCAGGACCTTTTGGCCAGCCTTAGGTCCTGGCGCCATGATCAGGCCAGTTGGGCTGTCAGGCCGTCCATGGCACTGGCCACCCCTCTCAGTGGGCTTCCACCCTTCGGCCCTCTCTGGTCCCTGGCTCTGGCCAGGCCAGTCAAGGTGTCAAGGTCAGCCTCTGTGGCCATCTGCCCTCTCTCCTCCTGGGCCCTCCTCGCTGAGCCCCATCACATCATGCACACTCTTCTGGGCTTCAAATCCCACCATGATCTTATTTTCTGTATTCCTCGGGTATACACTAGCTTAGCACTACTCCTCCTGTGCCCTGGCCCTCAGGGTCTTCTTGATCTAGTCCTGTTGCTTGCTAACCTAGCCAAGCTCCTGGCCTAGTTCTCTCAAGGCCACTGATCCTTACCACCACCCAAACTCAGGTACAAGCAGCCCTTGGCTCCACTGGGGCTATACTCCTTTAGAGACCCCTAGTCTGGGCAGCTGTAGGCTCAGGGTGGACCACTTACCTTCTAGACCCCTTGTCCGGGCTGCTCCTGCCTCTGGTTGTCCTAAGCCTTCCCCTTCTCACTCATCACAGCCTTGACTAGGCTAGGGACCCTCTCTGGGTGCTAGGAACCTGCCCTCCGATTGTAATGATGACTTCCCGGAGCTGTGTTCTCCTTCCACAGGAGTGCCACTCCCTTGCTTTTCTCCTGTATTAGCCATCTTGCAGCACTCAGCCAGCCCGTGGCAAGTGCAACTAGTACCCAGCCACACATGCCCCTCAGGTTGTGGAGAATCAATTTTTTTCAATTCTCCTCTTCATTGGGTGGGTTTTGTTCCCATCTCTCTAAGGGAACTAGGAAAGGCACTGCCCCACATCACATCCAAAGATCTCCAGCCTGGGTCTGATTTCTGCCTTGGTTTAATTTGCTGCTGTCTGGGTTTGAGTCCTGTACTTCTACTTTGCCCAGACACTTGGAATGGACTCACCTTCCAATACTTTAAATGGCACCTAGGGTTGGAGGCTGCTGAAAATACCAGACCCTCCCAGGCTCATGTGACGGCAGCATCTGATCTCTCCATTTGAACTGAGGTGTTAACCAGCATTGGGGCACTCAAAGAGCTGCAGGCAGGGTGAATTATAGACATTAGCTCAAAATCCATAAATCTAGCAAGCCATAAAGTGGTTTCGTAATCCTTTTATTTTAGAGGAAACAAGTTCTCTCACCAAGCCGCTCACCAGCTAACCAGAATCTGGCAGCACAAAGAGCAAAAACCTTCCAGATTTTCGCGGTGGCCTGTGGATTTCAATCTATGGCATTGCCTCAGTTATGTTTCCTCAGCTGGGCCAACTTTATGGGTTGCTGGCATGGAGGAAGCATGCTGTGCGGGAACTCTACAGCACTGCAAGTGCCTCAGCAAATTAAAAAGGCAGGTACAAGGCTGAAAGAGCTATGAGGGCTCTTGGGTGGGGAGAACCCCAGAAAATCCAGTATGAAAATTCAATAATAGAAATCCTTGTGCACCAAAAGAACTAGCTCTATAAAAGACTAGAGGAGACCATGGGTTTAAGGATAGTGGGCCAAGCTTTCAGCTAGTGTGACCAGGGAGGCTTTCACTGATATTGGTGAAACTGCACCTGCTTACAGCAGCTGAGGAGGATTTTTGCCTAGAGAGAATCATGGAGGAGGACAATGGGATGTTTTATTAGCAATTTTTCCTGACCCTCCTCTCTAGATTCAGGCCATTGACATAAACTGCAGAATTGGTGCTCTCGACCCATCTAGTTGATGTCTAAGTGATTTGTTAGGTATCTAAGGCTATGTATGTCCACATCTCAGTGGCACTGTGCCTGACTAAGATGGCTCTGAGCCTGTCCCTTCCACCTGCTCCTGTTTGCAGACTCCCAACTCAGAAACGCACCAGCCAAGGTGCTTTAGTCAACATGCTTGGGCTACACTTTTCCAGGAACACTCTTCCACTTGAAGCTAGCCCTCTGCACAGTTGAGAGGGGAAGGTATGTGAGGCCAAAAGCAGGAAAGTATGGCAGAAGGATGCCAGCTCAGTGAGGCAGGTGCTACTCTGGAAAGCATAGGGCCCTCGGGTCAGGACCTGCCTCCAACAGGGCAGAACTACTTCCACTTCTCTTTTTCCAATGACTATTAACAGGGTGCAGAAAAGCCATCTCTCAGCCTGAAGTCTGTGTCCCTTGGGAATAATACTTTGGGTTTTTTTTCTTCTGCTGCCAACCAGCCTTTCATAAACCTCTCATGCCTGAGCTAGAAATGGAAGCTGTTCCCTCTGAAGCCTGGGATCGTTCCTGCTATGTACTAGGCAGGGATGGGAGTCACCTGAGAACTACATGAAACACCAGCCAACCTTGCACTGGCCCAGAGAAGGAGACCCCAAACTTCGCGGATGAATGACATCCCATCGAGAAGCAGTACACCCCAGCAGAGGATCCAGTACTTGCCTCTCTGGTTAGACATGCAACTGTATGAAAGTCTGTTGAAAGGACACAGACAAGTGCCCTCCAAAAAGACTGAAAGGAATCAGCAATGGTCCAGTGGATGGACAGCATCACCATACAATTGGCCACAATTGATGCGCAAAAGAAAAATGCCACAAAACTTCAGGAGAACACAAGTAATCAAGAAACAAAACATGGAGCTGGAGAGACAAGCTGGATGCTGCTTGTGGTGCCTTGATGTCACTGTAGATTGAACAGCTCCTGGCACATCTTAGACGCTGCTACAAAGTGAGAGTGAGGATGCTTCAAACACATCTTCTAGTCTTCATCATTAGGACCTCTCTTACAACAATGTCAGTAGCTCACCAGCATCCGGTGGACCCATGTATTCGGATATGCATTTAATTAAATAGTTGATCTGAATTAGTAAATGACAAAGTAGTAACCCAGTATGGGTTAATATTAATATTATGTATTGCTACTGTGAACTGCATCTCAACATGCATTTAACGGCAGCGTGGACAAAAAAAACTGAAGGATTTAGAGAAAGCGTAACTTTCTCAGTAAGATCTGAGTTGCATTCCCTTTGACAGGGTCATAACTATGGGATAGCTTTACAGACCTTGGGAAACTGCTAAGTGTGGCATCTGCAGAGTCCTTTACAGAGTGCACT
The DNA here is from genome assembly GCF_001723895.1 of Crocodylus porosus. Classification (NCBI taxonomy): domain Eukaryota; kingdom Metazoa; phylum Chordata; order Crocodylia; family Crocodylidae; genus Crocodylus; species Crocodylus porosus. Next base: position 198,457,230 of record NW_017728906.1, on the reverse strand, counting down.
GAGCTCAGGAACACCAGAAAATGTGTACACAAAAAACCACCAGAAACTAATCCTCAAATGTTTTTCAAGAGCTTGCCTGTTTTGGGAACAGAGCTACGTAGGCATTACACTACCGGAGAGAGAACAGCTGCTGCCATCTTGGTTTCTACAGAATTAGTGCTGCTGCTTGCTTTCTTTTTTTTAAGTAAGAGGGAGGAAATGTAAAGTCCCTGGTGACCTATCTCTGCTTCTCCACAAAGCTATCTCCCAGAGCTAACACGAACACTAAAAATTCCCTTACCCTCTCCTCCATCTGACCAACCTCTTAAATATTGTGCCGAGAAACAACTAATAAAAAAAATGGTAAAAATGGATCCAAGCAGACTTGTTCTTTAGATACAAACAGCAATACCAATTATATGAGATGAAAAGAGCAGAAAGATGGGATCTGGTTCTCTGTGCCGGGGAAGCAGATTAATTAGATTTTGGTATCTTTGTGTGGACATGGCATTCCAATGGAAAGCTGGGCAAAATGTTTCTATTATGCTGGTGAAAGGGACAGATGTGGACATGCCAAAATATTCTGCAAATTCACCAGTGCTACCAAATTTTTCACATGAAAAATCTTTTAAACTCAATTCTTCTGTTCAAAAGCCTTAAAATGATGTTTGGCTCCAAAATGAAACCTTTTGTTCCAAATTGTTTGACATCTTGTCTGACTCAAAATGACTTTGTTTGACTTTGATACACTGATTTCCTCCCCACCCCCCACAATAAACTATCCAGCAAACCAAAGAAGAAGAAACTATTTGCACAACTCCATTCCCATAGTGTGTTTCAGAAATGCAGGCTCTTGCAGTTATTATAGCACTTCTTCTGTGATATCCAAATATCTTTTAACAATATAGTAAGCTGTTTTTTTTTAAAGTAAAGCTCCATACTCAAAATTTTTACCCCTTTAGCATATGCAATGCATTTACTCCATGGGAACGCTGAGAAGAGCTAGAAATCCAGAACACGTTGTTATCTGAGGTAGTACACCTCATAAAAGTAATGAGATATTACCAATCTGGTCTTAAGAATGTCAAAAAATGAAAATCCTAGGAGCATTATGCTTGGCGTGGGGAAAATATCACGAACCAACAGGAAATGTTTATTTGGTGAAGTGGCTTTAATTTTCGCAGTTGGATAAACATAGGCTTCTGAGTTAGTGGTCAAGATATAATACCCCAAATTAATGTTACTAACCTAAACTGCTTCCTGTCATGCCCGTTACTGTCTTCCCACAGGCTTCTAAGTCACGGGCCTGCATGTTGTACTAATGGTGAGAAAGCCCAGCACTGCCCTGGATGTGGTCAATCTTTTTTAAACAAAACAGCCCCTCCTACGAGCACTGTTAACACACCTACTCGGAGCTGCCTATGTAGAACATAATACTTACTGTCACTGCCTTTTTAACTCAGGCCACTTTCCATTAAAAACCCATTAACTTCCTGCGTTCAGTCTATGCTGGGGGTTTAAGTAGCTGTAACTGTCTTATAGTTTTTAGCAAAGACTTTATATTATTTTCTCTTTTTTTTGTGTAACTGCCGCGCGGCACTCTCACATTTATGTAACCTTGAAGTAGACTGT
>NW_017728906.1:198452437-198455094 GCF_001723895.1 Crocodylus porosus | reverse complement strand
TGCTCGCACAACTCCGCAAAGCCCGCGGCTCCCCTAAGCGGTGCCGGAGCCGCTAGCCCGGCATTTCGCCACAGTAGCTACCTATCGCTTGACCGCTTAGGGTATTTGCAAAGAGAGCAGAAGCCATTTCCAGGTGTTAGATTTTCTTTCATTACAGGCAACCCCCGCTTCGCGCTCTTAATTGGTTCCCGAAAAACCGAGCGTTAAGCAGAGATAGCATTAAGCGAAACCAGAAGGTTTTGACAAACCAAGACGACAACCACAAGGGTTATAATGAAACTCGCTGAGCACTAAGCGGAAGCAGGTGTCAATGTCAAACGGACGTTATAGCAAAAAAGCCCTAAGAGAAACAGCATTAAGCGGGCCTTGCCTGTATATAGATGGCATGTTCATCGAGTACTATGTAGAAGGGAAGTTCATGCATAGGTTAGGAAGTTGACCCAAGCAAGTCTATGGACATCCTAGTGGATTTTACTGTCTCTTAGGGGTGCCAAATACAAAAGAAGATTTCAAAAACTGGAACAGTTATCAACTCCCCTGATGTAGGCCCAAGAAGGGGGCCCTGTAGAGACAGAGGAGGGTACCTAAAGAACAAAAACCACAAGAGGTTGATTTTGCTGGTTCCTCCTCCTTCAATAATTCTTTATTTCTGAGTACTAATAAAAATACAGTCCAGATTGATGCGGTTGAGGAGCAGTCTTGTCTTCGGCTGATAATCATCGTGAACATCATACAGGGTAGTCTTAAGAACTAAAACTGATTCACAACTGCATCCTGTCACCCTTTCCTTCATTTGCTCCAACTTGTCTCCTGTTTTTACCATCACTCACTGAGTATGTGTGCATCAGTGGCCTAAATGCAGAGTACTGACCTATGCTTTGACAGAAGTGGGTTCAGTTCCCAGCCTTGTCATACATTTCCACCTCTGGGGTGTTGGGCTCAGGCTATCTAAGCCCCAGTTCCCCATCTGTAGACAGAGATAATAACACTGAGGGTGTAGGGAGGGTAAGATGAAGAGCACTGAAACACTACAGTAACGGAGGACCTGTAAATATCCAAGATAGCCAGAAAACACATGACAAGGTTTATATATTTACATGGGGAGAAAGAGACAACAAGTGGTGGTAAAAGTCCATATTTTAAAAGAAAATAGGAATTAAAGTCCACAAAAAATAGTGGACATCATTAATGAAGCATATATTTGAATTCTATGATGCTTGACCCAAGCCCATGCCAACATTAAATATCTTTCCCCTGAACTCATGCTACAGCTGATTGCATTTGTGACCCGAGTAGTAAATATGGTACCACACCCGCATTATTTCACTGGCCTCTGCGGAGACAAAGGGCATAAACAGACATAACAATGGTATCATCTTCAACAGATACCAAAATACGCTGTTAGGAGGCAACTGTTACATGTGCATAATGCTGCAGCAACAAGTATAGCAAGACTGCTCCAACTTGAACCATGCTTCATCTAGGGTCAAAGTTAGGGCATTTGAGCTCAGTTGTACTGCAAGATTATGCAGGCCTAACAGTCACCCCATAACAACTGCAGCTTCCCCTTCCACTTCTGCAGTGGCACAATATCCATTTGTCCATATTGTAAAAACTTTTTATAACTTTTTAGCCACCTATATAATTTAAACATTAGACAACATGCGGGTATGGAAACAGCAGACCAGTCAACCTGGGAAAGCAATTTAAGATTGGGGAAAAATGATTAACCAAACTAATCCTGCGTGGGTTCAGACATTCAGGTTGCTGACAGATGTTCATTCAAAGGTGCAGTGGGATCTGATGCATGATCCCAACAATTATGGCTTCCCATTATGCTACATGTGAATGGCAGGTGGTGCAATTGTGGGAATTGGGATCAGATCCCAGTTGTGCCCTGTTGTCAGTGCAGGGGGAGCCTAGGATCCTTGAAGGGCTCCAGCATGCCCCCAGCCTTATAAGCACCAGTCAGTTGATCGGCGCTCCCAACCTCAGCCGGGCATCAGCCACACAATCAATTTAAGGCATGATGGGAGCAAGCCCCCAAATTCTTACACATATTTTGCGGCTTATTCCCTATTTAATCATGCCATTAATTCCATGAACATGTAGCCAGGCTACTAGTCAAGACATGATTAACATCTGCCAGTGAAGGAGGTCTCCCCTGGAGGCTATGGTATTTGGGAGTCGAGACTGCTACTACTTATTACATAAGGCTGTACTAGGGACTGTTTTCTGTCCTCATGGCTGAGATCTGTCTTGTTAGGGTAGCACTCTGCTGCAGAATTTGCCTTGCTGGATTATCACTCATAGTGAATTGCCTCTGAAGATGCAGTCCCTCTGAAGAAACCTGGTACCTGAAGAAAATTCAGAGACTATCTTATACTCCATTATAGTAGCAATTGCTCAAAGCTTATCAGACAGTAGAGTTACTTTTTTGGTTGTTCAGACAGGCACTGAGTTTGATTAAAGATCTTCAGGAACCAGGGTAGAAGCCAAAATGTGTGCATCCTGGAAGGACAACGAACATGTGCCTTCCATTATCCCTGAAAAGTCAGGGGAAGTTAGGGCAGAGTCCTGTTCATTTTACACACCCAAATGGCAATTACCCTGTGGTGTAGCTGCCATGTTAGGCACTTGCTCACAGTTACCCATCC
>NW_017728906.1:198447222-198450467 GCF_001723895.1 Crocodylus porosus | reverse complement strand
GGACACAGACTCCCCCTGCAGTTTTCACCCCCCTGTGCCTTAACACACACACAGTGTCACCTATGTCATGAGTTTTGCTTGTCAGTGGTTTGAGGTGCAGTTTCCCAGAAATCCCTTCACCTATCTCCTTGAAACTTGGCAGACTTTGTGGTCTCAGCAAGAGCTACCACCTCTGGAGTTTTCACCCTGTTGTGGCTTAACATACACATGCGACATGAGTTTTGCTTTCAGGACTCTGAGGTGTAGTTTCCCAGAATCCCTGCACCTAGCTCCTTGAAGCTTGGCAGGTTTCATGCCTTCAGCAGCAGCTACCAACCTTGCAAGTGTCATCTGAATAAGCCAAAAAATAACAAGGTGATAGATATTTCATTGATTTCCCATTATACCCTAAGGCTGAATCTCCAAATTGCCAAATCTTTTCCAAATCGATTCAGCTGAATTGAATCAGAAAAGCAATTCAGATCTCTGAATCGAATCAGATGAATCCAAATCAGCTGAATTTGAATCCGAATCGAATACTTGCCTATTCACACAGACCTATGTGTCACGATTTTGCTTGTCCGCAGCTTGAGGTGAAGTTTCACCCAAACCCCAACACCTATCTCCTTGAAACTTGGCAGGGTTTGTGGCCTCAGCAGGGGCTACCACCCCTGCAGTTTTGACCCTACTGTGGCTTAACACATACACGTGACATGAGTTTTTTTTATTTCAAGACTTTGAGGTGAAGTTTCCCTGAAACCCCTGCATCTATTTCCTTGAAACACGGCAGACTTCACGTCCTCAGAAGGGGCTACTATTCCTGTAAGTTTTATTCAAATCAGGCCAGAAACGACAAAGTTGTAGGGTGTTTTGAGCTTCCCCATTATAGCTTATGGGCAAAACATCGAAACAGCATCAAAACAGCAAAACTGTTTCGACTAAATGAAACAGAACAGCAGTTTCGAATCAAAGCAAAATTCAAAATGAAACGCTGTTCCATCAAAACATTGAAACGCAATGGTGCCGTTTCACACAGCCCTACCAGATAGGCACATGGCTCTGTAGGCATCGATCTCAGCATTAAGTCCTAAAATTCAGGAAGAAGGGCCGTCCCATGTTTTAGCACAGTAGACTAGTAGTAAAGGCACTTGCCTCAAAGGCAGAAATCACAGGTAGTTGCCCTTTTTTTACCCAGATGGGATTAGAGCTTGTATGTCTCTGGCTTCTCAGTTTAGTTGCTCTGAACACCAGATCAAACACTGTTCAGGTCTTTCTCCAGCCTTCCCCTTGACAGCAAGCTGCTGCACCTTTCTTCTAATGTTCTTTAAATCAAACAGCCTGGAGAAAAGTTTCTGCCGAATCATAGCAAGGGTCAAGAATTCAGGGCCAGCTTCCTTCCAGCTTAGCAGTCACCTCACTGAGCCCACAACCTTCAGCTTGTTTGTGTTCTCCTCATGTCTCCCTCTTGGTGTCCCTGGGGCTGACTTTACACTTGTGTAAGCAAGGATTATACAATGCAAACAATGCAAACCACTGCACTGTTGGGAGACATAGTACCCAATAAGATGGAGCAATGATAAGCCCACAGGGGGGATACTTACCAGTTGACCATAGCCAAGTGTTTCGTTGGTCCCTATAGAGGGACAGGTGCTGACGACATCTTCTCAGCAGGCTCTTGTGAGCTGGCTCTGGGTGTGTCTACACGTGCATTTATGCTGGCTTAAATTTACTATGCAGTAAATTACTGTGCAGTAAGTGAGAATAAGACGGCATCTAGATGTGCAAGTGTTAAAGTGCATTAACACTGTGTGTGGACTGACTTTGAACTCATATTAGTCCCAAGTTAGTCCACACACATAGCGTTACTGCGCAGTAACACACTTACATGTGTGTTACGCCAACATGCGCAGTAGTTACGCCTTCATATGCAGTAACTAATTGGGCATAAATTTTGATACCTGCATGATGCAGTTATCAAATTTATGCTCAAATCAGCATAAGTCACCATATTTGCTGCACAGTACAGGTGTGCACATGTAGATGCATGCCCGGACTGTGCAGTAATTTTGGTTACTGCACAGCAAATACTCACGTATAGACCCACCCTCTGTATAGCAAATTCCCAACCAGTCAGCTACATCTGGAATCTGGCATCTTTGTGCTGCCTGGGAAGTGCAAAGAGGTTGAAGCACACAGGACAATCTAGCCTGGGGTGGGCAAAATGTAGCCCGGGGCCAGACATAGCCCACCAGGTCATTCTATCTGGTTAGCGGGGCCCCTAAAAAATTTAGAAAATTAATATTAATCTGCCCTGGGCTGCCTGTCATGTGGCCCTCGATGGCTTGCCAAAACTCAGTAAGCGGCCCTCTGCCCAAAATAATTGCCTGCCCCGATCTAGCCTGTGGTGTTATCTGTGGCATAGGATGGGAAGAACAGATAAATACATGAAGTTACACTACATGTTTCAGGGACTCTTCAGACCAGCTTTTATAGCAATGCTGAATGGCACTTCTCCATATGCCAAGGAACTATACCCAAACCACTGACTTCTTAATAAACCAGACTTTTGCAGAGCTGATATGCTTTTGGGATTAAAGTTTACAACACTAACACCAGCAAAAGGAGAGGACTCTGACGACCTGCCAAGAAGTAATTCCTTCAGGCTTTCTACCTTTGGTTCTGACACTGCCCAGCATACCCTGTATTATATATTTAATAGTTTTCATAGACATTAGGGCTGGAAAGGACCTTAGAAAATCGAGTCCAGCTCCCTGCCCCAGGGGCAGGAAGTCAGCTAGGGTCATAGGATCCCAGCAAGATAAGCATCCAATTTGCTCTTGAAGGTGTTCAATGTAGGTGCTTGAACCACCTCCGATGGCAGGCTGTTCCAGACCTTGGGGGCTCGGACAGTAAAGAAATTCTTCCTTATGTCCAACCTGAAACAGTCGCGCAGTAGTTTATGACCATTCGACCTCATCATCCCTTGGGGCACTCTGGTGAACAAATGTTCCCTCTGATCCTGGTGGTCGTCCCTGATAAACTTATAGGTGGCCATCAGATCACCCTTGAGCCTGCACTTTTCCAAGGCGAAAGAGCCCCATGGCTCTCAGCCTGCCATCGTAAGGTCTGTTGTCCTGACCTCTGATCATGCGCGTGGCTCTCCTCTGGACTCTCTCAAGCTTCTCCGCATCCTTTTTAAATTGTGGAGCCCAAAACTGGATGCAGTACTCCAGCTGCAGCCTCACCAAGGCCGAGTACAAGGGGAG
>NW_017728906.1:198429827-198446582 GCF_001723895.1 Crocodylus porosus | reverse complement strand
GATGTTGGCGTCAGCCAGTCCATTAAGGATGGCCTCTTTAATAAACTTTTCTAAGATCTTCCCCAGGATAGAAGTCAGGCTAATGGGCCTATAGTTTGCCAGATCCACTTTCCTCCCTTTCTTGAAGATAGGCACCACATTGGCCTTCTCACTATGACAGTGATCTGGAAGATTTCGTTCTGTATTCGGAGAAAGTCTTACAAGTGCCTGGCTGAGTACTTACACTTAGTCCTTCAGACAGTATGGTGCAGTAACTAGCTGATAAATGCCCTGATTTTTTGCTCATGTATTTTGGTAGTGTTACAACACAGATCTCAGCCCTTTCAGTTAAAGGTACAGTGGGATGTGGGAAAAGAAAATGTCAAATCCCATAGGACCAAATGATGTTTATTCTACTGTGAGCCTGCCCCTTTCATTAGAGTCACTAATCTAGTCAATACTTGCAAGACAGATGAATCCTGGTTGTTTTTAACTAAAAAAAAAGAAAAAAAGAAGGATTTAGAAACATTTTCTTGTTAAACAAAAAGAAATGCTTTGGGCTACAACACCTCTTTTCTCAACAACTGGCTCTGATGGTTTTGCATTAGTTTTGTTTTCAAAAAGGGATTTTAAAAGTACTTTTTCTCACTTGGATAAATACATAGATGGTGCTCAAACAACTCCAACAAGTAAATCATGAGCCTCTCATTTCCTCAAGGACCAGATTGTGAAACTCAGTGCATGGTACCTTATGGCAGTAAAACCAGTGGGACTCAGCATGGAGCAAGGTACTTATCCTTGTGGTTAAGCACTCTGCAGTCTGGCTTACAAAGCACTGTACCTTGTACAAGTCTCTCACATGCCTAAGCTTCTTGAGAACCATATATCATTATCACACTGGCAATTAAGGATGAATCCTGCAAATTGGTCTGTGTACCTAGACATTAGCACATCAGGGAGCTCCCAAGTGGCTGTGCAGATCAGCTTGTAGGACCTTATCCTGTATTTCTACACAATGTTCATCAGAAGATGGACTACCATATCATGTTTTTTTTTAATCAGAGCTAGCTTAAACATGTACCATCCAACCAAGGCCTCTCTTAGGGAACATTTAACATATGCAAGAATTGATAGCTGATTTCAAATTTTAGGACAACACTAAAATGCACTGTACTTTCCTACGGTGTCTGAATACTGACTTTTATGTGCAATGCTAACGTTAGACTATTTAGTAGGTTGCAAAACAAGGTTTCTTTGTAATGAAGCCAATCTGACTAATTCTCCCTCTCAAAAGGGTAAGCCAAAATAAATTTGGCTTCCTTGCCTTTGCACAATTAGGAACGCTACTTCCTAATATTGTTGATTTTATACCAAATTTCATATATGACTGAGCTCTGCGTTACATATTTGTAGCAGCAATGATTTAAAATAAGGCACATTTCCAGGAGGTATAGACAATCAATTGTTGTGTATTTAGCAACAGAGGAGTATGTGTTTTGCTATAGCTTTCATAATTCCCCTCCCCACACAAGTAATTCCTCCCCTGTGCATACTCTATGATGACTTTGCACTGGGCCTCATCTTTGTTAAAGCCGGTTCTGTTGTACAGCACCTAACATAATGATTTTTGTTCTGGCCCCTGACTGCAACTATAATAACATTGCATGAATGCTGTATTTATTACTTATGAAACCACAAAAATCTTCCATTCTGTCCAACCAAAGGCAATCCTATGGATTTGGCCTAGAATTAATAAAATAGAAGTTAGATTTACATTTTGTCTTAGTGCAATTTTCAGATGAATCCGCTGGGACAATTCTAATAGCACTGAGACTAGGTGGGATTGTTCATTCTCACCCGTACTAATGAATCAACATAACCACTTGCCAATTGGGAAAGAGACTGTGACAAAGCCAAAGAGCAAGGAGTACAATGTCGCTAAGGAAACTAGGAACACACTTTGAACAAAACCAACAGGCAGTCGCAGATTAATTCTGAAACAGCTTCGGGCCCTTCTGCTATCAAAACGTTTTATGGCAACCAAAAGCCTAGATTTTTTTCCATTCCTTCTCTGTTTACTTCAACTGCTATAATTGAGGCTGTAACCATTTCTATTCTAACCACCTGTTCTCAGTTATTTGCAACTCTAAAGCATTTCACCTATTGAGCTGAATGTTAGCCAGACCTGATCTCTGTCTTAAGATGAATTTATAGAAAACCAAAGGAGGCATCTCAACAATAAACCATTCTGGAGTGTTAGGATATATGCTGGGGTGTATGGGGGGGAATCAAGTGTTCATCAAATATTTAAAAAAAAGGGGGGGGGGTTGTCATTTTCTTCTGAAGACCCCAACAGAGCCAGGGTGGCTGGAATTTTTAAGGTGAAATGAAGCACAGACAAAAATAGCTCTGATCCTTTACTTATAAGGGTGAAGTTACAAGTTCTACTTTGGCCATGCTAAATCTGGAGAATAATAAGTGACATTCAAGTCAGAACGTGTTGTGAGCAGTTGCACACTTGCCTGCACAGCTCTGACTTGCCACTAGAGGGTTGGCAAGCAAGGGTGCAGCTAGGAGGAGGAGGGAGGCTGGGAATGTTGCATCCTGGATGCTGGAAGACTGCATTGCTTGTTTTATTGCCACGGAGCAGACTGAAGTTACCCTAACACCAGCTAGGTAGCACACACCCAGAGTTAACCCTCTCCTGAAGTGGCCTAACTTTGAGATGCGGAAAGGGCACTTGGCATGAATTTGTGAGCTTTAATATGTGGACACTCGTGGTTTAAGTGCCCTTAGCATCTTCTAAGTGTGATGGAAACTGATTTCAGTTTGACCAAATTGTTAGCCTTTGGAAAAATTGCAGGCTGAGTTTAAGGAGACATGTTTTTTCTCTAATCTCCTAGAGCACCCAGAGAAGAAAGGCACTGCTGAACAGATGCATGGAGCTAAGAGATAATAGGTCCAGTGATCTCCTCTTAGCTCATCCTCTGTGGGGCTGCTGCTAATGGTGTAGGGTAAAGGAAGCGGTGCTGGCTGCCCTTCCTCCTTCTTACTAGATCAGGAGTGTTGGCATGCAGAGCCCTATCATCTGGCCCCTGGTGCTGCTTGGGGGTCTCAGAGTGGACCCATGTGCTGCTGTGGGGCACATTGAACCACCCTGAACACCACAGGCAACACGTATGAGGGGCATCAGGAGGAACATGCTCCTCCTAACAGGGCCACTGCCAACAGCAGCACCTGCAGAAGCTTGCCAGCTCTGCTCCCAGCGCCAATGCCATTGGTGGTGCCATTGGTGGTGCCTGCGGGTACCCTCCCAGACTCAGGAGGCACCAGTCACCCATGCTGAACACTATGCCGGGAGCAAAGTGCTGGTCTGGTGCATGTTATGGACAGTGCTCAGGGCTGGCCTGTACTTGGACTGGTCCTGGGTACACACTGCCCGCTGTACTGTGCCGAACTGGCCCTTTGACCTACATCCAGCTCCCAGGGCTGTTCTATAGGACTGCGGACTGGGCTGGTGCCTCTCATCCAGCTTGCATGGTTTTTGTCCTTTAAAGACGGTTGTGCTGTTGGTTGAAGCAAAGTGGGAGGCACAGGGACACTGTGAGAGAACTTATATCAAGGGAATATAGATCTGGTAGAGTTAACATACAAACTAACACATCTTTTGCTATAAGCACGTTAACAAGGAAATATTAATTTTCCTATGATGCCTCCTGACTCCCGATCTAGTCACCATTTAATTACGAGTGCTGCTCTAAGGGCTGTGCACAGTGAGACAGAGGCCAGTTGCACTGCTTGTACTAAGCACTGAAAACACTTGAGCATTTCCAAATATTTGTTAGAAGACTCTTAAATATACCATCACCTTGAATTCTAGGCTGGGTTCTTTTCACGTCTCACTGCTGAGACAGATCAGACAGGTGGAAGTGTAGCATGCACGCTACATTCTGTAAAACACATTTTCCTTGGGGAAGGAAGGAGCAATAAAGAGCTGGAAATTATCTAACATTAAGCCTACTTTGGGATCACACTTATTGTTATTTTTAAACCAGTGATTGTTTCTTGAAACAGATCCAACCAGGAGATTTATTTTCATCTCATTAAAGTAATTTGGCCGTTTCTGGCAGCTGTGAGCGCTGCGGCATGCACAGCAACTTGTAAGTGCAGTCAGCCACAGGACAGCTGCATCCAGAGTCATTAAGCCGTTCTGGATCTCCGCTTCTTTGCAGCAGTGCTCTGGCAGGCAAACAGGGACAGGATTTCTGCAGCAGAAATGGTATTCCAGAAGATAAAAGCTCCATCCATGCTATTGTTTGTCCACAGGACCAACAGTGAAGTGCAAGGGGAGTTCTCTAGTGCAGTTGAGTATCTGACACCACCAGAGGAAAAGGGAAGGAAAGCAGCACATTCCTAGGACAAACATTCTCAAAATCGGAATCAAGCCATCAGCTAGGAACGTCATATTCTCCGTATTACAGTAGAAGCAGACAATCACCGCATTCACAGCTGAATAGGTTTTCAGTGGGCAGATCATTTGATCGTGCAGAAAACACCCCCAAAAGCGCCACAGCCAAATTTGTCTGCATCAGAGTCTGGGCACGCCAGACTAGCTAGAGGTTGGGGGAGACAGGGCAAGGCAACTCGCCATATTGCTTTCCAATCCAATCTGAATTTTGAGCAAGCGTTCTGGGGACTGAACTCGATAGCCTCCCAGTCTCTGAAAAGGGAGGAGAGTTTACAGCCTTACAATTTTCCAGCTCAGAACAAACCTGAACTCATCCTTAGCCATTTTTTTCCTGTTTCCTTTTAAAGGTTGTTTTTCTACTGCCATCTGCAGTGCTCTAGTTCTGCTGCAGTCACATCCTATGTGCCTTTCTCTGAAAGTCACTGAAGCAAGTTGCATGTCAATCCATGTCCCACTGAATTATTACACAGAAGCCCACTGATCTTTCCCCTGCAAGGAAGGGACCCTGCCTACTCTCCTGCCTTTATGTGATGAAAGAATGCCACGGCTTCTTTCCTTTGACACACTAAGCAGAAGTCTCACTATTCAACATGGACTTGAAGTCTGCAAGTTTCAGTCTTCAGTTTGGCCATAATTACGTAGTGCTTGACACTGATTTGCAACCATGAGTCAGAGTGTGCACATAGCATCTAAAAATATTCCATTAAAACATCTGCACACATATGCGGGCACATGTGCTTGCAGCAGATCAAACAGCAGCGGCACAAACTTGTGCAGGGGATTTGTGCCTCAGCACGTGTGCTGGAACAAGCACTTTGGTGTGGGGCAAATTATGCCACTTGGCCACATCCAAATGAGTGCAGACATTTGGTTCCCTAGGGACAAGTAGCAGTGGCACACCTTGCACTGCTGCTTGTCCCCAGGGAAAGCCTGTGCCACGTGCGCTTTGGCGCATGGCAAGTTACCCTGGGGATGGTAGGGCAGCCTGGGGTCAGCACTGTGCTGGCCCCAGGAGCCTTACCTGGGGTTCTGGGGGCCTCCCGGGGGCGCAGATGCGATGGTACTGCTGGGTGGAGCCTGGCTGACAGCTGCAGCATGGTTGCGCACGGCCCAGCTCCACTTTTCATCAGTGTTCACTGCCTGTGCTTGTGCTGCTCCATTTTCCCACCCCCCATGGGTTTTTTTGACCACTGGGTATCCAGGGGTCAAAAAAAAAAGTGAAAAAAAACCAAAACAGAGCAGCGCACACATAGGCAGCACACCCTTGCACCACAGAGAACACTTGCCTGACTGTGACCTGCTGCCACCTGTGACACCATCTGCCCCTTTGGACCTGTGGCCCCATGACTGCATCCCTGCTAGACCCAGACGAGGACCACACGGCCACCTGGGCTGTGATATGAGCACTGCAGCAGAGCTCCCTGCATCTCTAGGCCAGCTACCAGTGGGCTGTGGCTGCATAGTAGGCAGCGCTGTGGTCATGTCTTCTGGTGCCCCCGCTCTGCCATCTGGGCAGCCGTCACCCAGAAGATGTGCTCTTTGCAGTGGCCAACTTTGAACTGCCGAAGTGTGTCCTCCTGGCCCCAAATGGCCGGATCAGCCACCTAGTCCATCTTCCAGCTGGGGACCTGGTGCTGGCCCTGGGCAGGCTCCTCTGCCCAGGTCCCAGCACTTGCCTCACCAGCAGATTCTGGTGCTCCCTGTTTAAAAATGGCAAATACGTGGGAGAGGTGGGCTATTTGCCCAGTCCCCCACATGGTGCACAGCCCCCCTCACAACAGTGGCTGTTGGGGCACTAACGGCCAGCTCCTGGCAGAGATGCCCAGCAACTGCACATAGCACAGGGCACTGCCCGGCTGGCAAGCACCCTTAGGCAAGACCAGGCCAGCTCTTGCCATCACCTGGGCTCCCGGCACTGCAAGCAAGAGCCACTTACCTTAGAAGCTAGTAGGCAGAAAGGGATTGGGGCTTGTTCTTGTTCCTAAATTCAGTGGTAAAAACACACAAACTGTTAAGTGAAACATTTTACTGTGTAAGGCAGGAAGAATGCCATTAGGAAAAGATAGCATTGTTTAAAGAGGTAAATTGGGGAAGTCTCTACGGCATTAGAAGAGAAGCTAGAGCTTTTTGAGAGTCAACAGTTATAGCTCTAAAATAAATGCTTCCAAATGCATTTTTGGAAAATAAGTACACCTAGGAAAAGAAAAAAAAGCTTTCACTTATTCATACTGTTTGCTTTACATTGCAACAGTTTGGAGACTATGTAACTGCCATATTATTTCCTGTAGTTTTTCATTTCCCCCCCATTTGTTTGCGTCTTTTCTACTGCAACCAGGGAGAGAAAACATTCTTTTCAAAGTAAAATTGATTTTACTTGAATTCTTTTTAAAAGTGGAATTAAGAGTGTGATCATAAATACTGAACTACAAAACCTGGCAGGAGCTCAGGGTGGATACTATAACTGAAGTTACATTTTAATCACTTTGAGATGGAAAAGGTCAATGATGAGATAGAGAAAAGGTGTCAGAAGCAGGCAAGATAAAAGAGGTACTCAGCTTGTCAGTGCAGGCTGAATTGAGTTTCTATGTGCAACTTGCTAAAGGATCTGCTTGTCGCGCATCAGACTCGGTTTACTCATGAAGCTGTGGTGGCACCCGATAACCCAAAAGTGCAACCTCCATGGTCTTGAGACTGATGGCTGCCAATGATGAATGTCTCCATTTAAAACAAAATTTTAAACTGAATAAGGTTACACTTCTAGTTATCCCAAAATATATATTTTTTAAAAAACCCTCTGACAATTATAGCATAACATATTAACGGAAAGTGATATTATATGGTCCAGTCCCATATCAATTAAAGAACAAAATGTGTTGCCATCCAACATGTCATTCATTGGGCTTGTAGGAACAATGTAAAACAAAACCAGAACTCAAAACACTTCATAAAAGAACATTTTCTCACTCACCAACAATCACTGGCTTACTAATAAACATCAATACTTCTTAAAAACCAAATTCACATTTTAATTTTAGATTGAAATAAGCTGTACAAAAATTGTTTCCTTTCGCCAAAAATAACAGCAATATTTTCCATAACACTTCTTGACAAACAATGAACTCTTATTTGTAATCTCTCCAGGGTAGGTTTACAAGTAGAATGGAGGCAAGAGATACACTATATTGTGTACAAGTCAGGACAAAACAGATTTAGATGCTTACGGAATAAACTTTACAAGTCAGTATTTCTGAGGATTTTAATTCATTGAAATATTAATTCAGACTTGTTAAACGCCTTAAAACAATTACTGTGCATTCTCACAGAAAGGAATGTAAAATGACAACCAGGCAATTCAGAGGCTGGATCTTTCACCGTACCTTAAAAAAAAAAAAAATGTACCTCTATATTCACTAATATTCACTTTATGTAGCGAAAACAATCAGCAGTGACAGTTGTGCGACTGCTGATGCACTCTGCAGTAATATATACCATTTTAAAACTGTTTTCAAACAAACAAATCTCTAGTAATGGATTTGTTCTATTTAATTTTTTGTTGTTTTTGTTTTCTAACATTTGGGCATGAATAGGAAACAGACCATGGGATCTGCCACAATCACATTATTTCTCCAAAACCAATGCGACAAAATAAGTGAGCATCTAGTCACGTCATTCAGATGGAGAGTTTGAGAACTGCCTTTGTGAAGCCTAGTAGCTTGTTTTCATGTGTGTTCATTTTTCCCCCCCCCCACATAATATTTTAACTCGGTTTAACAAAACTTAACTTGGATTGCGGGCCAACACTTGTGTTACTGCTTTAAGCCTCAGACTGGTCAACTGCAATGATTAAGGTAGATTACATACATGTTACAGCTTCTGCTCTGTGTGTTAAATCCTGAATACAAAAAAGAGTTTTTAAAACAAACTGGCTACAGACTTTTGTAGTTAAGCATTTTCTGTTACTTCTGAATTGTTGGAGGGAATAAAATCCTCCTGAAATTCTACTTTATCTGGATACAGTTTAATGTAAGTGTCCACCATCAAATCCAAGTCATGCTTGATATCAAAGTTTATGTTAAGCAAAGCAAGGTTGCTTGACCTGTGCTCCGTCAAGGTGTTTTTCAGGTACGCTTTCAAACGCTTCCGTCCAACTTCATATTTTTCTTTCTCCACTTTCATCACTGGAAGGATGCATAGGACTTTGAGCAACGCATACACGTTAGGGAAAAACTTTATGTCTGGCAAATGAAGTGCTTCGTAAATGGTAGCAGGAAGCTCGATATCTTTTCCTCTGTGTTTCCATTTGATTCTCCAACAATGAAGTTCTGCAGAAAGGGTATCTGGATTAGGCAGATCATTTTTGTACATATCAGCATGATGTTCCTCAGAGGTATTGAATTTTAGCTGTCCCATGACTGAGGGTACCAGAGATAAACATTTAAGAGCTTTTAAATGCTGTTCTGAAAATATATCTTTTAGCTCCTGAATTATGTGCTCCACAGTTGGAACACTAAGAGTTTCTTTGTAATAGTTTTCTGATGTTATTTCAGAGTCTAAATTACCTTGCTGTGCCCTGCGAAATTTCCCAGGGAGTTTAATTGGTATGTCCAGCTTTGTGGCCAAATTCGTTGCTTCCTCAAACCAAAATTCATGATAAACTTCAATATTTTCCATCACTTCATTTAGAGAATGCAACACTGCTGTTAAGCTACTAGCAGCAAAGAACACATCTGACGTTTGCCCTTGGAGATTTTTCCCAAAGGCTCTCGTAAAAGACAGAATGTTTTTCAACACTACAACTGTGACTACAAAATCAAAGTCTGTTAATGCACTTGAAAGTACAAATGCTCGACCAACAATACAGTTGCTCCACCTGACCAACGTATCACTGCTGATCCCATCCAAGCATAATACCAGGGCTTGCATTAAGTCCACCAAAACCTCAAAAGTATCATGTCTGCCTGTCCACTGAGAACGACTGATCTCCTTCAGCTCCTTACCTTTTTCCTCATTGTTCTGAAAAAGAACAGCAATTACATTGTCCAATTCTGCTAGTAACTGTGGCGACTGATTAAAAAAACAGCAAACTTCTTCTATTGTTCCAAGCGCTATAGAAACACCAACAACAGGGACAGATTTTGCCAACCAGACATTTAAGGCACAAGATGAACACAGCGTATACACAGCTTGTGGGTACTTTTCTAAGAGTCTTGTAGCTACAACTTTCATTTTGGAAGCAAATCCACTGGCAACAATATAGGCTTGACCTCGGCAGTACTCCATGTTCAGACCCCATTTTTCAGTAACAGTCGTATGAAACTTTACAGCTAAAACTTCAGGATCGGCCTCATAAGGCAAAAACCCCACAAATTCTTCTCTCAGATTATGAGACTCATCAACAAACCTCACTAAAACTGGTAAATGTTCCTCTCCTTGTATATTAACCACCTCATCAGTAACGATGGAAAAAAAGTGGGAGTCCCGTACTTCCCTTAGCGTCTCTTCTCTCACACAGCTCTCGCAGATCTCAAGCATCTGCTTCTGTTGCGCTTTAGAACAATATTCAAGATTGACCGCAGTCATCTCAAACCGTTTCCTCAGGATTTCATCTCCAGCGTTTATTCTGCATTCCAAGAGAGCCTGAAAATTTTCTGGTGCGAAGATGCCTTCTGGGAGTTCATCAGCGTTATGGCCATCCAAAGGAATATTCTGTTTGCCCATGAGGATCAAAATTTCAAATAAAGATTTAAGGTAATCTTTGTTTTCCTTTTCTTCCAGAGTTAAAGGAGCAGCTTCCTCTTCTTGTTCTTCTCCTCCTTCCTCGGAAACAGCATTCTGAGTGTTGCTCTCATTCAGTTCTTGAGTTGCCTGCTCTCGTTCCAAAGCTTCATCAACTACAAAAAAACCGAAAAAACCCACAAGTGTTAGATTTCACACAGAAAAAGGGGATGGATATCTACCTCTCCTTACTCAAAGCATCATGGATGTATTGCAGTTTGAGAGCACAAAAGCTTTTTCTAATCTAATTGTCAGTGTAAATGGGGAGCACTATTTGGAGAGTTTGGATATGTGGAACTTCATGCCCAATAGTGGTTTAGGTACCCTTACTTTATACAATTTTAGTTATGTTTTTCATACTCAATTATTTGTCTTAAGTACTGATGTACCAAAGCGCTGAACACCTCTAAGAACTCAAATATACTGATCACTTACTCTTTTGCTGCTTCAGAGTCCTTATTTCATCTTCACTCTTAAGGGAAAAAAAAATTAATGATAACGTATGGTATGTAGTAATACACTGTTAGAGTAATAAGAAACAGCCGTGTTTAGGATCTGAGTGGCTGCCTCAAAAAGAGTTCTATAGTTATAACAACAGGTATACTTATTAGACAAGTGTTAAATATTGAGAAGGAAAATTGTCAAACATGACCCTGAAAATTTGGGGGTTGGATTCGATGATCTTGTAAGTTCCCTTCCAGCCCCTAACATTATTAAAAAACCCTGTGAGGAAACAGCAACCCCCATCTGAAGGCCTGTTACTCTACTTTATGGTGGAATAGATTCTCTTAACAACAAAGCTTTCCCTACTTGTTAGGAACTTCATCCAAATCTTTGCTTAAAAAAAGCACTAGAAAACACACTCGATACAAAAAAATATATATATTCTGATAGGGAGATGCACCAAGTAATGCAACAGAAATCTTTTACCTCAAGTTTTCTAGATTTTGATCATTGGTAAGTAACTATATGAAATCTGTAAAGCAGTGTTTGTATACAAAAAAACATTATAACTGGCTTCTAAACAAAAAAACAAAATGAAGATGCTGAATTCTTCTTTATTTCCAGCATAAACAGAGCAACACAGAACCTGCAGTCAGATTCTCTGCGAAACATACAGTGGAGCCATTAGCAAGCCATTAATTTGGGAGAAGCTGCTTTCTTTTGGGGGACCACATCCTTAAAACCAACACCCACTACAAAAAATCCTTAACCCCACCCAAAAGAAACAGCTCTGGATTTCTCCTAAGTTCAGAACTTGAGACTCCACAGGAAGTTATGTTATCCACATACAGAAAGAATATACATACAACTGAAGATCTATAAAAGTAGTAAGAGGTATCAAATCATTCTTCTAGCTGTCACTGCAATAATACTGAGCTCTTAAGTAACACCCCTCTGCCCTGTAAATGTCATTCTTTGCCCTCGTATACAATAGGATATATTAGCGTAGCATTTGACGTTTAAAATCACTTTGATGCCATCTACTCTGATATTTTCTTGATGATGTTCAGAAACAGACAAATGCAAGATACAACTCTTATTTAGGCCTTTCTACATAAATTTACCTTTGCTCCTTCAGCGTGCAGAATTTTTTTAAATAAAAAAACCAACAACTTACCAGCTCTTTTATTCTCTTTCGGTGTCTGCTGTGTGGATTGTTCAAGTGGCTGGTGAGGTCAAATATGGTTGGCACAGCATTATCTCGTAAAACTGTTCTGTAAGGACTCTACATGGAGAGAAAGATTTAGATCAGACATTTATTTGAAAGGTTCTTTCTGCCCAAGTGCAACAAATGAAAAACCATAAGTTTCAGAGTTTGGGCTTTTTTTTTTTCCTTACCATATGCACACTTTGTACTCAACTTGGACAGAGCTCAGGATAGTTAGTTTCCAGGTATTTTCATTTTGATTTTTATAAATAAGTAAAATGCTATAGTTTGCATTTCAGGCATAACCAGGAAAAATTTAAACAAGAGACCAATCACTGTCATATAAAGCACTGAACTGTATTTTTTGTTTAGATTACATCAACTCCCTCCCCATTACAGTGTAGCGTTTAGCTTAATATTATGTATTTAAAATGTTTTATTTATGTTACATTAGGGTTTACTTATGCAGAAACATTCTGCCACTAACATGCTTCTTTCCTCATTTTTGTTGGGGGTGAATAAAAATTTCCTCCATGAAAAAAAATTCAACTCCTTGATCCAAAAAAGTGATATTCTCTGTTACTGACTGCTGTGAAAAAGATCATACCAAAAAGAACATTATTTTCATTTCCAAACAAAAAGCAAGCAAAGATATTCCTTCTACACAAACAGCTCTACAAATTGACAGAGTGTTTCTACATGGAATATTTTTCCAGCCCTACTTCTCTACAATTTTCCGAGTTTTGCAGGAGCTATTTCAATATTAAGTAGAGTATTATATAGGGGAAACAGTGAAAATGGAAGTCAATTAAGCTGGTTATGTTCTGTTAGTAACTAGATACAGCTGATCATTTGTCAATGTGCCATAATTAAAAACCACTTCAGTCCATCTGGATTTCATGGAAAGCCATTCTGAATTTAGTCAGCCCCTAGGAGCACGCTCTCTTATATACTGGCTGTTCTAAATCCCATGTCGTAAATTCTGCACTATATGGGTGAAGGGCTAGTGATGTACATCCATTAGACAGCAGATTTTTCCCACTAATTATAGTCTGTGTAAAACCAAGATTCTCCTTTTTCATTGTGTTGGGTGGGATCAGTCAAAATATCACCAGCTTGCTTCAGATGCTAAAACATGTTACTTGTTTCAGGCCTGCTCTCTCCAGTGCAGAATACAATTTTAGTAAAAGTAAAAAATGGAATCTGGGTACAAGACTGAACTTTCAGCAGGAAATAAATTTAGTTATGTTTATAAAATGGACAATTATTTCCTTTTACTTACACTTCTACATATCATAGACGTCTCAAAGTGTTTAGCACATAGCCTGTAGTGCTTGTTCAACTGATCTGGTGTTTTATCTTCTAAATCTGCTCTTCGACAGTTCTCCACCCACCTCTGACATCTGTGTACAAAAACAAAAAATTAGCTCATCAAATATTTTAAAACAAACTAAAATAATCTATTATTTCTGACTTGGTTGCCACAAAGAGCTTTTTTTCATTAGTGTCTGCATTCAACTTTTAATCACTTTCAGGGTGCTGGGTGGGATATTCGTCATCTTCCAATGAATAGGGAAAAAGAATTAGGCAAAAATAGGATCCCAATGAAGGTATTTTAAACTCTTTTTAAGAGCTACTCTTCTAGTCTTATTCTGAGTACCAGCACCTCATAAGCTCACTACTGCACCTTTTCTTCCTTATCAGTACTGCTCCATCTGAATGACATAAGCATAATAATCTTTTGGGCAGTTCCTCACAAGTGCCAACTTGCTGGCATTTTATTCTTGAAAGAAGGTTGGTTTGATAAACTAGTTAACTCTCTTGGAAAACCTGACAAGTAGATTTTTAAAAGCACAAATCACGACTTTCAATAATTTTTATTTATTATTGCCAGCCCTGATCCTGAGGTCAATCTTCAAACAATAAAATACAATATTTCAACAGTGGGTCTATACAAATGGATCAGGAGCCCAAAGTACTATATAGGTCTGAAATAAGTCTTCAATAAGCACATGCTATGTACATTTTACAACATTTGTTTTTGTTTCATCTCCAAAACCCCCAAAAAGCTACTCACTTGATTTCTGTACTCACATCACAGGGCCTGGGAAAAGTCTCGTTATTAATGAGACCTCTATTACATCTGCAAGGCAATGCTTCTTCTTGTGGCTATGGCACGATTAACTGGCTTTCCATTTCTCTCAATGGATCCATTTAATCAAGTCTTTGCCAAGGAATTTGAAACTGGCACACACATAAGACTGACTTTGCAAGAATTACTATAACAAAGGTCATCTGCTATTTAAAAGTGTGCATATCCATCAAAAAGAGATAAAAATCAACACTTTTTGGCATCATTAATATCTATTTTTAAAAGACTTCTTTACCTGCAAACCCAGCCTCAACTGGATAGACGGTGTCCTCACCCCAGTCTTAAAGCCATAAGGTTCAGGCATTCATGGACAATGGGAACTGCTGGCCTGAACTCACTATTCCTAGCAAAGCCTTGGTCCAAGTTTTGAGTCCTGGCTAGTGTCCTGGACCCTGCTCTCAGCCTTGTCCTCAGCTCCTGCTCTATTACTTTTACCTCTGTTCCAATTCATGCCTTGAACTCTGGCCACAGCCTTGTCTTCAGGCTAATTCTCTGTCCTGCTATTTCTTTGAACCTCCTGGATCCTGACTTCTAGCATAGCGTTGACTAAAGTGTCTATTGCTGGCGGTCAGCTCGATTCCTGACACCGTCTCTTGGCCCAGCTCGGCAGGCTCATGAGCTGGCCCTAAACACAGGGCAGACCACTAACAATCTGGTTTATAGCACTTAAGTGTAGGAAACCCCAGACTGTGGATCCCAATTGGGCTCAGGGTACAGTCAAACTATTTATCAATAGGAAAAAGTGGGCAAGGCTTTACTGTGTCAGCTGCTCTGGTTGTCAGTGTGTCTGCATATTCTTACCCTAGCGTAAGTGGATGCTAAACATGAGGAACATGCATATCTTTGATAGGGGCTAAATTACCATGGTTTAGCCTTCACTTAACAAGCAGTTACTGCAGAACAAAAGCCCCTTTCAATCTGCAGCAAACTGTTTGCATCTCTGTATATGTAGGCTGCACTGCTTAGCTCTGCCAAATAGCAGAAGCTTTGGGCACAGAGAATCAGCACCCCTGGCACCTAGGGAACTTGACTGGTGAAAACTCAGGCAGGAACAGGGGCTGGGCACACTATCATTCCACCAAACCTCCTGGACTTGACATCTATCCCTTTTTGTGGATCTAGGCCTTGCCACCTCCATCAGTCCACATAAGCAGTGCGAGGCAGTCCGTTGTATGTGCAGTCAAAAGAACTGGATGAGACCCATACAATAACTTCTGGATCACATCCAAGAGGATTTAAAGTGTTATTTCTTGGGTTCAAACCTTGTGGATAATAGAAAGGCTTAGACAGATTGTTCTTATCTGTGAGCAAGCCACGCTAACAAGTTTACTGTTAAAATGGATTTTTATAAATCAAGACTGCCAGTAAGTACCTAATCAATGAATACGGAGGCTTCAGAAAGTACAAGACTGTCTTTCAAGTTCAGCCAGACGTAACCATTAACTTAGTAGAAAAAGATGCCAACACATGTGGTTCAATAGCATTTATAAGAAAAATAATTGTGTCCACTGGACGTCTATGGTCAGGTAGAACTGTTTCCCAAGTTCTTTACCAACAAAATATTTGGCACAGACAAGACCTGCTTGGGTTTTCTTTGCTCCCTAGTTTGACATTCTTATGGTCTGAAGAGCTTTTCTTCAGTCACAAACATTTACAAGTCAGTAGTTCTTCAGAAATAACACATCTCATGGAAGTGTAAAGGACCATTTTGTTTAAGGGGAAAAACAATCTACTGACTGCATGTGAAAATCATTTGTCTTCTTTTACTATTAGAGAACTTCATTAGAGTAAGACCTTTTTTTGTTTGGGAATACTCCAGGCGGAGAAAAACACGTATAACATTTTTAACTACAAGAAATCCTGTAATTCAAAGAGAAATTAATTCAAGAAAGTCCTACAACTTGTGTTATGCAAGACAACAGAATAAACAATGCAGTCATTTCTGGTTTTGTAACCTATGACTATGCTATCAACAATTTGTGACAGCAGTCATGAAGGTATACTACTTGTATCCTACAACACCAACTTCCCACCTTTTTGGGTGAGTAGCAGTGGCATTTATGTGGTAGGACGTTGCTATTAATAAAATATGGAATAGAATATAAAAGTAACAAAATTTGAAGTATTAAATGAAAACAGTTTCTTCGCAAAGGCGTTTTTACGAAAACCAAATGTAAAATGGCAAGATACCTTACATTTTAATAAATGACACCAAAAAGCTTTTCTAGCCTCTTCCTATTAATCTTTTTCAGTTGGAACCCAAGCCTCAGCTAAAGGCATCATAAACCTGATGCTGCAAAAATCAATGTGCTTGACTTCATGCAACGAGAAGCTCACCAATTTTGTTGCAATTATGTACACTGTGGACACGTCCAGATAAGTGCGCATGTGCCTCTTGCCCCGTCTCAAACTCCTTTGAGATGGGGCAAGAGGCATGTACGGGAATGAAAAAATGTTCCCCGCGTTGCAAACTTGCAGTGTGGGGAAAAACTTAGACCCCCTGGATATCCAGGGATCTAAAAAAAAAAAAAAATGAAGTTAAAAAAAAAGTGGGGCAACTAGAGGCTGGGTCCTCCACGGAGACGCTCTGGCTGTCAGAGTGTCTTTATGGTTAGCCCCTCTGGTGCCATAAGTAAGAGGTCAGGGGGGCTGAAGGGGGTGGGGGGAAGGGACTATGGGGTGGACCCCTGCAGGCCCTACCCACTCCCCCAGCACCCCCAACTCCTGCTG
>NW_017728906.1:198344327-198429493 GCF_001723895.1 Crocodylus porosus | reverse complement strand
AGGGATTTTTCAGTTTTCCAATAGGAAACACCAGAATTCCTGCTAGGGAGGCCAGTGGCAGGACCCTGCCTGCTCAGAGCTGGCACCTTGGACCCAGATGGCTGTGGCTGACTTCCTGGCCAAACGGGGCCAGGAGGACATGCTTTGACAGTACAAAACAGGACACCACACCCGGAACATCTTTTGGGCGATAGCTGCCCAGACGCCCGGGCAGGGGCACACGTGGCAGTAGTGCCACACAAAGGCCAACTCTGCAGCCACAGCCCACTGGCAGCTGGCCCAAAGGGGCAGATGCCTCTACTGGGTGTGTAGTCCCCATCTGGGTCTGGCAGGTGCACAGCAGGTGACAGCCAGGTGGCAACCCCCACTGCTAGACTGCTGCAGTGGGCAGAGGGTACTGGGAATTCTCAGGGCTGCTTCAGCAGTCCAGCTGGCACAAGGGGTAGTGTCCCCAGGTACCAACTGGCTGGGCCCCAGGAGCTCCTGAAAGCAAGTAGCCCTGAGCTACTTGCAAGGGAAGCTTTTTGTACTGCTGGGGCCAGGACAGGGCAAGGTTTTTTTACTGCTGGGGATAGCACAGGTGCTGGCCCTGGGTTCTAGCTCCCCCTGGCTGCAGATCTGGGAGGAGCCAGGCAGAGTTATTTTGCCGTAAGTGGCATAATTTGCTCTACTACAAAATGCATGGCCAAGCACGTGCACTGAGGCAAAAAGCCTGACTCAAATTTGCATTGCATCTATTTGAGCTGCTACAAGCGCATGTGCTTGCATGTATGATGCACCCTTGAGGGTAAGTGCTACATCTGTGCAGATTTGAGCCCATGTTTCCAAAGTTCACAGTTCTACAAATAAATCACACTTTTTACTACCATAATGAGCACATTTCTGCCCAAGCCAGGGTACGCAGCCTAACTATCTCTGCCAAAATCCAAGACAAATCATACTGAAGTCATAAAATGTCAGTTTTTCAGAATTTTTTTTTGATTAAAAGGAAGGTAGTACTAGATCTGAGCTAGAGAGGCTGAGAAGTTACATGCTGCTAAAGATAAGAATGCATCAAAGCATGTGCAATTTTGTTTTTGTGCAGAATTTGAAATACCTTGGTATCTTGTACCAGCAAATTTTTAAATGCCAAGAACAGTGCAATCTACTTAAAACCAAGTTAATACTGAACCTTGCACAGCATTCACTTTAAGCCGGCATTGAACCATTTCAACTGACATAAAAATTAGGGGTGTGTAAAGTGGGCCATATTCAAGACAGATTCGGCACAATTCAGGGAAAAGTGATTTGATTCGGATCACTGTCCTGATTTGATTTGGCCGAATTCAAATCTAAAGATTCAATGCTGATTCAGATAATCAGGGATTCAGCCATAGATACAGCTTCAAATTTTATTTTTATTTTTTATATATACCTTGAGGTACCAGGTGTGACTCGTGAATGCTACGATGCTAGGGCAGATGGAGTGTCCCACAGGAGTGCAGGGAGGCCCCCTGCATGCTCAGCAGCAGACCTGGAAGTACTTCCAGTCCACTTATGGGCTTGCCGCCAAGCATATGGGGGCCCCCCTTTGTGCCCCTCTCGGCTCAGCAATCAGCCGCAGCAGGACCCCACCTCCATCTCAGACCCAGGAGGAGGTCCCCCATATGCTCCACAGTGAACCTGGAAGTGCTTCTAGTCCACTTGCAGGTCTGCTGCCGAGCATGCTGGGCACCCCCCCGCACTCCCATGGGATGCTCCATCCATCTCACCATCTTGGTGTTCACGAGCCCCCTGGTACCTTGAGGTATGTAGGACCCCCCCCCCCCCTTAAAACTGTGTCCATGGTCGAATCATCGAATCTCTCCAAATCAACTCAGAGGGTTCCAATTTGATTCAGAGAGATTAAAGGGTCTCCTGATTCGATTCAGCTTCGGCCACCGAATTGGGTCAAATCTCTGCTGAATCAAACTAGCGACCAAAGCTTTGCACAGTCCTAATAAAAATATCGTTCCTCTGAAGCCTTTCAAGATAACTAGTAACTTCCATGTGGAATAACTGTCAATGACTGCATTGATATTTTGACACATAGTCAAGACAATGACAGTCACTTCCTAACATGGCAATATCTAGCATAAAATGCTTTTTTAAAAAAGCACTTTTATATTAGCAAATCGGAAAGCATCCATTCAACACGTGTTCAGCAGTAAGCAGTCAAAAAAACCAAAACAAAACAAAAACCCAAAAAACTATTTACAGCACTGTAGACGTTTTTGGGGATTTTCCCCCCCTCTTTATGTATTAAGCAAGGAATGTGGAAAATACAGCCCGTGGGCTGGAACTGGCCCACTAACCATTTGGATCTGGCCCACTGGCAGGCACACACCAATTGACTGCATCTGGCCTGTGGCTGTCCCTGCAGTATTGTGGATGGGGCCAAGTCTGGCCTGTTCCTTCCCAGGGCAACCAGTGCTGCATTCCTGCATGCCAGCTGGACCCAGCCCCTGCCAGTATGCACCGCTTCCCACTAGGACTACTGCAGCTACCCTGGGTACTGTTCGGTTCCCACTACCTCCTGTGGCTCTTCTTCCACCTGCCCCAGCTGTGCTGCTTTGGGCAGTAGATAGGGTAGGGAAGTGGTGGTGAGCAAGGGGGAAGCTGCAGCTGGGTGACTCCTACCCCAGTGCACAGGGCTCCAACTCCCAGCCACCGTCCACCCACCTGGCACAACAAGTAGCCACCTGCGGGGGGCTGAGTGGGGGAAAGACAGCCCCACCGGGAAGCTGTATGCACTGGCTCAGCCTCACACATAACACTGCGAGGGTGGCCATGGCCAGAATTTTTTTGAAATAAAATTGTGTTATAGTTGATGTCTGATTTTAATATATGATTTATTTTTTATCTACAAATTGTTAAAATGGTATCTTCTGAAAGACTGTGCATGTTTGTCCCTCAACAGCTCACCAAAACTCATTAAGTGGCCCTCCACCTGAAATAATTACCCGCCCCTGCATTAGGCTGTTCTCTGCCTGTTATAAACCATGCTGATTACAAAACCTGGTTGGCACCAAGTTAAACAAGGGCTCCTAGCAAGTTAGCTAAC
The DNA here is from genome assembly GCF_001723895.1 of Crocodylus porosus. Lineage (NCBI taxonomy): Eukaryota > Metazoa > Chordata > Crocodylia > Crocodylidae > Crocodylus > Crocodylus porosus. The sequence continues at coordinate 198,426,411 of NW_017728906.1, read as the reverse complement.
AAGTACAGACAACCCCAAATCTCTTCCATTTTTTAGGAGTTGCAGCCACCTTCTTAATTGTATTGGACCAATGTAGTTCACAAGTATGCTTCTCAGGAGGACACAGGCCACCTGGATTCAAGGAGCAGACCATAAAGATGTCCTCAATAGACCATTATCTGTTTTGACTCACGCATCCACCCCACTGCTATATTAAAGTACAAGACGGACATGGATACACTCCCGGACTTTGCAAGCTGTATTTAGACAGAAGGCATTGTATGCAAGTAGTCACAGTTCATGCATGCTTTCGTTTTAGGATATTCAAACCGACAGCCTGGGACAGGTGTTTAGAAATCCTGAACTCCTACAATCCCCATGGATGTTCACAAAACTGAAAATCAGGTCCAAGGAATCCCAGGGAAAGGTCACAGAAGTGACATGCTCCAGATCAGGGAGGATTTTAGCCTGAAATATTTATTACTTAGGCTCAAGAAATGACTGCTACAAAGACACTTGAGAGAATTCATCCCTTAGGATTGGGGAGACTAACTGGAGTCAGAGGCTTGAGAGAGTGCGAGCTGTGTTCCTGACTTATCAAGAAGCCCCTGCAGGCACCTGGTCTTACGATAAACACACAACAGCTTTTATATCTCAGTATGACTCTGACTTGCCTCAACTGTGCCACTGTCACGCACGTGCGGGCACACACACGCACAAGCACAAACACAAACTCCAATCCACTTTTGCCACATGGGCCATGGCTTGTCCTGCTTCTCTCCTTCAGTGGTGCTCCCGAATCGAAGTGCCATGTGTTACGCACATGCACACCCACATCCTGGGCTCCTGTCTGCAAGGACACACTCCTCACCCTCAGGCTCACGGACTGTCATGTTGCCTGGCCCCTTCCTGCCCTACTTTCGGGCTCACACATGCCCTCCCCAAATGGGTACTGGTTATCATGCACACACACACACACCTGAACCACACTTTGTCAAATGTGCCCACACTGATACACTCCCATGAACACACCTCGCTCTGGGCCATTGCCCATCACATTCACCCCCTCCCGCCCTGAATGGATATGCTGGCTGTTACCCCACCCCCCACCTCAACACCATGGGCTATCATCAGTGCCCTCCCAAATGAGGGTGCTGCCTGTCAGAAACCCGCTCCCCCAGCCCGCCACCTGGGCCAGTGTCTCTCTCTCACTCTCCTCCCCCCACCCCATCTGGGGCAGGGTTTCACATGCACACACACACATGCACGTACACGCCCCCCCCCGCCTCAGTCTGAGGCTCACAAGTGCCCCTGCTGACTGGATGTGACGGCTGCCACCCCATACACACAGCACATTTGCCACACCCCCCCCCCCCCGGCCTGTCACCCTCATAAGTGCCCCCTGGGCCAGTGTCACACACCCACACCCCCCTCCCACCTGGGCCAGTGTCACTCTTGTCACACTCCCCCGCCCCGGGAGGAGGGGGAGGGGCGCGGCGGGCGGGGCGGGGGTCCCCTCACCGTGCCGGGTCGCGCGGGAAGCGGAAGAAGGCCAGGTCGGACTGCGTGCTCTTGCGGGTACAGTTGGGCGCGGCGCAGAAGTTCGGCATGGCCTGCGCCGGGGCGCTGCCCCTTTAAATCCGCGCAGCGGGCCGCAGGGAGGGGGCGCGGCGGGAGGGGGCGGGGAAGCGGCTCGACACTGCTGTGAGCGGCCGGGAGGATTCACCGCCACCCTCCGCCGGGGCACAGCCGCCTCGTTCCCACAATGCCCCGCAGTGGCGCGCCGGGCCTGCCAGCCACTGCGCAGGCGTTACCCCGTCTCTTCCCTTCCCCCTGCCCGCCGCCGTAGCCTGCCACGAGGACCCGGATGTGGAAGGGGCGGGGAATAGACGTAGCGAAGCTGGAGAGCTGTAGTGCGCGTGCGCCTGCCGGACGAGCAGCGCATGCGCAGAAGGCGCCAGTTGGGGCCAAGCAGGGTTGGTTTTTCGGTCTGCGCATGCGCAGACAGCACCAGTAAGTGCGAGCTTAGTCCAGGTGCGCATGGGCAGAAGACCCGGCGGGCTTAAACAAGGAGGCGGTCGGCTTGCGCATGCGCTTACACAGAAGGTATTGGTAGGATGACTGCCCTGTAAGAGGAGAAATGCAGAAGTCGAGGACTCTTGGTTCCAAAATGATACCTCTTATTAGACCAGCTAAGAAATTGCCAAAAAAATTATCTTTTTCTGTAAGAGGAGGGACAGTTAGTGCATAGCTGCTTTTGTCCTCAGGCGGTTGCTCACCAGGATCTCCCCATCTGGGCTGTAGCTCTCTTGGCTTATATAAGGCATTGTAAAGGGATGAGGAAATATAATTACAACCTTGGTTTATGGTTTATAATTATAACTTTATAATGCTTTCTGCAGGGTTCCTGTTTTTAAGTCTAAAAGGACTTAGCTTGGCTCAAACAAATAACCCTTGCATTTACTTCAGGGTGAATGGGTTGTCATGCACCCCTTTCAGGATGCTGTTTGGGGCTTTGAGGGAACAAATCCAAGTTGCGGAGCAACCTTTCCACTGATTAATGGTGGCTGGTTTGGGGCCAGGGAGACTGGGCATGAAAAGTCCTGAAAAGTCACATATATCCTGTGAGGGTGCAATGACATGGCGAGTACAGGTTGCCACTACAATAAGCCTAGCCAGCCCCCAGCCATGGGTCTACGAGTTCTCAATGGCGGAGCAGATGGACGAGGATATTAGACGTTCAATGGCTGCAAAGGCAGATGAAGGCTGCAGCAGGACGAGATCCCCAGCTGTCTTGGTCTCTTTGCCAGTGGAACAGGGTCCTGGTCTGTCAGGTCATGTGGAAGCTGATGTGCAGCAGCTTCTCCCCAATAAAAGCGGTCATGCACGGGCATCTTCCATGAAAACAGCTTTTGCAGCACATTCCTCAAGCCTTTGGGTGACCAGCTAATGGTGACGACAGCAGGATTGGGAGGTCTGGAAGCTCCTAGGCATGAACTGGCATGAAGGCAGCAGTTACAAGAAGGTTGTCTAGCACTTGGATGAGACAGGACTGTGATTCGGCAGCTGTAACTGCGACCGAGCAGCCCTCTTCAGGATCTGCTCTGCTCACCCCGCATGGTCTTGAAAAGATGCCCTAAACATAGCCTGTCTACCTGCTTCCTCATGAAAGCCACGTACAGTGGAACCACTATGACTGTGGTAAACGCATATCTAAACTGCAACAGAGTCCGTCAATCCTGGATAGGCCTCATCATCAGTCATCTTCTGATATATAGATAAGACAATCATGGAAGACAGTCATCCTCATCTGGGAGTGATTGCCAAAGAAGGAGATTCTTGCCCTTTCATTTCTTCTCGCTCACTGCAAACTATTTGCTAGTCTAAATCTACCAGCTCAATGTTTAACACTTCATTTCAGATGACATGCTGTGGTGATTGAACAGGTCATCCAAGTAGCCCTAAGTGCTACATAAGCCCCCATCATGCCAGACAAGCTCCCCAGCCAAATATGGCCATTTTCAGCTATGTGTGCAAAAGCAGCAGCAGATCCAGCAACTCCTTGTCTCCCTGTCCCTGTTAGGAGACATTCAGCTGCATCCTTGGCATTGCCCCGTACACAGAGCTCACAGTACAACACGACGTGGTCCTGAACTAGGACCATTTGACATGCAGACTGAAGAGAAAGGGGATGGACAAGACATTTGATGAAGACCACTGAGAAAAAGGTGATGTCTGAGAAAGTTGGTGGAACTAGGAATTGGGGATTGGACCAGGTGGCAAGATGGGCCAGTGAGTCCTGGGTCTCTTTTTCCAAGGATTTCTTTGAGGATGGGCCTGGGGAGCAGCAAAAGAGCTGGGTCCTCAGCCTGCAAGCAGCAGTCATCGATTTAATATTTTCATAAGGAAAATGCCAGCTTAAGTGGAAGGAATTCCTGGGTAATGACTAACTATGGTTCTGGAGGCTATTGCAAAAAGTGGGATGGATTCTGCTTCATTTGGGGGCAGAAATCACAACATTTTTGAAATAGCAGGGAAATCCCTATGGCTCTGTGAAGCAGAAGGTCCTGTATTTGACCCTTTGGACCCATCTGTTTTGGTTGGGGAGGAGGGCAGGGAATGCTCTGCTGGCAGCAAGCCTCTGGATCCTAGTTCAGTAACCTGTTAATTATATCCCACAGTTTCCCCCAATCAAGGAAGTGGTGCTAGAGAACTCTTCATGCAGCAGAACCTCAGCACAGCCAGCAAGAGTCCTGGAAGTTTGCCTTACTTAACAATTGTCTATGTAGCTCCCAACCCCTTTCATTTCCTTGGTAAGCCTGTTCAGTCATCAGGCGGCAATAAATCTGCTGTGTACATAAAACGAGATTTTTCACTAGCGTGGAAAAAGTGTTTTTTATTCCCGTCTGGAACTTCTGGAAGAGATACCAGGAATACCAGATGGATTAAAGTGGCTGTGTCTGAACAAAGGTGCAGGCAGAAATTCTTTCCTTTTCTGGAGGGCAAAAAACTGAAAAAATCACAGGAACACATATTTGCATTGCAGGGGAGAATGTTTAAGACTTTCCTTAGGCTTGAAAGGTTTGCGTTTGGGTGGACATTCATCATGGTGGTCACCTGGCTTCAGTCCCCAATTCCAGCCCCACTGCTCACTTCTGCAGTCACCAATGACCACAGACTATCGGCCCCAGTACCACATGCTGCTGGAAAACCTGGATATGGGGTGTTAAACATACCTACCACCGTGATGGGGGACACCTTCCTGGAGCTGCAGTGAAGTGCCTGGGTGAGACCCATGGTGCTGAAGCCCCGGCAGCATCACAGTTTGTTCCCATTGTAGCAGCCAAGCACCCAGGATTGCTGTGCCTCTTTCTACTGGGTCCTGGACTGGCTGGAGCAGGTGTCACGTGAACTCGATCCAGCATGGGTGGGGTCTATGGGCCTGATCTGGCCTCACACCATTCAACTGGCATGTGGACCAGACTCTCACCACTCATCCAACCTGCAGGGACAAACAAGTTTGACGCTCTTGGCAATTCATAAATGACCCATTGAGTTTAAATGGAAAGACAGACTCTGTGTGTTTTGTTCCTTCCCATTTTATACGCTTGTGTAAAACCAAGGCAGCCGGTTCAAAAAGGGGAGCAGAGCAGGAAGTATTACCTTTTAGATATCCAGATCTGCACTCATAAGAGACCTGTGGGGCTTGGATCTTGGTTCATGGCATCAGTGTGTTTCGCTTTTAGTTTTCACATTTGTGAACAGTTATCTGTGGACAAACTCGTGGGATTGTCCACCAACTTGGCTATGAAAGTGTTAATATCTGCTCAGTAATAAAGTGGTCTGGTTATAGAGGAGGCTGGTGTGAGTTCTGAGAAAAGAAGGGGCAGGAAGCTGCATGGAAAGGTTTTAATGAAGCCAAACTCTTAAAACACACAGCACCAATGTTAAATTCTCAGTCACCCACTAGCAAAAACTGGCCTGTTTACAGCATTGTATGCCCCCAACACAGCATGACATTTTTCCATCCCTCCTCTATGCCCCCTGTAAAACAAGCATGATTGCACAATGTATGCCTTTTTACAATCGCCTACTCCAGCCCAGGGCCACAAGTTGCTTTTTCTGTCTGTCCGAGGGAGTCTAAACAGCCGTGTCTTGAATACACTCACTGCAAAACGTCATGCCCTTCCCTCACAGACGATGGCATGGTCTGCAGTCAACCAGATGAGATTCAGCAAGGACAAGTATGAAGTCCTGTGCTGGGGATGGAACAACGACATGCACAAATGCAGACTGGAGAACGAGTGGCGGGAATTACAATGGGCTGTAAATTGAATGCAGGTCATAAGTGTGCTCTTTTGGCAAAAAAAAAAAAAGCCAACAGCATCCTGGGTTGTATTAACAGGAGGATCACTCGCAATTCAAGGGAAGCGATTCTTCCACTCTATTCAGCACTGGTGAGGCCTCACCTGGAGCACTGTGTCCAGTTTTGGACCCCACGCTTCAAGAAGGATGTGGACAGTTTGGAAAGAGTTCAGTGCAGAATGACCAAATGATTAGGGACCTGGGAAGCAAGACTTACAAGGAAATATTGACTGAAAGAACTAGGGTTGTTTAATCTGGGGAAGAATGGGAGGGAAGGGATTTGATAACAGTCTTTAAATACCCAAAGTGTAGGCCTGGCAAGCCCCACTTGCCAGAATAATGCCATGATGGTGCAAGTGCACATGACTAAGTTAAGTAAATATCAGGTTGCCAGGCAGGGCTTGTGTTTTGCAACCTAAAGGAAAGAAGGAAGCAGATGCTGATTTGATGCAGAATTAGGTTAGCCAAATATGAAATGGTGTATGTGACTAACCAGGTATAGCCAGAAGTGTAAAAAAGTTGTGTAGCTGCAAGGAATTGGATCACTCAAGACTGCTCTGAGCATTTTTTACCCTTATGAATCACCGAGGAAGTGGCGATGCTGGGCCAGCTGACCTGACTTCTCTCAACTCCAAGGCTATCCGAGTTTTATAATTATTCTTGTGAATAAGTTAGTACTTAAGCATATCCCAGTTAGGCTTTTGTTGTATGACTGGAATGGTTTCACTGCTCATTAATCTCACTCTCCACCCAAGCTCAATTTTAAAGTAACAGAAGGGTGATTATAAAGAGGATACAGATGGGTTTTTCTCTGTGATTGTATGGGACAGAACTAGGAGCAATGGCCTCAAGCTTCAGCAGAGGGAATTGAGGTAGATTAGGAGAAATTTCTGATTTTGAGGGTGGTCAAAAATTGGAACTGGGGACCTAGAAAAATTGTGTTATCTCCATCTTTGGAAGTTCCCAAGAGCAGGTTGGACAAACACTTTGTCTGGGATGGTTTAGTCAAGGATGATCCTGCTTGAACAGGGGACTGGACTAGATGATCTTATGAGGTCCCTTGCAGCCTATTTTCCTATGATACTGTGGTGCTGCATGCCACAATAACATGGGCTTAAGCTGTCCAGAGCAGCATCCAAATGCTTTTGCAGGCAGTTCCATGTTGTTTTCAGCCCACCACATCTTGAAACCACTGTGTGTATGTAATTAAGTCTTTGCTTGACAGTTGTTATGAGATCAGAGTACAGTATCATAAGTTAGAAAATAATAATGGGCGTGGACCCCAGCTAATAATCAAATCATTAGGAAGGAATAAGGACCTTACTTGTCCAAACAGATTAATGGCAGATCTATTCAGCACCTTGGTGCCATGACCCTTCCCTGTACACGTCATGTTGAGCTTTGTGACCGTTGTATGGTCTTAGCCTTGCAGAGCTGTGGAGCAGTACAACTTTGTGGCTGGCATAGTCACTGTCTTCTGGCAGGCAAACGGCCTCATCTATTCTGGCAACCCCCCCCACCCATATGGATTACTTCCATGGCTTGGCACAGAAACAGGTGGCCAGAAGCAAGGACTGTGCAGCACCCAATATATTGCCAGAGAACCACCTCCTGTCTGGGGCCCTAGCCGGAAAGACAAGCTCTCCCACAGTACACTGTGAACCAGTTCCTAGAGCAGCCCATGTTACAGAGGTGAGGTTATCCTCCCAAGAAACCTAGAGGGTAACCTGAGCAAATGCAGTGCCAAGGTAAATGTGAGAACAGGTAGGGTGGGTTGAGTGTGATTTGCAGGTAGGCTCAGCAAGTGAATGTATGAGTGTGAAATGGGACCTAGGTTGCACACTGTAGGACAGACATACCTTCAGGGCGAGCCCCTACTCCCCTGCTAAGAGACATTTGTTGAGCCTTTAGGTATCTACCTCAATAAACACCGTCTTTGATCTTAGGAGGTGGAGAGTCCCCCTGCTTTTAGCTCAGTAGCTTGCCTAGTGGTTAGAGCATGCGGTTAGGAGTGGGAGACCCAGGTTTTAGACCTTCACAGGTGGGGAGGGATTTGAATATACATCTACTTCCCAACAAAGCACCCTAACCACCAACTGTGAGCTAACCAGGGCCAAGAGCACCCTCCACCCCTTTGCTGAAGCTGGATACTGGGCAGCCACAGGAGAGTCAGGGAGCCAGAAGGAGAGCACACAAGGGAGAGTGATTGTGTCCCACTGACGAGGGGCCTGGCCTGAAAGACAGATGTGGGTTCTAGCTGTACATGCATTTTAACCAATGACTTTTAAATGCAAAATGCAGAAACAGCTTTTGGAGCTGTTTTGGCACAGTACCCTGATGCCCACCTCCACTTCTCAGGACAGTGCCCTCCTCACTGGGGCACAGAATCTGCAGTTCTTAGTTTTGTGTTCCCATTGGGCCTACTAAGGCATCCAGCTGGTGACCTGAAGACATATCCACAAATAATCCTAAACTTCGGTGTGAACTGACATACAAAAGACAGGATAAGGGAGGCGAGGGGAGGAAAAAAGTGTTCTCTGCTCTATGCCAAAAATGCCACTTCTTCCGTAGAGAGCCTGGCGAAACTGCTGAACAAGAGGTTCCAACTATGGCAGTCATAGGAAATGGAGGGGACATACACTTTGTGGATTTGACTCCAGAATCCTGGCATATACTCATATTTTATTGATTTTCATCCATATATTTAATTAGCAGGAGTCTGGGTTTTGTGTTTCCTGCGGAAATGCAGTTTTCCTCCCTTTAAAGGAGAAAAACACTGATTTTCATAGATTTCATTGATTTTTAGGGTCAGAAGGGACCTATTAGATCATCGAGTTTGACCCCCTGCTCTGGACAGGAAAAAGCGCTGGGGTCAAGTAACCCCAGTCAGGTGCTTGCCTAATCTCCTTTTTGAAAATGTGGATTTTCCCCTTTCATAGAATCACAGAATCATAGAAGTTGGGTCGAAGGGACCTTGTAGATCTTCATTTCTGACCCCCCCCCACCTGGGCGGGAGAAAAGACTGGACTCAAATGAGTCCAGCCCGGTAGGCATCAAGCCTCTTCTTAAAGATCCCCAGGGTAGGAGCCAGCACCACTTCCCTTGGAAGTTGGTTCCAGTTCCTAGCTGCCCTCACCGTGAAGTAGTTCTTGCGGATGTCTAATCTAAACCTCCTCTCTAATAATTTGTGTCCATTGTTCCTTGTCATGCCAGGGGGCATGAGGGGAAACAGCATCTCCCCTAAACCCTTCTGGTCCCCCCTAGTGAGTTTATAGACAGTCACCAGGTCCCCCCTCAGCCTTCTCTTGTGAAGGCTGAACAGGTTTAGGTCCCACAGTCTTTCATTGTAGGGTCTGCCCTGTTGTCCCTGGATCATGCGGGTGGCCTCCTCTGGACCTGTCCACATCCCTCCTGAAATGGGGCGCACAGAACTGGACGCAGTACTCCAGCTGTGGCCTGACCAGTGTCGCATAGAGGGGGAGGATCACCTCCCTGGCTCTACTTGAGACGCACCTGTGGATGCACAACAAGGTGCGGTTAGCTCTGCCAACCCTGACCTCGCATTGTCAGCCCATGTTCATTTTGGAGTCAATAATGACTCCAAGATCCCTTTGAAGTGGGGAACTGTGGGTTTCCCCTTTTGCAAACAGCTCTCTGCAGAGGTCTAACAATGAGCTGCTTGCAATGAGCTGCTTGCAAAAAGGACATGAAACCCTAAGACCTGTTTGGAGCAGGAGAGGGAGCGGGCAGGATCTGGTGAAGAGAGCTGACTCAGATTCACTTTGCCTCCTGCAGCCTTTGGGATATGTAGGGCCTGGCAGGGGGCTGGGGGTGTCCTCTGGCAGGGCAGAGGGGGCAAAGGGCTATGGGTTGGGAATGAAGACCAGTGATTTCCTAGTCCCTGCACAGCTCCTGGGCCTGATTTTGCAGGTTTCAGGGCCTGCTGGTTGGCCCTCCAGGGAAGGGAAGCCTGGTGACAAGCAGGGCAAGTGGGATGGTGAAGGGGAGGGAAAGCAAGAGGAAGAGGGGAAGTGGGTGCAACAGGGGCCACCCATGGGGCCAGGTGAGGTCTGCCTCAGCTGCCTTTAGCCCCAGCCAAGCAGGGACCACTGCTGCCCACTGGCTGCCCCCATGCCAGTCCCCAGTCTGCTGAAGTCCCCGCCCCACAACCCGTCCTGCTGCTCCTGGGCGCTTATCACTGTTACAGGCCACCTGGGTACTGTGAGTATATTAATTTAGTTGTAGGCTAATTAAGTATTGCAACTTATATTAGCCACTGGGTTTTTTTGGTTCGGGCTTGAGGAGGTGATGTTGGGAGGAAAGTAATGATAAGTTTTACTTATAAAACGGAATGAAATTTACTTATAACAGCAAAAGATATTGTTTGCACATATGACAGTTAATAAAAAGGTTAAGTAAATAAACAGACAACATAACAGTACAAGTTAAACTTGGCAGTGATGATAAAACAGACAGAGAAATCAACTAAGAGTTCCCACTTGATTAGTAATTTATTGATAGTCCTTCAGTGTTAGGTACATGTTAAGTTGATTCAGCAAAGTTAGGCGTCCCCGATCCACGCTGTTGGAGGGAAAACCGAGGAAAGATCCCTCAGTCAGGATTTGGTCCTCGCACACACAAGGAGTAAGACATTTGTCGGGGTATGGGACAGCAATGACTTTTCTGTTCTGTCCTTCCTGTTGGTTACTTAACGTGCATGTTCTTTTATAGTTTATGTTAATTTGTTGGCTTTCTAGCCACTTATAATTTTATTTTATAGCTGTTATCCTATAGGGTTAAAAGGTGTTAGAAATTATTATAATAAATTACTGTCTAAGCTTGGGTTTACCCAATAAGCAAATCGCACCACATTACTTTGGGGTTTGAGATTAACATGTTTCCACCTAAGTTTAACCCACTATGTTAATTATACCTTGTGGTTAGATTTGTTAATTTTATTGACTTTAAGCTAAACATTATTAAATTAGCTAGATTTGCAGTTTTATTTTTTAGTTTTGTTTTTTAAAACTCATGCTGTCTCAAAACTAGTGTAAACAGCTATATATAATTCTTATGGGTTATACTCCACACAGACAGGAAACAGTTTCATAAGCTGTATTTCAGATATCTTCAAAAAGCATTTTCTTTTTGCTATAAATTGCTTGTTAACCCTTATGGTTCCAGCCATCACACATCACCCAGAGGGAAGCAGCGAGTACATCAAAGTGCTTGGGGCTGGTATTGCATGGGCTGGACTGCCCTAGTGTAGTGCATCCCAGCAGAGCAGCTCGGGGATCTGCAGTGGGGACAGGTGGCAGCAGCCCTAGGCAGCGTGTGGGGACCAGCTGGAGCTAGCAATGAACCTAAAACTGCCAGGGGCAGGCACACTCTAGGATGCACCTGCTGCTGCCATTTGGAACTATTTGGGCAGCATGCTCTTGGAAGCAGTAGGGCAGGGGTAAGGGGACAGGGACTATGGTAGACTGCAGACCAGAGTGAGGGCAGTGGGTGGGCAGCAGTGATCCCCACTTGGTGGAGCTAAAAGGCAGCAGAGACAGACCACACTTAGCCCTGTGGGTTGCCCTTGTGGTGTCCCCATCCCCCTCCCCTTTGCCCTCCTACCCCTTCCCTCCTTCCTCCTACCAGGCTTCCCTTGGTAGGGGGATGGCAAAACATGGGACACACAGGGGCACTTGCAGGGTTGGGGGGCTGTGCCTTGGGAGTGAGGGGCAATGGGATGAGCAGGGGCAGAGCACCAAGTGCCAGAAAGCAGCGTGGAGGGGGGAAGAGTCACAACTGAATCTGCACCCTGGTGAGCAGAGGGGCAGGAGGAGCTCTGACTTTCCACAATAAAAAAATCCAAAATCAAACACCAGAATATATAGGTATTTAGAATTTGTTTGATTGTAATGATTGAGGCACTGGTAGGCTTCCAAGTTGCTTTAAAATTGTAAATATATCAATAAAACGTGTGTGCAACTGATACCTACATATATAGTGGCGTTTTATTTTAATTGAGGAAAAAACGTGACTTTTGGGGGGTTTAATCAGAGAATTTTGGATTTTTTTAACAGAAAATTAGGATGCCTGCTCATTAGTCTTCAGGCCTCTGCACTTTTCACAACCAGTCTCAAGTTAGTATTTTCCATAGAAAACCATCTGTGACAGGTCCAGCACAGCAAATGAGCGTTTTTTTAAGTCTGGGAAGTATTTTGAATTTTGAGTTCTTTCATAACGTCCATCAGAAATTTCTGATGCAAGTGATTGGGACTGAGAAAGACATTTGGTCCTTGTGACTCATATCTGAAGTGCAATTAAGAATAGAAGCATTCTTGAAATTGGTCACATGCTGCATTTTTTCCAATCCCTTTGTCCACAGTGAATCAGTGTATATTAATTGACCTAGAGAATGGTAGGGAATTTCGGCTCCTGTAATCATACAGGACTGTTTCTGTACCAGAGACATTAAGTCAAAATGAAGTCAAACACCTATGTAAGCTTAGGCTCTTCCTTTTTTAACGTAATTGGAACACATTGGATATTGCATCAATCAGTGTTAAAACACTGTCCAGCACATAAAGAAATAGCCCGTTTAAATTAGACTGAAGTCAGTGACATACTCGTGTGTGTATAACTAAAAGTGTTTGGATTTGTAAGATTTCTCTTGGAAGCTCCAAATCCTCGTGAACGGAAATGATTTTTCTCAAATATCATATTACAACATCCACGCAAAAACGGATGCCAGCTGCAGCTTCCCGCAGTCCAGCACATAGCTGACGCAGTGCTTCAGGATCTTCTTTTATTGTAGAGCAAATCTTTCAAGAGAACATGACAAATGCATTTTCATGTACCCTTTACTGAGCATTGCAGCTGCCACTCAAAAGCATCACAACTCCTCCCACTGGCAATCTGAGAGCCTAATTCTGCCAACCATTAAAAAAAATAATTGCACCAAAAGCATACGTGAGGGTTACCTGGCTTGATTTTCTGGTGGAAGGTATCCCTGCCAAAGGGAACTGCTATTCAGTCCTCCCTGGATGTGTTTTGTTGTACTTAGCTCAATTTGTAAAGTGTTTAAGGTGAAAGTCTTCTTTCATATAATATTGGTAACCTTCACACATGGCTCCGCTTGCCTTTAAATTTAGTTTTTGATGAAGGGGACATTAAAAAACAGTGAGCAAGAAAGGGAAAAAAAAATGCAGTTAGATCGTACTGCACTGTCCAATGTCATTCTCTCTGAGGATCTGACAGGTTCATAAAACCAAAAGAGGACAGGAAGAAATAGCAGGTGAGAAAAAGGTAATAAATGATGACTTCTGGAGGTGAGAGTCAAGTACCTGTGCTGCCAATAAGTGAAAATAATGGCAATACCAGAATAGAAATAGGGGGTAGCAGTCTCAACACATCCTCCAAGGTCTGTGCCTTAGACAATTCCAGCTGTTTGTGACATTCTGCAAGCCAAATATGAAATGAGATTTTTTTTTTTTTTTAATTGTCTTGCTACAAAATGGAGCCACACACCAAGCTACAGCCCCCTCTCCTAGAGAGGCCTCTCCTCCTGCCCCCTTTCCTAACCAAACGTAGGGGTTTTTTTGTTTGTTTTTTTTTATAGACAATGTCTGTCTTTTGGTCCTTCCCACCAAGTTCCTGCAGCTCTGTTTACCCTCGATAGCTTCGATTGATTTGCACCACGTTGCACTCTTTCCTAGTTACAGAGGGGAAAGGAAAGGCTTTCCAAGAAATATTTCAGGGAGTTGAAGCAAAGGCAACGATGGTCTGTTGTCTTTTTCCTGGTTGAGGCACGTGTCCTCAGCTCAGCCCCATTTTCCTTAGATGGCTCCTTCTAGGAACACTTGTGCAGTTTGCTGTCCCCACCTCACCTCCCCAACTGGACAAGCAGAGATCATCTCATTTTGCTTCTGAAAGGTGTGTGCCCCCTTTTACCATGCATTTCTAAAAGCCTGCAAAGCAGATCAGGGCAGGGGAGGCGGGGGGGAAGAGAGAGCTTATTCACTCCCTGCCACCTGGGGTTGGCTGGGTCATCCAGGAGCATCTCACACAGACTATTCCATTACACAAAGAAAATGAATGAGCTGTGGGGCAGGGAGGCCACACGTAGAGACGACCCAGTGGCAATGTGACAAGACTAGCCCTGGGCTGGGCTTGGAGATGTATAGCAGGGGGGAGTGGGGTTAGCCCCTCCACCGGTGCATGTATACACACATATATATGTATTCATACATATGCACACACACGTGCCTGCAAACTCAGACAAGCACATACACACGCACACACAGACACGTATATACATAGACACACGTGCATGCAGACATATACATATAAATATACACGCACATACATGTGCTCGCGTATACAGAGACAGATACAACGTGCACCCCTGCACACACGTCTTCAGACCCACCGCCAGGGACAGGATGGGAATCAGTCGCCGTGTCCCTCGAAACGCCCTTTGAGGGTTTTGTCCCCTTGCACTCCCCGTAGCGTCTTCCTCCAGCCCCTGTGGACTCCACCTCCCAGGCACACCCGGCGCCTGCGCGCTACCCGCTCGTGCCGCCATCTTGAAGAGGCCGTTCTATGTTCCATCCCGCGCACGTGCTGGGTTGACGTGATGACGTCAGGAAGAGCGAGGGAAGCCGCGAGAGGGGGCGTGGCAGAACTACACTTCCCGCCGCACCCCGCGCGGCCGCGCCTGCGCGTTGTCGCTCGCGCCATCTTGGCTCTGTGGAGGCTCCACCGCCGGCGCTGCTAAACAAACCCGCCGGTCCGTCGGGCGCCGCCGATGTACCGGGCGCGGCCGGGCAGGTGGGTCCCCCCCCGCTGCCCTTTCCTGGCCTGTTCTCCCGCCAGCGGGCTCCATTCCTTCCCAGGCAAGAGCGGGAAGCTCCCGCCCCTCCCCCATCCCATCCTCTTTCCCCCCTCCCCCTCCCAAGGGCTGTTCCCCTTATACCGTGGGGGGACCTAGGAGGCTCCTGTGTCCTGGGCAGGGGAGGGGGTGAAAAGGAGAGGGGGGGCAGGGGAGAGGGAGGCCAGGGAGGTTTTGAGAGCCAGCAAGACCCCTGCGAGGGCGAGGGGAAGGGGGGAGCTGGTGGGAAACCTGCAGGTGTGTGCAGCGAGGGGGGCGTGAACACCGGGCCTGAGATGCTGGCGAGGGTGCCTCGCGGCGGTAGGTGTGCAAGCGTAATTCATGCGGTCAGAAACAGAAAGCTGTAGTTGCGGTCTCTGCCACAGGGGGGGAAAACAAACAAACAACCTGATCTATGATTTTTGTGTAAAAAGGCAACCTGATCTATGATTTTGATGTAGTCGAAAAGAACAAGTGGAAGCTAAGAGCCAGCATTTATTCCCGGGGGGTGTGGTGAGGCTGTCTGGGGGGGCAGGAGTCGAAAACCATTGAGAGTCAGTGTGCCACGGGAGCACGAGGTGGGCTGGAGTGAGGGTCGTGTCCATCACGTTGCCAGGTGGGGTAGAGCAGCAGTTCTCCACCTTTTGCACCCTGCGCTCCGCCAACCATTTTGTTAAAAAACACTCGGTCCCACCACAATGAGAACAAAACCCCGCAAAATGGCACCATTCGAGATATGTGTTGATTCATCTGTTTGAAGGGCAAACAACTGGGTGTCATTGTTTTTCAATCGGACAATTAGTTGGCGTCCCACCTACGTGACCTTTCGAGTCCTACCGGTGGGATGCGTGCTGTTGGTTGACGGACGCTGCTCCAGACCAGTGATACTCGACTGGGGTGCCGTGGCTTTGAGCTTCTTTCAGGGGTGCCACATAGTACCACACAGCTGTTAGGTGCGCAAACACGGTCCACAGGGTAAACACAAATTTCAGATGGGAATCTGTCGGGATAAAACTCTCTGCCTTTGTGCTTTGCATTTTTTTGCAACAGAACAATTACCCTCTTATTTTTCTGCACTCAAAAAAGAAGCTGTTTAAAGGAGTGTCCTGGATATCTCTAGTCGAAAAAGGTTGAAAGCCACTCTCTTCCCAGAGGCAGTGATTGTACTGACCGTGTTTGTATTGTTTTTCAGGGAGGCCAAGCTCTGTGGGAGCACAAGGACAGAGGAAGGATGCCTGTGGTGTGGCCAACCCTTCTGGATCTCAGCAGGGATGAATGCAAGAGGATCCTTCGCAAACTGGGTATAGTAAGATGCGATTTATGGGCCCCTGCCTCTTCCTTCTCACTCGATGCTAGAGTTTTGGATCAGTCTCTGTTTAAAGGATTGTCCTCTCCTAAGCTTAATAATAGTAATAAAGGCAATCAGTTGAAACGTACAGGAAGCCATCATTATAGTCCTGCCCAGATCAGGGGGGTTGGGCTCGATGATCTTTCCAGGTCTCTTCCAGCCCTTAATTTCTATGATAAGATTAGGTGCCCTTGTCTAGACAGCTGTCCACATGTAGTGTTGGATAACTTGAATTAAATGAATGGACCACATCAGGGAAGTGTTTTGATTGCATGGGACCTCTGGTGGGTATTCGAGTCCATCTTTTTGCCCCTACCTGTCCATAACACGTTGTTATTGGCATTGTTTTTCAGTATCCAGTAATGTGTAATAGGACACAGCTTGAAGTAAGAATAGAGTCTTACTTTTTAGTATCTCCATGTAAAAGGTGGTCTGATTTGATTTCATAGATTGTTGGTAGATTGGTTCATAGACTGGTTTCTTCTTTTTGGGGGGTTTTGTCTGGAGAAAAATGCATAAAAGTTTAAAAAAAAAAAAAAAAAAAGGGGGGGGGTCTCGTAATGCAACCCCTATTTAGTAGATGCTGTGATTCGAGTGCCATCAGTTGAGCAAACACTAAACAAATGTAAGTCCAGAATACAGTATCATTTGTGGTCTCCCGTTATAGGGCCTGGTAGCATATTGCAAATACTGTCTCACTTGACTTTCCTTCCACAACAGTGGAAGTTCACTGAATTGCTTTAAACATATTTCAATTTTGGACAGTCTGCCCAAAGAAAGGGAATGTGTATTGGAAGATTTATGGGTGCTATGACCATATTAACCTTTTATGTGAAGAAAGACCCATACACTTGTTATTTGTATGCATATCTTTTTTTCTAATTCAGTTATGACCTACTTGCTTACCTACAAAAACTGTACAAGTGAATTTTAATATGGGGAGGGAAAAAACATAGTTTGTTTATTCAGACTTTCATTTGGGCAACATTATCTTGTGGTTGAGCGCAGTACTGAGAGTTCAGAGACTAGATACCTAAGACTTTGTGACTGACTTCCTGTACAACCATTGGCAAGGCACTTCACTTTTCCATGCCTTCCTTCTGCCTGACTTCAGACTAACTCAGTTAACTACCTCTTTCATGCCTCGTATTATCCACCTCTAGAAAAAAAAATTCACACTGTACCACTTGCTTTGCAGAGAGTGGAAGGTAGTGTTTACAGAATGCTTTTTGGTCCTCATGTGATGATAAACTATTACCAATATTTTTTTTATGATCTTGTGCTTTGTGCCCAGGGCAATTTTTGTTTGTATTTTTTAAAGGGACAGCACATTGCATCTAGACACTGCATGAGTATTTGTATCATTTTAAAAATTACATTACACTAGTTACATTTTAGTTGCTCTGGTACACTAACAGAGACACATTTGTACAATCCCAAAGAATTTGGGCTACCTCTTTACAGTAACATTTTACTGCCATAGTTCTTTTGGCTGGGAGCAAGAAAAAAATCATATCTTTAGGCAACAGAGCTGTGCTAATGAAACTGCTGCTGTAGACCCAGTTATGCTATCAAGAGTGTGTTTGTTGAGTTAATTTGTTTTCTACCAGGTAATACCCAGAGCAGCAGATTTTCTTTTTCTGTGGCATATAAGATTTCCCCACTAGGGGGCTCTGCCAGTTTAGCAGTGCCTCATCCCTATAGTGGCACAGACTTTTCTAGCGCTTAGCCAAGACAGACAGAAGCCAAGAGAGGAAATGAAGGTTTGTCGAGGTGAGGCGATCTGCTCTTTTCACAAGGGCATAAAATAGGTCAATGACAGAAGTCAGACATAGAGCCCAGGCCTTTTGACAATGAGGCCAGTGCCCCAGTCACAGAACTACTCTGCAGTACCCAGATCCTCTATATTAAATGCCGCAGCAGATTTCAGAGCAGTGTTGATCCATAAATCACATCTGACACCAAAGTGTGTCCTGAGGCCTGTAATATTTAGCACTGCTGCAAGACCTATGCAGTTCATAGCTCTAGAAGCATGAAATACTGGGTGAAACAGAAGTCTTATATCTGGAAAGACTTAATTTGTTAAACCTAATTTTCTGTTTTATTTTTGGCCATTTGACAGGGCTTCCCTTGATACTGTACAGAGAATATACCAGATAGGTTGTGATGGCTTCCTGAGCATGGGGTTGATTAAGCTGGTTACACCTGTTCCACCAAATCCAAACAAAACCTTGGAAGGTGCCTTCATAAAGAAACAATATCAACCTTTACCTTGTAATCATACAGTATTGTCTGAGAGAGTGGGTTCAAGTTCTAGAGCAGAAAAAAATAATACAATGTGATGCTGGCCCAAATGTTGACTCCAGTGGCAACCATTGTGGCTTTTATATGAAATGCTTTATGATCAAAGCTTTAACTCAGGATCCCTGTATAGGAGTCACAGCTAACCAATCTGTGTTTACTTTGTTTTCCCCTAGGTTTAGTCAGGATAGGGCAGGACTTGTTTTGGGTATGATTCCTTGACTGTGTAAGTTGAGGCCCTTTTTGGAGGCTTTAGAAAACAATGCAAATGTTGTTTGGCAGATAACTTCTGATGGCAGCTTGTGTTTTTTGTCAGGTTCTTTTGCTTGTTCCTTTCAACTCTTACCGTTGCTTTAAATCAAATCCTACTGGGCTCTTTTGCGTAGCTGATGTATGATGCTGAAAGACGGGCACCTTTGGGGTTTAGATTTAGATTGTTAATTTTACAGGAAGGTTCTTAGCGTGGTTCGTTAAAAATGAGTTATTCATATTAGAGCAATAAGTCATCCTTTGATAGGCTGTTTAAACCATCAGCACAAGTTCCAAACTACTTCATATTAAAATAACAGATTTATCAACTCATGGAGCAAAAAACAGAGTTGTATATAGAAATGTCATTTGACTCCTAGCTAAGGCATTCTGTATACAGATAGAATGTTAAGTACATGAAAGAGAGATTGTTGGTATTAAGATTATATCATTATGACCAAGTGGTATTTCTAGGCGTCATTCTTCTTGACTACTGCTCTGACTTGAAAATGGTCAATAGTGTTTTCCGAGGTTTAACTAGCTTATTTTCTCTGATACATTGGTTGCATGCTAATAAGCATCACATTGCTTGGGCTATCCTTTCCCATCTGATCAGCTGTATGTCATAAACATTATGCAAGGGATGTTGATTACAAATTTTGACAAACAATAATCTAGAGAGAGAGCTACATTTTAAAGATGGAAGCAACCTTTTTTGAACCAAGCTTTTTCCATGGAACTTTTTAAGTGCTCTTTATCATAGTTCTTAATATCTCTCTCATCCTGGAAAATTGAAGAGTACTTGAAAAATCAACATTCAAATTTATAAAGATCCCTGCTTATGGAACTCTTGCTATGAGTATATATTCTACAGTTAATGTTTTGTGTGTGTGTGGTTGTTTGTATATGATGCTGTAATTTGCCTGAATCCAAGATGACTATGAATTGAAGATGACCCCACCCCTATGGAGCACATAGTAGCTCCAGCCCCAACCCAGCCTAGCAGCAGTGGTTGCAGTGGCAGCAGCTCTGTCCCTGGGTGGGCCAGAGCCGGAGTTACCATGTGATCTTTCCCCTGTGCTGGAAAGGGCTGGAGCTATGACTGATAGTAAGTGATGGTGGATATGCCAGGGGTAGGGGGGAGGTGTCTGGGGAGGGCAGGGATGGGGGGAACAGTGGCTGCAGCTCCAACTTTGACCCCAACCCCAGATCAGGGCCAGTTGGAGCCACAGAAGCCACCTGACCTTCATGCTGCTTTGTACTCAAATAGAGTCTTACTTTTTAGTATCTCCATGTAAAAGGTGGTCTGATTTGATTTCATAGATTGTTGGTAGATTGGTTCGTAGACTGGTTTCTTCTTTTTTGGGGGTTTTGTCTGGAGAAAAATGCACAAAAGTTGAGGAAAAAAAAAAGGGGGGGGGGTCTCGTAATGCAACCCCTATTTAGGGGTCCCTCCTGTGTTGAACCGGGGAAAAACCCGTGCCTTCAGTTTGAGTAAATGTGGTGCGTATGTGTACTGGCAACAAATATATACTGTGCATAACACTTGAACATAGGTGCATTGAAGAGGACTTCATAGAAATAATTCTAATCTATGAATTTTAGAAAATGTACTGAATTATAAGTAGATTCCTTTTTATGACTGTGGAAATAGTAATAGAGTCTATATATTGAAAAAGCCCTGTGATATTTTTAATTTTTTGCTTTTTGTAGTTGTTATGTAAGAGTAAATGATAATTCTGTTTTCCCTTAGAACTGGAGGCATATGCAGGAGTTATTAGTGCTTTGCGTGCTCAGGGGGACCTTACTAAGGAAAAGAAAGAGCTCCTTGGAGAACTTTCCAAAGTACTTAGGTAAACCTCTTCATTCTTGCAGCACATGTGTTGGGTGCATAATGAATTATGGCCTGTTTTATTTCAAAAGAATTATACTTTCTGTCATTGGCAACTTTTGCTCCTAATGTGAATTTAGGGTCAGAAAAGGGATTCTGGACATGGTGGGAAATTTATTTTTTACATTGCTTGCTTGTCTCACTTATTCATCTTGCAAGTAAAAGGTAATTTTTCTAATCTCCACCCTTTAGGTATTAATTTGGAATCAGTAATCCATCTGTTCAGTCAGTAACACAGCCTCTCATAATGATGATTCTCTATCTGAAATGCAGCTGACAATTTTTTCTGATATTCTGTGAGGTTGAAACATCCCAGTTAAACAGGGAAGCTATATAAGGTCTTGAGATTTCTCAAGTGATGTGTAGAAATAGAATTTCAAGACCTTCAGCCGCAATTACATTGATTGAAAGGTCCTACTCTGCCTGTTTTTTTTTTTTTGGCCTATGCTTATTTGTTAATTTGTTAGCTCTTATTAAGGTAGTTGTGAGCATGTAAATTGGTATCTGTGAAATCCTTCACGTTCTCAAAGTCTGAGAACTATTTTCTTTACCTTCTAAGTAAGTAGTAAAACATTAAGTTTTCAATGTCACTGGAGAGGGAATTGACAGTCTCTTAAATAAAAATACTTATTCCTTTCCTCCTTCAGAGTGTAGCTATTTGTTTAAAAAAATGATTTAGCTAAATATATCAGTTACATGTATTTGTCTCTTTCATCCAAAATATACCAGGTACTTTCTTTTTTTTGACAGCATTTCAACAGAACGCCATCGTGCTGAAGTTCGGAGAGCAGTAAATGATGAACGGCTAACAACAATTGCGCATAAGTAAGCTATAATTCATACGGTACATAGGCCCCATAAGGTATCGTTAAAATAGTCTCTCCCTTGGGCATCCCATTATCCCTTAACCTTGAAGATCCCTAGCAGTTAGTTTACTGTTTGTTTAGGGAGTAGACTTTTGGGGACAGTAACTGTAACTATAATCTCTACTATTCGTCTACTATAGGAAAAAATAAGGGGATGTTAAATTCCAGATTTAATTACTAATTTATTGTAGTAGTGCTTAGGAGCTAACTGAGAACAACTGTCCTGTTCTCACAGACCTTGTACAAATAAAAAATAGGAGAATCTCTGCCCTGAAGACGTTACAATCAAATAAATAGGCTAAAAAGACAATGCATAGAGGAAAGATATGTAAAATACAGGAAGAGTGAACAGTGTCATGGCTGCAGATTTCATGTGACTTTTGGGTTTAATTTTGTTTAAATCCTTTTGGTGGGATTGTGTTAGGAGAGGATTAGCTGGACAAAGGCAAACATGGTTGAGAAAAGTTGAAGCATAACAGAATATCAGTGCAGAGAGATGCCTGCAGGTTTCACTCTGAACAGTCATCAGTGCCTGGTCCTCTGTGTAGCTGCTAGTCTGGTCTCACTCTCCTCTGATTGTCTTTCTCAAACCCCACATGACTAAAGGGAGAAAAACTAGCACTCACTTGCCTTAGTTAAATGTTTTGTATTCTTAATCCTACCTGAAAAGAGTTCTTCACAATTGGACCCTTTTTTAAGAGGAAACACTTTTCGGATCAGTTAGATTATAGAAGTACTTCATGTTTCTCTTAATTTTTATATGTTAATACCAGAAATAATGTATTTAGGTGGGACTCCTGACTCGGGTACAGCCTCAAGCAAAATATGGTATTTCCTAGCAAAATAAATGGCATAGTGTTTCTGATTTCAAAAAGAATATATGTAGTGAAAAGTAGTACTTTATGTATTAAAAGTGTTCAGGATTATTTCCATAAATTGAGTTTAGCACTGATTGTTTCTGACATTTTGTAGAATATGTGCACTGTTTCTGTCTGAAGGGCCTATTAAAAATAAAGTGATAAGGCAGTCTAGAAAATCCAAAGGAGATGCAACCTTATGACAGGTCACTTCTTTTTTTTTCCAGTCCTTTACTTTTTCTAAACAATAATATGACAGAGAGAACTTTTAACTGCTCAGGATGAATTCTTCAAATAATTAGGACAGTTCCATATGGCCATTACATATGGTGGATGTAGCAACAGTACATTATCATCTCAGCTAATACAAATCTGCATGTGTTGGAAGAAATTTCGTGGAAGTTGCTGAAATACATATGGATTCAACTGGAAAACTAGTTCTTTACATTATATGGACTGATTGATGGCAACTTTTTATGTGAGTTCCTCCATACCATTAGCCAGAGTTAGAAGGGGTTCTTCAGCCTGTAGTAATATTCTTTAAAATAATAATTAAAAAAAACCTTTGAAAATTGGAAGTTGAAGTTTAGTCAATCAGCAATGTAAAACCATCATATAAAGATGAAAATCTCTGTTCAACAGAGGAGAGGATGATGTTGCTGAAGCCTTCTGTTATGCCTTTAAACAATGAAGTCAGTTAGTACTACAACCAGGTGGCTGACTTCTGCAAACAGATGAGGTCTGAGTTGTTTAACATGTTGCTATCACATTTAGGACTGTTGCGATTAGGCTGAGAATATTTTTAATTAAATAGATCACGATGTGCTTTGGAAACAATTATTTTTATAACACAGTTAGCTTGAAGGATGCTTTAGTGATTTTATTTCGCTCAGAGTATAACATACACGAATTTATATGACTATTTCCTTGTAAAGTTATAATTTTACTGAGTATATTCTAATCTGTCATTAAAATTAATCCCATTATTTAGGAACCTGTCTCTGGAAAGGTATGTTTCATCATCAGTAAATATGCTGGATTTTTTTGTGGCAACAGAACATTTACAAAATATGTATTTCTGTTTAGTATGTCTGGACCAAATAGCTCTTCAGAATGGTCAATAGAAGGTCGTCGCCTGGTGCCATTGATGCCACGGCTCGTTCCACAGACAGCCTTTACTGTAACAGCTAATGCTGTTGCCAATGCAGCTGTTCAGCACAATGCATCGCTTCCAGTTCCTGCAGAAACTGGGAACAAAGAAGGTGAGGGAATGCCAGTATTTTGCTGCTACCTGTGGGGTTACGAGAATAACAACTTCACATTTTAAAGGGACACTGTCTGGTAGCTTAGATACAAGATGGAGGTAATATTCAAATGCATAAAGAATATAGCTGACCCTCTGTCTTTGCACAGTGTTAACAAAAATATTTTTATGAAATTTCTTTGGATTTCAAGTCACCTCTGACCTTCCTGAAATATAATGTTATGCTAGAATATTAGGAATTGGAATATGAAACTGACCATGAAAGTCAAGGAAATCAAATAGTTAAATTAAGTAGACTGAAGTGGAAAAAAGTTTATCAGTGGTCTGTTTTGTGTTTTTAAAATACTGCACATGTTAAATGGTGAAATTAAAAGAAAAATCTAAGTTCTTACAGGGTCCCTTTAAGTTAGAATTATAGTTTAAAAAAAAAAAAAGACTCAATAGATATGATGCTGTGAGGTTTTCATTCTCATTATGTCACTCCAGATCAACGGTATTGAGTTAACAGGTCAAAAGATGACTCCTGCTTTCTCCTTACTTCCTAATTGCCATCATTTTAAACTACATCTTGGCTGCAAAGTTTTACAGAACAGAATAAAGTTGCAACACATTCATGCAATTAGAGATAACATAACACTTGTCAAATTAAGGGTTTTTTTCCTTGGCAGATGTGGGAAAGTTGACACCAGCTCTTTACCATTCTTTGTAAATCTTACTGCTTTACCAAGAAAACTATTTGGCAAAGATGCTGTTCTGTTTTAAGTTTAAATGATGTTTCAGATTCATTCTGGGGCTAATATACAATTAAACCTGTGCAATAACTCATTTATATCACTGATCCACATAAATATCCTAGGTCCTTTTACAGTAAGATAAAAACTAATTAAGATACCAGGTTATAATTTAAAATATACAGTTGGTAGAGAAAAGGAGCTAAACTCAGGGTTACAAAGGTTTTGTGAAATGAAAAGGCTTTCAGATCTGGTTTGAAAATAGCTAATTCCATGCTCAGGTCAAGTGGAGAGGGCTCCACAGTTATAGGAAGCAAAGATGTGGCTAGTGACCTGATAATCCCTTGGCATTTACTTTGACAATTTAGGTTAAGTAGTGTTAGGATAATGGAATTCTGCACGTCAGTTATGTGGAAGGTGTCTTTTCTCCTCTTTAGTGGTGGTTTGCTATTCCTACACAAGTACCACTTCAACCCCAACATCTACCCCTGTTCCAAGTGGCAGTGTAGCAACAGTGAAGTCCCCCAGACCTGCCAGTCCAGCCTCCAATGTAGTCGTCTTGCCAAGTGGAAGTACTGTTTACGTCAAAAGTAAGTGATATTAGTAACTTTGATTAACAAAAAAAGAAAGGAAGGGATGGTCTTGTGGCTAAAGCACAGGACTGTGAATTTGGCTATCTGGGTTCCATACCCAGCTCTGCCTGAAATTTACTGTGTGACCTTGGGCAAATCGCTTAACATCTTTGTTAGTTTATTCATCTGTGAAAAGGGAGTACTGCTTTCCTTTCTCAGAGATTTGTTAAAGGTAACATTTTCCCTGTAAAATGCTCCATAGTGATTTGAGGCAGGGTTAAAAAAAAAAAAGCAGAATATTTTGAAGAATAAAGCCAAAAACTGTTGTGCCTGGTTCATCTCTCTCTCTTTACCTATGATATGGGCACTCTTCATGCTTCAGAGGAACATTTCTGTTCCTCCCCTTTTTGCCCATATAATGAATATGGATAACAGGCAGTCATTTATCACTTGATGGAATGGGAAAGAAGAAACCCTTTTTTTCCTGAAATGAGCAGAAGTTTTGCAAATTGTTATGTTCTGACAAGAGTTCGGTTGCTATAGATAAATGAGTGATTTGTTAAAACTATTAGGTCATAGCTTTAGCCTATTTCAACTAAGGATCTGGGCTACTGGGAATGTAGGTTTAAAAGAATATAGACATTTTCCTGCTGCCTATAAGTGGCAGAGCTTTTAAACAGACTATACCACTAATCACACCTGGAGGTTCTGTAATTAATCTGGTTTCACTGGGAGTTAGGTGCTTACCCTTCTGAGGTACGTATGAAAATTGTATGTACCCTTTTTCATCTTTAAACACTTAAACTGTTTTTTCTGTTTTGGACCAGATTTTTCAACTGGTCAGTTCCATTGGCTATAGTTAATTTTACCTTTTAAGTCAAATTTTAATACAATTTTGTTTTGTTAAATTTAGTTATCTGGTACATTTAAAGTACTTCTTGCTAACAACTAAAAGGCTTTTTTGTCATTTTTAATTGGAACTTCGCTTCCATTCAAATGCATCTAGACACAAAACATGTAGGCAAACAGTAGACAATTAATGCCTCATTTTCTAAAAAGAATTTTAAATTGTGTAAGATTGGTAATAAAATATACAGAAACTATATGCCAGTGGTTGGCAACTCCTCAGGGCTGTGGGCCAGAACAACCCAGCTTGTGTCTCAAGCAAGGATGCATTTTGATGTAGTAGCAACTGTTCCTTGCCACCACTTCATCCTTCCCACTAGCTGCTGAATCAGTGCAGCTTCTCCCTGCCCAGCCCCAATGTGGATGAGGCCCTCTGGCTCTGTGGGCCAGGTCCAGTGGCTCTGCAAACTGGATTCAGCTCAAGCCATATGTTGCCAATCCCTGCATTATGCTCTTTGCTAGAAAAAAGTATCACATTTTGTGTAAAGTGGAATATTTGGTTTGTAGATTATCCTTTTTTTATTGATTATTCCAACCAAAAGAATGAACATCTGTTTAGGAAAATTACTAAAGTGCAAATGCAAGGTGCAAATGAAATACAGTTTTTAAATTAAGGTCTCAAGGTACTCTTTTAAATTTTGATGGATAATTCATGTGATTTAAATCCCATTTTCCCTATTTAGAAGAATTTAGAGTGATTTGGAAGTGAGATCCCAAAAAACAATGTTCTCAACCTTTTCCTTTTTTTTTTTTTTTTTTTTTACTTGACTTTATTTTTAGAATAGAGTTGATTGCATGATTATGACCGCAAAATTGGTGTGGATTCAGATGAGTAAGCAAGGGATGTGAAGCTCTTATTTTCATGCCCTGAGCCATTCAGTTCCCCTCCTCTTTCTTTTTTTGCTTCAGTTCAATATACTTCATTTTTACTTGGGTAGGAATTGTATAAACGTTTATTCTTGAAGCATAACAGTGGTTCACTTTCAAATAATACTAATATTAACAATGGCAATGTTTGTATTTGGGTCAGAGCAAAGGATGAAGATTCAAAGCAACGGAGTTATAATCCTGACTCTGCCCTTGACTTATTGAGTGATCTTCCCAAGTCATGGTCTCTTTGGACCATTCACCTCTCCATGTCTCTGCTTCCTGCCTCGTAAAGCTTGATAACATCCACATTTTCATTTGTGATACCCAGCTACAACTCTTTTTTTTTATATGAAAAACTCCACTTATGTGCAAATAACTATAAAATGAAAACCACAATAATAGGGTTCTCACAGAACCCACACATGAAATGATAAAACTGTTTCATGTAAAGTACCCATATTAATAGTGTGTCCCTTCCAAATAAACTTGTTTTTCTCTTATGGGAAGAGACAATATACAGTTGACCATAGGACTGTGACCAGTTATTCACTTTGCACTTTACCACCAAAATATCAGGATGTACTGTATCACCCAAGCTACATATAAATTCTGCACTGAGGGGAATCCTGTATCCTCAAAGTGCTCAGAAATATCTCCTTATTTAAATTTGTTGATTAGTGATCCCATGACTATGGGTTTGTTTAGCATGCACACACAATGCACTCTAATAAAGCTTATAAGACAGACCTTATTTACTGTACATCTCAAAGACCCTTACAAAGTCATGTAAGCCTTATCTCAATTTATGGATATGAAAATGCAGCGAGAGAGACTTGCTCAAGGTCATGAAGTAAATTGATCAGAACTAGGATTAAAATGCAGATTTTCTAACTCCTAGACCCTTACTTAATCCTTGATACTACTGCATCCAAAACTAATAGACCACTATGACAAATATACAGTTTCAAGAGATAATGTATTTAAGTTTGTTTCCCAATCAGAAACTTTAAAAAAGAGACTTTAGTTTACTAGCAGTCTTTGCTTCCATTCCTAGCTCAGTTTCTTGAGTACGCTTATCAGATTCTTGCATTGCCCAGAAACTTATCTGCAAATGGGCTGGATACATAATAAGAGCAAATCCCATCTCCTGGAATTTATTTAACAAGCCATATAGCTTATCCTACAGTCTGCAATTTATTGTCTTTTTTCATTAGAGTCTCACAAACAATGAAGTTTTTCCTGGGTTCCCTGAAAGATTGCATTTTGCTGCATGAGATTTTTTTCTGAGAGCACATTTAACGTTTCTTTGCAAGGTGAGGGCCTGAGAATAAATATCTTCTGCCACCCTGTACAAAGATGGATTTCATCCACTCTGTTTTTCAGTTCCTCAACTTTATGGCTAATTTGTTTGTCCATTTGGCTCTATGAGGTATATTTATATATACAACCATGTGTATAGACCGTGTTACCCTTTGAACCTTTTGGCTATTTACATTAAGGGAATTCTGGACATAGTCTGGTGGTTTATGAAAGTAGTTCTGCTTTTCAGGTCCACAGTCCTCGTTACAGAAAACATTATCAGTGGTTTAGCTGAGTTGGTTATAGTGGATTGACTTCCTGTGTCGAGTGGGTGGTTGTGGGTACAAAGGAAATTCTTTGAATCCAAGGAAGAATAGAAATTTTAGCCAGGTGTTGTGATTTCCAGAGAGTGGTATACAGACCAAAAGCTAAATATGAAGGGGAATATTCTTGAAGGTGTCTTCCCACCTCTCTCACCCATGACCAATCTCAGTTGTGTAACTTCTGACATTTTTACATAGCAGGGCAAAACCCCCCACATTTATTTACTTATTTTTATAT
Source organism: Crocodylus porosus (assembly GCF_001723895.1). NCBI lineage: Eukaryota > Metazoa > Chordata > Crocodylia > Crocodylidae > Crocodylus > Crocodylus porosus. The sequence goes on along the minus strand of NW_017728906.1, from coordinate 198,397,989 downwards.
TTGGCCAGAATTAACATACAGGTGACCAGTAGTCCTTGGTCTTGAAAGCAAAACACAGTATTAAAGAAGAAATGTGGTCTGCAGCAAGGCGTCAGGACCTCAGGTTTTCCATGGACTTGTGCCTTTAGAGATATTATTTAGCTTTTTTCCCATTTTGAAAAGGGATTTGTAGGAGATAAGTCTTGCTGTTTTTAGAAAGCAGAGAGAAGACCCACAGATGAAGAGCACTATATAAATAGAAAATGTTGTTATTGCAGGTGTCAGCTGCTCGGATGATGATGAAAAGCCACGTAAAAGACGGCGAACTAACTCTTCTAGTTCCTCCCCCGTTCTTCTGAAAGAAGTCCCAAAGGCTGTCACTCCTGTCACTAAAACTATCACAGTGCCTGTAAGTGGCAGCCCCAAAATGAGTAATATCATGCAGAGCATTGCCAACTCCTTGCCGCCGCACATGTCTCCTGTGAAAATAACCTTCACTAAGCCCTCAACACAAACGACAAACACGACAACACAGAAGGTATGCGGGGGAAGCTGTCAAATGTTACTTCGTTCTGTTTCTGTTGGCGAATAAGATGTGCTATTTAACTTTTTTCTCTCTACAAAAATGTCTAGCTGTGTTTTAAGGAATGTTCTTGGGATAAGGTTATCCCTCTTAAAACAGAAATCTTATGTGAATTTAGTGCACCTTTGTGTGAAAGGACCTGGATTGACAGCCCTGGAGACTGAAGCCCTCTTTTTATCCACAGAACAGGTACAGCACAGGCAGCAGGAGTGCAGGCTTCCTCCACACTGCCCCACCAATGTGCATCAACCCTGACCTGAAGGGACCACTTCTAGGGATGAGAGGGGATTCAGTCTCCATGCTCATTCAATTCTTGGCCTCTCTGGTGAGACTGCCAACAAGGTTGCCAATTAGTACCATATGTGGTGTTGGGTTTTGTGATATGGACACTAGTTCACTGAGAACTGGATCACATAGGCCACTGAACAGCCATCAGATGGTAACAACTTTTGGTCAAAGGTAATCTTTCTTATTTCTCTTTTCCTTGTTTATAACTATTCTAATTCTGCCATAATAAGCCTCAGAAAATTAGGTGTGGGCTCTCGATTGTTGCCAGGCATGGCCATTTTCAAGGGGCCTAGGCCAAGCTACAGATGTGTGGCTAAGTAGAAAGTCCCATAGCCTGTTTTTGTGTGACCACAGAGCAGACCTTTGCAGACATGACAACCGGCTTGATCAGCAACATAAAGGGAGCATTCAGCGTGTCCAGCGGAACCAAAATGAGATCCAGTGAAACAGAGCACAGGGCCTGAAAGGAGACATTTAAGGGAAGACCATGCATTACATGATAATAGTAGCGATTGGTGCAACTGTAAATATATTAGATGGTGCTTTGCTAGAATACTTTTTCTTTTGGTTAAGGTTCTTAGATTGGTTGTAAAAAGAAGGTACTGTCATTTATAGAAAACTATAAAGTTTGGGAAAGAAAAATAGGATGGTGGTAGGCAATATTCCACGATGGTGAAGGAAGGAGATATAAGGATTCCTTCCTTCCAGAGGTGTAACTTTCACAAGAGACTATATCTTGAACAAACTGACATCTTACATGTCTACAAAAGAACTGGTTCAGTCCAGTTCCAGAAGTTTCAGTGAAATGAAGAAATTTAAATAAAACCAATCAGTGATCGTTTATTAGAACAAGCCATCTATTGGAGATCAGATCTGAGTGTTGTGCAGCTGTTTTGCCACCCAGTGATTGGGAGGAACTCCCAGACATAGTTAAACAGGCGCAACACCATCACCCATCCTATCCTGTGTAAAGGTTTTGGTTAGAGGAAAATGACCTCACTCCAGAGCTAGCAGAACTTGCTTTTAGAACTGACCAGGAATTATGAGAGTTATATTCTCCTTTTTCTTGTGTGCCATTTCTCACCCTTACCTAGTATTGTAGCACTAAAGATCAACTCAGGTATTCAGGGTAATGTGATAGTGCCCAAATTTTAGTTCTGGGCATTGGATAAGAGTGTTTTTACAAACAATTAACAAATTTATTGTTGGTGTGTAAGCTGTTGAAATTGGTGAATACACAGAGATGAATTTTCGAGTTGCTATGACTGCCTACTCGAAAGCATTTTTTCTCAGCGAAATCTTCTTGAGGTCAAGCCCCCATTGCAGCTCCCCGCTTCCCACCTCCGGTTTAGACCAGTGAATTGGCTTTTTTTTTTTTGGTGGCTTTTTTTTTGTGCAGATTGTGAGTTTACTTAGGGCCTTTCATACTATCTGTTCAGTTATTAAAAATGGGTGACGCATACTTACATTTAATTCCCTGATCTCAGATAGTGTCATTGCTCAGAAATATGAGCTCCACAAGGATTCTGGATAGTATGCTAATGAACACTAATCCATCTGATGCAAGGTTTTGCTTACCAGCAGATACTTGGCTTGTAGTAGAGTTTAACTTGGGGCAGCACGTTTGTTTGGATAAAAATGCTTTTTTGCATCAGAATATTTATGTCTGCATTTATATAATACATTTCAAGGTTGATGTGACCCTCTGCATTTATGATTAAGCTCGAATGGGCTTGCAAGTCAATGAACAGTAAGAGTGCCATTCACAAATTCTGCGTACATGTTTTTAGGATTGTGACATTTTTGCAGGTTGAAGGAAAATTCATAGTTCCTGATGGTAGAGATTATTGTTCTGGTATTCAGCTGTACTATTGCATAAAGCTGTTTGCACAAAAGTGATAACTGCTGCTGATAGTCAAGGGACATGGCAATTGTTTTGCTTGGATCTTTATTTGGTACCTCTTTACACAACGAATCTGGGACCAAGCTTTTGGCGCTTCTCAAAACAGACTGTCACAACAACATTTTCAGTGTTTAGCAATTATTATAGTTAAACAAAATAGCCTGTTTGCTAGCAAGCATGTTTCACTTGGTGTAAGTCACTATTTGAATGACTGTTCTGTGGTGGAAGGTGGCTATATACTTTCAGCATTCACCACTGAATCCATGAGAAACTAGTATTTCGAAAATACTAGTCTTGATACTTCTACTTAAGACTTGTACTCTCTTCAGAGTGCTTTCTGTGTGTATTACACGGTTAGAAATTAGACAGGTAAACATTCTGTGTGCTAATTTTGATGAAATAAGTGTTAATGGTATAAACAGGAACCTGTCTGTGTATACTCCTAAACTATACATTAAACAAGTTCTGGGTTTTAGTATAGATATCTTGGCCTGCTTATTTCCCTGACAGCAACCACTAGTTGAAAAAAAGTTGTGGGGAGGGCTAGGGAAAGAAGGAAAAACACTGAAAGTATTTGGAGTGTAAAGTATCATGGAAGGCTTTCATCATAATGATACCCTTCTTTCCTTTCTGTATAGTTATATACAGTTCTTGCAAGGAAAAGTGCTTTGAGGGCCTATGAGATGGTACTAGTTTCTTTCTTATGACAAAAGAAAAAGCTTGTTGAGATGGCTGCAAGCTCCTTGCTGTTCCTGATGATCCTATTTCACAAAAAAAGAAATACACAAACAGGGTCAGAAAAAAACAGGAAAAATAGAAAATACTCTTCCTGTCTGTAATACTGACTGACTTATAGCCTGCATGTCAGGCGCAGCATGTCATCTTACCAGCCACCCTGAGATCTGACAAACTTGTACCAGCATCAGGCTACCTGTGCTTTTGATTTGAGTCACTTTTCTTATCACAGGGTCACAGCAGCATTGTAGAAGAGACTTTTGCCAGCTATTAGAAAGAAGGCAAAAGGAGAAAAATAAGAAAGAGAAGAAATAAGGAGGGAAAGGAAAATAAGACACAAGGGAGAGAGGTAGGAACAGGCATAAAAGTCTCACCTTTCAACTGGTGATTAGGATTTAGCTCACGCTGGTGGAGGTAGTGATGTCCTTGGTTCTTGCACATTTTAGCCAGGATGTATTTGAGGATCACGGCAATGAAGACTCAGTTATATCATATCAACTGAACTTATGGCTGGAGTAGACCTACTAGACCACAATTGTTATACGCTTCTTTGTGACTTTTATGATATGTATATATTATATCAATACATAATTGATTTTTGTATGTTTCTTTTTAAGTGAATATACGTATGTAATAGATTATATATTGTCAACACACACCACAAGGTCCAAAAAAACAGAATGATTAGACCATTAAACATCTAACTTTCCAAGTTAAGTGATTGCTAAATGGTAAAACTGACCTTTTGCAAGGTCAGAATGAATTTTAGGTCTTTCAGTGTCAAAACAGATTAGTGAGGCTGCAAATCGCTCTCATTAGATGTAGCATTTATTATCTTCAGACAAATGGTGCCAAGAGAAGAAAGAACTTCCCGTCGTTTTGAAAACTTATCAGAAGCCGCTTCTGAACCTAACACTTGGTTCTTCACTGATATTTATTGGAAATAAAGTTCCCTTGTGGTGGTGGGGAAATGTGATGATAATCTTTTTGATCCATAATGTGAAATGATCAGTTGTTCCCTAATTGTTTTTTTCCTCTGTGATGCTATATTTCTGCTTTCCATTGTCAACCCTTAGAGTGTATGCAGGATTTGAGATAGTAATACTCAAAGCCTTTCTAAAATACAAGACATACAACAGTTCTATTTGAGAAAAACGGGCTCCAGGCTTTTGGGCGCTGTCAAATGAACTGAGGTGGTTTTCACCTGTCTCTTGTTTCAGTTTGTCTGCAGCCATAACAATCTATATGCAACAGCAGTAATGTTTTGTTCAGAATCAAAAAAGTTACACATGTACCCTTTTTGATGAAGGTGCATTCCCTTCAGAAATTGCAGGGCTAGTTATTCCTCCCCCAGCCAATAGAAGTGTCTCATTTTCTGCTAGCAAGTGAATGTGTTAAGGTCTGCAAGTGACCTCCCTAACCCAAGACCATTTAAATGAAATAGAACTGTGTCTGTCTGTGTAGTTTAATGTAAGAAGTCCACAGCACTTTTAAATAAATATGAAGAATGAATGGATTTTTGTTTTTCCAGGTGATCATTGTAACCACTTCTCCAAGTTCAACGTTTGTGCCCAACATTCTCTCCAAGTCCCACAACTACGCAGCAGTCACCAAACTTGTCCCAACGTCTGTCATTGCCTCAACTACTCAGAAGCAGCCAGTGGTTATAACTGCTTCTCAGTCCTCTTTGGTCAGCAGCAGCAGCAGTAGTAGCAGCACTAGTACCACCACCACCACCACTTGTTCCACTCCCTCCTCCACTGCAAATACTATTGCTGTGACTGCTGTAGTATCATCAACGCCGTCAGTGGTCATGTCAACAGTAGCACAAGGTACAGCAGTACTGTTATTTGTATAAAAGCTTTCTGACTGGTAGAGTGTATTTTGTAGGCATCACCCTTTCTATGTATTTTGTAAATACCTTGGAACTCAAAACATAGTTTAAAAGCATCTGGTTCTTAATGCTACTAAATCAGTGTAGTCTGTAAAAACCCTCAATTAACCTGGCTTCCCTCCCCCCACCCTTAAATTGTTCTTTGCAAGTCTTTTTCAAGAGACTCTTGCCAAAAAGTGTTATATAAATATGTATATATAAATATGTGTTCCAAACAGAGTTTGCCTGAAGTATTTAAAAAAAAAAAAAAATCCAACTCCTTAAAATGTTATACACACTTTCACCTCCCATTCTGTGGCAATTATTTGGGATGGTTCCTTGTTAAAACATGATCCACAAAAACTTACAAAATGAACTCCAGAAAAGATCAGTCTTAGTGGCTGATGTATGGAATCCTTAGAGTATCTTGATTATGAACTAATCTTAAGTTTTCATAGTACATAGTACTATGAGTTGGAAGGGACCTAAACAGATCATCAGGTCCAACCCCCTGCCCCAGGCAGGAATGGGTGCCGGAATCATGTCACCCCAGCCAAATAGCTGTCCAGATATCTGTTTTGTTAGGTAGAGAAGTATTTGTAAGTTTTATCCCCATTTTAGAGATCAGAGATGCTGTGGTAGTAGTAAAGTCCTAAAGCACCTAAAGTCTAAAAGATGCATTTCACAGCCTAGATTAACGTTTATGAGTTGTTGAGTCTTAATTCCAACTCAGCACGCTACGTCACAGTAGTGTCATAAAATGATTCTTCTAGGCTGATGTTATTCATAATCTTCCCCTTCCCATTCTCTTCTTGACACAAAAGAATGTTTTGCAGATGAACTGGGTGGCCTTTAGGATTTGAGTACCAGAATGGGGTGAAGTGTAATAGTACACATGGAAAGGAGCCACTAACAAAAATCTGTGATACAAGGTAGGGAATGATAGGAGGAGACACCTGGATGTGATCCTTGCTCAAGTAGGGGGTTGGACTGGAGGCTCCACTGAGGTCCCGTCCAGCCCTACAGTTCTGTGATTCTATCCAGTGTGAGTGTGAAGTTGGCAAATGTAACTGTAAAGTGCAACTATAGTTGTTGCCTATGTTCAAGACAGAAAATTGACTTGGAACAGATAAAGGGGTTGACCAGGAGAATGGAGAACCATTTTACAAGACAAAACTGAAAGAGCATGGCTGCTTTAGACCAACAAAATGATGGCTGAAAAAGGGGATCTGATTATATTACTCTCTTTAAATACATTCCAGGGTACAAACCAGGAAGAAAAAAAGGTTCTTTACCATAAAGGACTCTGGCACAAGAGTAAATGGTTATAAATTGGCTTTGACTAAACTAAGCCTCAAGGTTAAGAGTCTTTCAACACTTGGAGGTGTAAGCTTTTGAATAGCCTTGGAGTTGGAATAGCCTTCCAAAAGGAAAAACAGCTGGAAGCAAACACCCTAATTAGTTTTAAGGTGAAGCTTGGTCCATTTACCTAAGGGGATTGCCTATTGCAACAAAGGACAGGACTAGATGATACAAGAGTTCCCATCTAGGTCTGTGTTACTATATTCTCCTAAGAGTTCATGGACCCTTTTAAAACTGTGTATTATTTCTTATACTGTTTCCCAGCCTATTTCTTCTGGTAGATCTGTGTCTCTTTCCTTTTGGTATGGGATGACCGATATGGTGTCTCATAGTTGTCTGGGTTTTAATCTTTGTCAGAGGGATTCAGTAGAGAGCAATGTGTGAGACATTCTTCTTTAAATAATGTGAGGGACTCTTGCTATTGTTTGTTTTCCTGCTTCAGGTTGTTAAATTTGAATTCTGTGGCTGCAGAGCACACTTAAAACTCCTTGGATGACCTCCCAAAGGCCTGTTACCTAGCTGATGGGCTCCTCAGAATAACAGATTGAACCAGATTCTGTTAAAAGGCGGACAGTATTATGCAGTAGCTTAAGATGGGAAGCGGTGGTTCTTATTGTAGGTTTTATGCCAATTGCTTCTATTACTGAACAGGATTTTAAAAATTTAACTACAAGACTTTGGTTTGATTACCTTGTTCCAAAGTGTTCCTAATTCCAAGAGTTACGTATTTCATAAGTACTACAAAATCTGGTCATATTTTCTGGTATACAGCACACCGCTAAGACACCATGGTTTTTGAAAAGCAGAATGAAGAAAAAAAGATATAACCAGAGTTATGACTGCATAGCGCCTAGTCTTTAGCTGACTCGCTTTCCTTTTTCTGCTTAAATAAAACTGAAACCCTTGCTGTTTGTTTAAGGTTGGTCTCCATGGGTGACTATGCTTTTAAAAAGAGCAAAGAAGTCTCCAAAATTGTGCAGTAGGAGAGGAGAGATCAGGAGCAGCTAGCAGACAGCAAAATTGCCCTAGGAAAGATTAGTTTGATTAGTGGAACATCAAAACTATTAAAAAGGAGAGACTATCATTAACAACTGTGGACTGAAGAACAGTGATCCAGTACATCAGTTGACTGTCAGATGCCTGAAATAGTAATGCAACAGCTGCTGCATTATGAAGCAGGAATCAAAGTACAGTACTTGTATGCCTCTCAGAAAATCTGCCTCCCCACTTCATATATGCACCCCAATTTTGGGTGGAAAGGTGTTTGTTATATGCAAGATAATACAGCTTTTTTTTTCACCTCGGAATATCACATATGTTGACAAGCATTCTTATTCAGTGGTGATAGTCTTAATGTTTACTTTTACACCTCTATATTGCCTTTCAACCTTCTGCTGTCTTGATTCCAGTATAAATTATCTTTGTTTCTCTGTTGCTTACAAAACTGTCACACTTGGACAGATCTTTTGTACTTATACTACAAAAAGTGCAAAGTGTAGATCATAAGCTTTTTGCCATGATCTTTATATTGGCTGTTTTCTTGTGTTTCCTGTCATTGGTAGTCTGTGGCTCTGGGCACACAGTATGTTTACACAGTATGAAAAAGGTACTTCCACAACACAGTCCTCCACCAGTGTAACTCCTGTCTGGTATAGAATTAGCCTGAAAAAATAAGGGTAAAAGGACTGGTGTGTGTGTCATTTATCCACAGCTTATCCCAGGACATCCATTTACCCAGGGAAAAAAGCTCTTATTTGCTCCTCTGCCACCTAGTGACCAGGCACAGTTGTCACCTGTTACATATGGCAACCCCGTGATAACTGGTCATCTATCCACCCCAGATCTTGGTGTATCTTATTTGTCTACAAAACTTGTATAAATAAACCAGTGCAAGCTTGTTGTGCATACAGGCTCTGTGTAAGATTTCCTTTACCTTCGAATAGAGTGCTTTGGAATTAAGGTCTGTCGCTGCATCTTGCCAATTCATACGTGGATTGGGTTTGTTTTGGACAATAGCAAAGACAATAGAAAAGTATTTATTTTAAAAACACAGAAATGTGTCCTCTTGCTTTGCAGAGTTAAATCCTCATTTGTTTGCTCTTTCACAGGTGTGTCCACATCGGCAATTAAAGTTGCATCTACCAGACTACCTTCTCCCAAAAGCTTGGTGGGGAACCCAACTCAGATTTTAGCACAGTTTCCCAAACAGCATCAACAGTCCCCAAAACAGCCCGTGCATCAAATACAACAACAGGCCCAGCAGCAGCAGCTGACACAATCTTCTCCCATACCCCAACAGCAACCACAGCAATCTCAGTTGCCACCTGGCATCAAGCCCACCATTCAGATCAAACAGGAATCAGGTAGTTGGAATTTCTCTTGGATGATTTTGCTAATTACAGAAGTCTTATGTCTGCTCTGAATAAAGGGCTTTAATTCTGTCCTCACATGTGCATAGGCAGCTCTACTGACTTCAGAAAGAGCTGTCTGAATGCAAGATTTGGCCTGGAAACTCGAAAAGACTGTTATAGAGGATGTCTAGGTAACGGTTTTCATTGGACTTAATAGAAGGTCTTCTGTTTTTTATCTTTGCCTTTGGTAGAAAAAGTTGTCGTGCCTCTCGATGTCGCAGAGGTATGCACTTTTTGGTAAACAAGCGCGGTTGACTACTTGAAAGATGCTAGTTCCTTGAACATCAAATAGCTTTTCAGTAATACCGCTCACACAAAAATTAACCCTTCCTCCTATCTCTTATAGCTTGCTTTGGGTCCAACCCCTCCCTCCCCATGTAATTTGGTCTTTTGTCATATTGAATGCTGTTAGAACTGAGGCTAGATTCTCTTTTAGAACCTATTCATTCAGTTGACTTTGGGCTGGTCACTTTCTCTGCCTCAGTTGTTCCCATCTATAATATAGGCATAATACCCAATCTTATTGGGGTGCTGTGAGAATTCATGTTTATAAAGTTCTCCAATTCTGATTAAAAAGTGCTGTAGAAGTGCAAACTATTCTGTCCATGTGTTACAATAATGCATGTAAAATCAGTAGTAAGGGCTCTGGTACTTAGGTCAGGGTAACTCAGATGAGTTTAGAGGGGAAAAAAAGATAGTTCTAGTCCTGTAATCCTTGTCTTTATTTAATCATTGCTTAAATAAAAACTTCCTGTCCCAAATAAAATGCCCTCTGCCAGTCATTGAATACCATACAGTTAACAACTATTGTTCTTGCATGTCTGTTGCACACAAAAAAGTAATATTAAAGTCCTCAAAATTTTAAGCTAGCAGCACTGTCTTTTGGTCTTGTACTGTGCTTGTTGATTTTCCACAGTAGATTGAACAATTTGCAGATTTTCCATGGTTTAAAAAAAAAACAAAACTACCTGTAGCACACCATATACTATTTACTTTGGAAGGCTTAGGTGAGAGAGTTTACACTGAGATTCTGCTTTTGTATCTGGCTTTTCACCTAGATTTATGTGAGGAAGTCTATGCAACTTTCCCAGCATAATACATATTGACTCAGCATGGAATAGAACTACACAGCCAGTATATCCTACACAAGTCTGGATATAGTTTTGTGCTAATTGGATCATGACTTCTCACATCCTTTGCAACTGAAAAGTGAATCTTAAGGACAGTTCATGGGTTGGTTGTAGGAAGGAGAAAGTAAAATCCCACAACATTGGAGGGGAATGGAGATGCTTGCTCCCTACCTCTATTTTGATGCCTCTCTCCAGTCCCTGTGCTAGCTCAGTTCCTCTCTAGCATAAGGCTGTAAGTGGGGCAGAAAGAGCATCTCATGCCCAGTTCCCCTATTCAGTGCCATATTTATTCCTTACTGCTACCAGCAATCCAATTTTTTGCTCTGTGTAACTTGATAAAATGAAATTTGTCAATTGTAATTCAATTTAAAATGAAGTAACTTAATTGAAACAAAATATGGATTACATCTTTAGATATTTCATTGCTTCTGGACTAGTTTGTTACTGATTGAAATGGTGGGTCATGGAGACATTACTTAATTTTTTAGTCATGGGCCAAAACGGTTAAAACCTACTGCAGTGGATCACATGACTTACTGGCATCCCATGTTTTAGTTAAGAGTAGCTAGGAAGTGGCAAAAGGCACGTGAAAGACGGTGCTGATTTTTCTTGATTATTGGCAAAAAGTCCAAATATTTTTTTTTATGATGAGGAATACATGGGCTCAGAAGCAAAGACCTCAGAAGACCCATTAGGGCTCTGTCTGGGGAAGCATTTCAGAAAGTAACTTTTTGTGCCTGTATGTTAACAGTGACCTTTCTCCTTTCCTAGGTGTTAAAATAATCACTCAACAGGTGCAGCCCAGTAAAATCCTACCCAAACCAGTTACAGCGACTTTGCCCAGCAGTAGCAATTCACCTATTATGGTGGTTAGCAGTAATGGGACTATCATGACAACTAAACTGGTTACTACTCCCACTGGTAAGTTACTACTTCTAGAAGGGATGGGAGGGTAAACCCAGAAATACAGGTGATGAACTCCATATAACAGGGTTAAATAACATCTTGTTCATTGCTTATGAAAAGGTACAATAGTAGATTAATAAGCCTGTTGGGTAGTCATGCTAGGTTAGGGCTCTTCCCTTGCCATACTCTAAAATTGCTATACTATGACCTCAAGTTCACATGAAGTGGTCTCTTAATCCTCTTTTGGTCTCTCTAACTTGACACTCACTAGCATAATCATAGCTTCTGAAACCCACCATGATACTTTGCACTTCTGTAGCACTTTGTGTTAGAAAATATCAAACTAATAAGTTAAGCCTTCAGCATTCCTTGAAGGTAGGTAAACATCGTCATTCCTGTTTTACAGATGGAGGAATCGAGAGATGACTTGCCCAGTTTTCACAGTAGGTTTATAGAGGAGAGAGGAAGTTAGAAATTAGATCTCCCTACTTTTTCTGTGTTGTTTGCTGATAGATGTGCGTGCCTTCCGTATTGTATCATCAGTGATCCAGACTAATGCGTTACAGGGTATCGTTTGCAAAGTTGGAAGTATGAGGACAATTTGGGGGAGGTTACTTTTTTTTATAAAACTTGGTTAATCTTTTTTTGTGCTAAGTGTTCAATATAGGCTGGAAGTGATGGTTTAAATTTGTGCCTTCTGTGCCTTGTTTAATTTTTAGTTTAGTTTTTCAGGTTACTTGTAAACATTGCAGACGCATCAAATAGTCTCCTAATCCGTTATAAACAAATACAAATGACTTGTTCTTGCCTGTTTTTAATTTGTATTAATTGGTAAACATCATAGAAGTAGTTTACTTTCTCTTTGATCTGGTTTTGAATGTTTGGCTTCCAAGGTATCTGGCTAGTAGTTTTTTCATTAAAATCTTCAGCAAATGACTAGTCTGCAGTTCAGCGCTTGCAGAAGTGCAAGCAAAGTAGAAATCTCCTTTCCTAAGCTATTTTCCACAAGCTAATACTGGTAATCAGGAATGTATTTCTAATTTTTGCTGTACAGTTGTGTCCAACATGTAATTTTGGGGAAGTCTCAACTTCTGCAGGCCCAGTACTGCTCCAGTTGTGGTCAATGGGAGACAAATTCAGTGTCTCATTACTACCTGTTTGGTTTGAGATGATTAGTTTTGTATGTGTAAGCACTTCAGAAATTTAACTTTACATCTTTAATTGTAATTCATAAGCAGTAATAGTATCTTTTTTGTAAAGGGACTTTAAACTTTAATGAAAACTTTACTGTGTAGATGAAGGGAAAAGCAAATATATTACCCTTTTTCTTAAGGAAAGAAGGGAACAGTTTTGGCAGTGCCATCTAGTAAACTTTGGCTTCTGATAAGATAAAGGGAAATGCTGAGGCATATTTTAAAGACCATATGAGCAAAAGACCCAGGAGTCTAATGGACATGGGCTTTGAAAAATTATAGATACATCACGGGTAAACAAAAAACAGTTGACAGCATGTCTTATGAAAGCATATTTAAGTTTAATTTAAATTGCATAAATATTGATATGCAGCCTGAGAACTAGCTGTGGGTTTGTAAACAGTATCATGGCCCATCTTGTCATGGAGATTAATGCTTCCTTTGAAGTAAAACTCTTTTCACGTTTTGCAGTACTGGTAGTGTTTCATGTTTTAACAGCAAGTTTGTTTCTTGTTTTCCTTTGAAATAGGGACTCAAGCAACATATACACGTCCAACAGTAAGTCCCTCTATAGGGGCTCGGATGGCTGGAACTCCAGGTGCCGCCACTTATGTGAAAACCACCAGCGGAAGCATCATAACAGTAGTACCAAAATCGCTGGCTACGTTGGGAGGCAAGATTATCAGCAGTAATATTGTTTCTGGTAGGCCTATGGGTATCTTGCTATAAACCTTTATTTGAGAAACGAAATTGAGATATGCTCTGATTGTTCAGAACTCAGTATTTGACTTTTCACTGAGTACACAGTCTAATAATTATTACGGCCGGTTGAAGAAGACATTTCATTGTATGTGTCAGAAATAGCTGAAGGGGAAGGATAAGGTAAGGAGGGAGTATGTAGGGGATGAAAGAAGCCGAAGGTTGTATTATAATAACAGAATTCTGTATTCCCATGCAATGAAAAATTGGTGTCCTTCTATGGAAAAGAATTGGAACAGATCTATCCTAAGGATACCCTTGGTATCTGAATTGTTTTCTGTGAAATAGGAAACCATTTTTTCAAGGTGTAAACTACCAGATAATTTTTTCTTTCAAAGTATTACAGATTAAATTGTAAAGCAAGCAAATACATCTTCACACTCATTTGAAGGTAACTCTTTCTAAAAAGACAACTTCCTTTTGGCACAGGGATGCCCAGAATTTGCCAGAGGCTCCTAATATAATATGAGACAGATGAACGCATTTAACTACAATACCTGATAACTATGATCACTAACTTTGAATTTAAGACAACCTCTCTTCTCCCCTCCTTCTCCCTCCCAAGAATTAGATTCTATACATGAAAAATGTATACATTTGTTACAAGTTTCCACATATAGAATATCATTTTGGGGGGGGTCATCTTAAGCCCATGTCCCCTGTTGCTGCAGAGGGAAAGCAGCAGAAGGTGGGAGGGGCAAGTGGCTGGGGGCCAGGTAATAGGAGGATCAAATGGTGGGGGGTCAGGCACTGAGGAGGGACACAGGATAGGGATCGCTGCCTTCCCACCTCCCCCCCTTCTTGTTGCCTGTCCCCCCCCCGCCACTTGTGACCCTCTGCCACCACTTGCTCAATATAGTGGCTTTGGCTCAGGCCACAGAGCATGCAGTAGCTCCAGGCCTGGCCCTGGCCAGGCAGCAGTGGTGGCAGGTCCAGCCCCAGCTGTAGGTCAAGCTGCTTGCCCCAGCATGGTATTCAAATCCAAGATAAGGCTCCCTTCCCTCTGCTTGGATTTGAGTAAATATGTAATTAATTTGTACCTGCATCTTCTATGATGACCACTGAGAGTTTTCCTTTGATTTACACCAATCAAAGAATGTGCAGCTGCCCGACTTTGCTGATGCCATGCAGGGTATGTAAGATCAGTTATTGTACATCCTGCACACCTGACCTTGAGCCCAACTTAGTTTAACGTTTGGTTGTTTTAAGCTTATTAGTACAGTAGGATTATCATTCTTATTGTGTCCTGAGGGGGTGTCTAGAGTTATATGACATGTAACAAAAACTGAATGCTATCGCTTTGGACTCAGGCCTATCTTTCTTCCTATATTCTTTAAGGAACAACAACCAAAATCACTACAATTCCAATGACATCTAAACCCAACGTGATTGTTGTGCAAAAGACTACTGGAAAAGGAACAACTATTCAAGGTCTTCCAGGGAAGAATGTAGTCACAACATTGTTAAACGCTGGGGTAAGTAGAGGTTTGAAATCTAGAAGCTCGAATTGAACATGTCTTTTGGGATGGCCATTATTAGTAGAATTCCCAAGAGCTCTCAAACAGAGCATGAGTCTAGCTGAAAAGCAAGCGTGAAAAAGTCTTAGTCAAAACAGGGAACTGGAAGAGATTTCTCCTGCTCAAGTTGGGTTGAAGTCCCATATTTCCTGTTAGCTGTTCATTTGTCCCTGGCTTATGGAGATCTTGGAATTTTTGTACTATAGTTTCCTCTTAAAGTGAGGAGGATGTGTCCCCTTTCTCAGACACTGCAGACGTCTGGTTGTGCGCCTGTCAGAAGGAAAGGGTAATAATCCTTTTCAGGGGACTGACTGTTTCTATGATCTGTTTGGTACCTAACATGATGAAACCCTGCTACTGAGTGATGCTTCTGGATGCTACTGCAACATTACTTAGTGAGGGGAAATTTTGATTGGGAGGGTTAAAAGATGCTTCTGATACAACCTTAGTTGCTACTCTGCTTTGCAACTCTAAGGAATTGAATGCTTCCTCTAAGGAATTGAAGCAAGGTCACAGGTAAGCAAAGTTAAAATAAAGCATAACATCATCCTTTGGAGATAGAGCAGGAAGTGTTCTTCCCCAGAGAGTACTTATTCCAACCACTGGGTGTTAAATATTTGTTCTCTAGCCCCTTTTATCTGTACTTCTAGCATAACTCCTGAATCTTGGTTCCCTGGTTGAACTACAAAGAGTTCTTTTGGCAGATAGAATAGCTGACGCATATTTATTATTGTCTGCTCTCATGTTTTTGCTAGATCACTGTAAATGATGTGAGCTCCTTGATATGCTGCATTTACTCAAATTCAAGAAGTTTTTTTTCCCGTTTAACATGGGGGGAGGGGTAGATGCCCCTTTTCTTGGATTCAAGTATGAGGTGCGGTGGAGGGGGTAGGCAGTGGTCAGAATACCTTTAAAACCAGTACTCGGACACTGGAACCAGGTGGGAAAGGGTTTATGTATTATAAGATTTTTTTGAGCTTGTACAAACTTTTTTCCACTTTGTCAGGACAGAAATGCAAACCCAGATTTTCACAGTTCTGAAATCCCACAGTGTTTTGTTGTTTTGAAACTGGCACTGTGGTATTTCTGAAACCAGATATGCTGTCCAAGGCCCCCAGTTGCCATCTAGTCAGGATTAGGGCTCTGAGAATGTGAAAGGTGCTGACAAATGTGATTCTTATCAGTACCACTGCTGCCCATTACTGAATAAGTGCTAGATTTTAATGGTTGGGGTCTAGCAGAAGCTGGTTGAAGTTGGACTATTCCTACAGAACAGCTATAACTCAGCACTTTCCAAAGACAATCCATGTTATTGAAAAAAAAAATGTGCTCCAGGTGCATCAAATACCTAGAGACAGGTATAATATTGAAGCCTATGACAGATAAAAGGAACATACTTTCAATAATTTTTAAACCTGTAATATAGAGTTTGTAAAGTCACTTAATAAAAAATGGTATGTGGTTTTTAATTTCCAGTGATAAGAACGTTTACAAAAGACTTGGGGGAATTCTGTCTTTAGTAAATGATCTGAAACAGACAGTCTTGCTTGAGCAAGAGGCACCTGCCAGCTTTAGTACTTAACATAAAAGCAAACATTCATTCTCTTGTACTGCTGGAAACCCCCTTTAACCCTCTAACAAGCCCTCCAGAAATTACTTGAGAACCAGAAATAAAATTGGCCAAGCTGGTTAAATGTAGAAGCTGAAGTAAATTTAAAAAGCAAGCTAACAGTGAACACAAAGAGAGGAGATTTTTTTTCTTGAGTGTTTTCATCTTTGATAATCGAAGCTGTTGCTGTTATCAAATGGCACCTTTTCAGAGTTTTACATTTCCCTTTAAACTGTCCTTGAACAGTTTTACCCATTCAGAGAGCAGCAGTTTTGTTTAAGGCCAGTTAAATGCGCTAGTTCAGCAGTGCTCAATCTGGTCTTGCAAGGTTGGGTCAGCGGTGTGGGACCAGTCCACAGGGCAGATCCTGCATGGGGGGGCTGGGCCTGCAGGTGCAAGCCCAGTGTGCAGGACCCGGCCATGGGCCAGTGCCATCTAGCCTCCTGTGCCACATCATCTGGTCCATGGGACTCCCAATGGTTTAGGAAATTTGGCAGTAGTGGAATGGCTGTTAACACTTCCCCTGGTCCTCTGCCACCAAATTTCCAGCTGTGGGGATGCACAGACAGAGGTTGAGCATCTCAGCTCTAGTCCTTTTAATCTCCAACCTCATTCTTCCAGCAGAATTTAAAGTGTAAATCTCTATTCCTGATTTTTTTTTTTTTTAATTCACTTTCACTTCAATGCATCTGTTCCTTGAAATCAGCCTGGTGATGAAAGAAATTTGTTGACATATGTTACATGCAGCCACTACATTGCTTAATACATGACTATATGTATCTTAGACAAGAGGCTATTCCAGTGGTTCCCAACCTTATTAGACTTGAGGCATCCCTTGGACAATGCCAGTTCTAAGCTTTCACTCTTTTTGACTACAGAAAAATAATAGGGCAATTCTTCTATTGGAAAAACTCAAAGACCACAACAGATCAGAAAGGATTCCAGAGTGTCAAAATCAATTTGAAATGTCTGGGTTTATTTTGGCAGCCTCGTTGAGAAGTACTGGGCTATTCTCTCTCACTGAAGAATAATTTTTTGAGGTAACATGTATACTTTGCCTTCATTACAGGGGGAGAAAACTATTCAGGCAGTGCCAGCAGGAGCAAAACCTGCCATCATCACTGCAACGAGACCCATCACAAAAATGATTGTCACACAGCCAAAAGGAATAGGGTCCACTGTTCAGCCAGCCACCAAAATCATCCCAACCAAAATTGTTTATGGGCAGCAAGGCAAAACACAGGTACAGTGAGACCTTCCTGTTTCATGAAAAACAACCCTGGATTTGTTTTAGAGAAGCACAGCTTCATGGTATTGATGTTTCAAAGTCTTTAATGACTCCCATCATATTTGAAATGGTGCGGAGGGGTGTAGTATGTTTCTTGTCTCTCAGTTAATCAGTACAACATCAGGAGTAGGAATATATAATCCTCTGCTGTGAGACTTAAGCTTTCAGACCTTTGTTGAGCCTGATCCTATAAATGCTTAAATGCTAAGTCCGTACTATATCTTATTTGCGTACCACGTGCACCTTTCCCTGTGATCCTAGGTTGCCTGTCTTAAGCAGGGAAGCTGATTTTTCTTCTCTGGAATAGAAATGGGGAAGAATATTAGAACATAGCATTTTTTTGCTTCTGGCTGCCTAGATGTCTGCCACTTTTTTTGACTCAGCAAGCAGGAAGAGCAGAGTCCTGTGGTAATCCTCTCAGCTGTGGCTATTGGCTGAGCACTGTGGCTTATGCCTGAAGGAGTAATTGAGTTGGCTCAGGGCAGATGAGCTGCTGCACGCAGTCTGCAATAGCTTGATGAGGCTTGTGTGGAAACAACACTTTCCTATTTTCAGGAACTTATGTAAAGAACTGTTTACAGTAAGGAAGTAAGTCTTGCTGCAGCCCTTTGCCAAGGGTCTGGGGCCTAAATTTGCTGCTGTCCTACCATACCAGGTAGTTCCTGTTGCCTCCCCCAGCCTGTCTCCTAGGATGTCACACTTCCTGGACACCCCGTGTTTCTAGGAGGACTTACTTTGTCAAATTCTTATGTCAAACAGTCAGTCATGACTCTTAGTGCTTGTCTTATTTTGGGTGTGTGGTATGTGAGAATATATATAGTTGGGGTTTTTTTAACATGAAGCATAAATACAACCCAGTAACTTGTGCACTTCATTTTAAATAGACTATAACTAGAATCCTACATAACAAAGCCAGCATCTATAGATACTGTCATGGATGGTAATGGAAAAAGTGGATTACATATATCTTGCCATACACTGTCCTAATGTTCTGTTAGAGAAGAGTATGCAGAGGAACTCAAGAAGTGAAAATGTCTGTTATTCTTGAGTATTCTTGCTGTAAGTAAAGAAATTGGTTTTTTATTAGGTGCTTATAAAACCAAAGCCAGTGACATTTCAAGCTACGGTTGTGAGTGAACAGACTAGGCAGTTGGTAACTGAAACATTGCAGCAGGCATCCCGGGTGGCAGAGGCAGGGAATTCTTCTCTCCCGGAGGTGAAAGAAGAACCACAGAGCTACACTGATAGCAGTTCTTCCTCTACAGAGTCCTCCCAGAGCTCCCAAGGTAAAGATCATTAATGACTTTGTTGCTAATTAATATGGTTTCCCTCCCTGTCTTGAAGATGAAAACTAGCTTTGTACAACTTGATGCATCTCTTTTATTACCTTTTAAAAACAAGATCATCCAGCCTGTTAGGACACAGAACATCAGAAGTTTCTACTGACTTGTGAGTCACTTTAATATGTGCCTCATTTCTTTTGTAATAGGGTTAATATCTTGTACAGCTGTTGAGGTTTAAGTTCTGAAAAGCATTTTGAAATTATTTTTTTTAGATTCTAGAGAAGTATGAAATTGTAGCTCTAAATATCAAGTGAAGTATGTAATAGTAGTTCTAAAATAGACTTCACCTGAGCATCATTAGCTCCCTTAATATTAAATTTCCATGTATTTTTAAAAAAAAAAAAAAAAAAGAAAGTCAGGCTCAGTTATTCCTTTGATCCTAACTCACCTGGGCAATGGCATACATTTTAATACTGAGAGCTCTAAATGCATATGGAGAGTATGGAAATCTCTTCATTGGAGGGTTTCAAAAAGTCTGAATAGGAATCTATATGCATGGTTTAGGAATATATCTCTGCAGAAGGTGGAACTAGAGAAAAAAAGGAAAAATGATTCAGTTTTTAAAAGTAAAATCTTAAAAGAATTTTTTCATATACATAGCCCTTCTTCCACTCCTTATCTATTGTATATTTTTTTTGTAAAACTTTACATGTCTGCTTTATTTTTGTAGCAGACAATGTCAGCAGACTTAAAGGAATTAAGATTTGTTTTCTGTTAAATAGATGTAGAGGTCAGATTTTGAATAAGCAGCTGAAACATTTCAGCCCAATGTGGATACCCAGCACTAGCTGTTCAAACGGAAGATTTTTAAGTTCAGCAAAGTTTTTTATAAGCAATTGAAAACAGGGTTTTTCAAATAGAAAGTATTAGGCAACCCTTTCTGCAAGCATTGCTGCTGGATCCAACTATAAGAAAGCCTAAACAGAAAAATTGCAACAAGTTGATTTGATATCCTTGTTCTTTTGTATAACAGATTCCCAGCCTGTTGTTCATGTAATTGCTTCCAGAAGTCAGGATTGGTCAGAACATGAAATTGCTGTGGATACCAGCCCTACAATAATTTACCAGGATGTATCCAATGAATCTCAATCAGCTACTTCTACAATAAAAGCCTTGTTGGAACTCCAGCAAACAACAGGTATGCATTTGGAATCACTTTAAAGCATATAGCCGTCAACTACGTTGTTAAAATAACAATATGACACTTTCATAGTTGAATATGTAGGTTTTTTGGATCCCTTTCCATTTCTTTATTCTTGCCTTTATGCAAGATCAGTTTGAAAGTACTATAGTATTTTCCTGCTGCTTTGACATTTTATAACATATTGACTTCCTGTATATTTAACCTCAATTGGAGTTTATTTTACTAAAAGATACACTTCCAATATTTTTAATCAGTGAAAGAGAAGTTAGAATCAAAACCACGACAACCTACCATTGACCTGAGCCAAATGGCAGTTCCAATTCAGATGACCCAGGAAAAGAGGCATTCTCCTGAAAGCCCTTCAATTGCTGTGGTAGAATCCGAATTAGTTGCTGAATATATCACAACTGGTAAGTGACTTTAAAAAAGAAAAGAAAAAAGTCCATGCTGTAAAAAGTGCGTGTGTAAAGGTGGGGGGGGTGAGGATGACTGGTTTTCAGTTAAAAAAAAAAAAAAAAAAAAAAAAGCTTTTATTTTTGAGGTGTGGACACGGGGTGGTGCTCATTTTCCTTTGTAGTAATATTTTTGGAGAGAAAATTCATGCTTGTCTTCATTTAGAGGGTGGAAGCTGCTGCTTCTGTTCTGCGGTATATTGGAGATTGCGTGTCCCGTTCTGATATAACCGAAGCAAAAGTTCAACACAAACCACTTAAACATATCCTTTATTCCAATCTGGTAGGAAAATGTCAAGATGACCCTATTGCCACCCCCTGAGGAGGATTCATAGGGAAAAAAATGCAAAATGTAACCTGAGCATTATGTGGAATTGGTATGCGAGAGAGGCAAGACTTCCTGGGGAATTTAGCTTGCAAAATTTTACTTGCCCATCAGTGTTGAGTAGGCGTTTTGGGCAGTATAATTACCACCCTCACCTTCCTCATGAGAATGTATAAATAGTTTTTGTGTTTGGTTTGGTGAATTTCCATATCATCTTTACAGTGTCAAATTAACTCTCTGAACTAACGCATCAAACTTGTGATTGAGATTTGACTTTCACTAATGAACTTCCTATATACCTAAGACATTAGGCATGCTTGGATGCTAATGCACTCTGAACCCTCTTTTCTGTTCCTCTGAACATGCCTACCTAAACCGTGTCTCCCAGAAAATGGAATAATCACTTTCTGTCCTCAGGCCTTTTCTCTGAGCCACCTTTCAGTATATTCAGGTGTGAAGGGATCAAGGTAGTTCAAATATAAAGCATTTTTAAATTTCTTAATTAATGTGAGTGAACACTTTCTGTTTTTTTCTATGTGCCAGTTAAGATTTGTGCAGCTGAAAACGGGATTGAAGTGTGCCTATATTTTAAATATACTCTAAAAGACTATTTCAGTGTCTTTCATTAAATGTCTAACCTGGTATTTCCTTTACTTTCATTTTCCCCTTCTGTTCCTCTCCCTTCCACAACTACCTCCTGTACCTCTGATTTAACGTGTGCAGAATTTTTATTCTTACACCACTTACTGTATCTGGCTTCAATTTTGACTGTTTGAGTTGCTCTTTTGTGGATCCCTGCTAAGAAAGCCTTGGCTAAATATTAAAATGTTTTATTAGTGGGCATAAAAAAGACTTGATAACAGGCATGTGCTCTGTTACAGTGCTGCTCCACCTTCTGGTCCCACAGGCTGGATGAGTGGCTCATGGCTCGTCTGCAGACCTGATCCAGTACAAGGTTATATCTAGCACGTGGGTCCATGTCATCCAGCCTGCAGGGCTCCCTCATGCGTCCTTAAATTTGGCAGCAGGGGAGCTGTGGCAGAATAAATTGTTGTGACACTGGGTGCTATGGTACTTAACACTGCCACTGCTCCCCCATCACCATGGGTGAAATTGTGCCACTGCTCCCCCATTGTAAAATTTCAGGACCTGCAGGCCAGATGACATGTCTCCACAGGCTGGAGGTTGAACACCACTGTTCTGTAGCCCTGTCAAAATGATCTTCAATTAACTGAAAACCAGTCATTCCCTGACAAGACCAAACACAATACACTGTGCATGTATTCAAGTTTCTGCTTTCAGATTTCTGAGTCATACTGGAAAAATCCATTTAAAATAATGTTTTTCTGAAAAACAGAAATCCACTCAGCATATGAAAGGTGACAGGAATGAAAGTTTCTATAACATTTCTGACTTCAGTAACTGAAAATAGTATTTTTCACAAATCACATAGTGGTTTACAGAATTACAGGCAATGTGCATGATAGGGGTCCATCTACTTTCCCCACTAATGAAATGCAGTCAGCTATGGATTGAAAAAGGCAGCCTTCATTATAGCATGGAGCTGTGGTTACTTCTCTAACTTACCTCTCACCCAAGCTTAAGTGATCACCTATCTACAAGCGGGGGACATTGAGGCTTGCTGCTTTTTTTTTTTCTCTTTAATGTACAATCTTCAAACTTCATCAGTATTCCCAACTGACTGGATTTTCTGCTAAAATGATTGGTGGTGAAATAATGAACAATATTGACCTATGTTAACTTTGTTACACTTTGCCTAAACCAAAGGATTAGGCACACTTTTTAAATGAATCTAAGTAGGTATCAGGCTTCAGTGTTAACACCCAACTGGGATAAGTGGGGCAGTTCACACACCTTCGTGGTATCATTTTTTGTCTGTCTGCAGACTCAGGAAGACAAGACTGTATAGGTTCTCATTCAGAAGAATATCTACATAACCATATAGGTTAGAAATTTTATTTTTAAATTACGTTTTAAATTCTGCAGAAACTGTTGAGGTCCCCCAGGAAGATCTGGTACAGCATGCAGGCCAGTACTGATTTGATTCAAGTCCGTACTTAGGGCTGACAAGTCAGGTTCCTGTGCTCATTTGAACTTTGGCCTTCCTTTTGATTCCAGCAAAACCACTGGTGATTTCTTGTCACTGTCAGGTCCAAATGTAAACTGGTTTTCATCATATTCTCCTGAGCTTTCCAGTGCTTTGCCAATTTTTCCAGGATTTGAAAATTTTAGTTACCTATTAGTTTAAAGCAAATATTTTATATTTTGTTACTAGCAGGTCTAAGTTAATTGGAGTTCTCCATCAATGCAGTAATTCTTGTTTTAATGGAATTCATTATACTTTGAACTAAGGATCACTCTGCCTATCCTTACCGTGTCATTATGGAGCCATTGCTCTAATTCCAGTGGCTAGTGTTGCCTCTGTTCTGAAAAGTTATTTGAAAAATAGTATCATGGGTTCTGTGCTTGTCTCATTGATTTCTGAACTGTGACTGCCAGCCTTGCAAACTTAACTTTGGATCTCAGGTGTTAATTAAGGTTCTCTTTTTGTGTATTTTCGCCAGTAATTATTCTGTAGCCAAGTCTTACTGTTCTCAGTTATATCTTTACAACCCCATTGCTTCTAGTAGTGTTGTAAAGGTACGAGGGGCAAGGGATTTTTGTTTGTTTTTGCAGTATTATTTACTGCAATATTTTTACTGTATGGTTGGGAGAGATGATGGGCAATCTTCTTCCAGTGGTCTGTGCCCAAAAGCTTGTCGTCATCTCTTCCAGCTATACACGTGATCCAGTAAAAGGTATCCCGAAAAACCTTTGCTTTTCTTACATTTCCTTGACCATTATGGCTGTAATACATGGCGACACTCTTTCAAAGATAAAAGTGTAAGACAGATGTCAGAATTTCTTATTGAATATGCATGCAGTTTCAAATTGGATTCTTTTGTACAAGTTCAGTTTGCACGTCTACCATTTAGGAAGCATCTTTTCCTTTAAAACTGAGCTTTTGTGCATTGAGGTTATTAAGAAAAAACAGGGCCCTGTGATGTCATTTTTAAGGTGCTTCTCAGAATAGAGCTGCATTTTAAAGTTGAAGCTAGCATACAGTCAAGGACTTCATACTCAGATTTTTATTTCATCTATATTTACTTCCATTTGAAGGTAAAACAGTAAAGCAGGTAGCTTCAGTTCCTGCTGTTAGTTCTGGAGAAGTGCCATTAACCTCTTTACTTTCAGTCAGTCATCGCTCGCAGCCCCACCAGCAGTCATCCCAGCCCCAGAGGACTCTGCTACAGCATGTGGCTCAATCACAGACAGCAACGCAGACTTCTGTTGTGGTGAAATCTATCCCCGCATCTTCCACTGGCGCAATTACCCATCTCATGCAGCAGGTTGTACCCTTTCTTTTCCAAGCAGTCTGTAACTATTACTAGGCTCTGTGAACAACGTAGAGTTCCCCCCCCCCACCCCCCAGTAAATTTTTTTCCCTCCACCTATGGCATCGCTTTCACCACACTGATCCCATTAGAGTGAATTTCCCTCACATATAACGAATTTTTGGTATGAAAAGGGTGATCACATAAGCGTGAATTTGCACATACACAACCTGCATAAAGGGAGGGAAACCTGTAAACATATTCCGCGATCTCTTGTATAACCATCATAGCTATGATCCCCAGCTAGGAATACAGACCTACCAGTGTGAGGCCTATGAAGTTTCTACAAGGAGTAGACATAGAATTAGAATTTCCTCTGAATGAGGCCATTTAATTTAATAATTAAGAGATAAGTATTGTATGAAGCATATTATTAGTCAAAGCTTTTGCCCCAAGATGGTCTTAATTCAAACAGGATCATAGGAAATTAGACATGGAAGGGAATTCGTGAGGTCCTCTAGTCTGGCCCCTCCTCAAAGCAGGATCATCCCTAGCTAAACTGTCCCAGCCAGCCAATGTGATACATGGGGCAACAGTATTGGTAGGAAGTTGCAGGAAAAGTTGACTTTGAGAGATGGGAAATGAGGTGGGTCCCAAATATACGGAGAATTGTGGAGGATGTCACAAAGCCAACTAAGCACAGGTAAAGTTACCTGTTAGTGAATTGATAGCTGCCTGTTTAAGCTAGAAGCTGCCATCTTGAGAGATTTCCCCTAAGATAAGCTATGTGTTAGACTAGCCAGCACCTGTCACTTCCCATTCAGCTATCATGGAACTGGAAGTGATCCAAATCCTAGTCTTCCAAGTCTGGTTTTCCTGGTTTTTCATTTGGGGGTGGTACATCAGGGCCTACCTCAATAGCCATTGAGTGCTAAAGGCGTTGGGAGTGCACCAAATTAAGGCATTTTTGCTTTTATGTACAAGTTGATTGCCTGAAACCTTTAAGTTGTTCCATGTTAAGCAGTCCAGTATTCTGTAATGTCATTAGATTGTGTATTTAGTAGTAATTTAGATAATTTCTCATTACTTAAATCATGTGTAACTTTTCTGTTAAGGCTTTAAGCAGCCACACTGCGTTTACCAAGCACAGTGAGCAGCTTGGAACTGAGGAAGGAGAAGTGGAAGAGATGGACACCTTAGATCCTCAGACTGGCCTGTTTTACAGATCTGCCCTGACACAGTCACAGGCACTGAAACAGCAGAAACTGAGTCAGCCGCAGCTGGAACAGACTCAACTGCAAGTGAAAACTCTGCAGTGCTTCCAGACTAAACAGAAGCAGACCATCCATCTGCAAGCAGATCAGATCCAGCACAAACTCCCACAAATGCCCCAGCTTTCTATAAGGCATCAAAAGCTAAACCCGCTGCAGCAGGAGCAGGTGCAGAGCAAACCAGATGCACAGCCCACCCCTCACCACATGATGGCCAAAGAAAGGCAACTCCCTACCTTAGTGGCACAGCCACAGCAAACTGTAGTACAGGTGCTTGCAGTAAAAACCACGCAACAGCTACCCAAACTGCAACAGGCACCAACGGCACAAAAAATCTACGTACAGCCCCAACCCCCCCAAAGTCAAATGCAGCTACCTGCCTCTTCAGAGAAACAGCCAGCGAGTCAGGTAACGGAATATTGATAGCATGCAAAAAATAAAACCGTCACTATTCAAGGAAAAATCAAAACACCAAGTCTGTCACTGTAGCAGTGTGTTTCTTCTGGCAAGAGATAACTCCTTATGCTGGTATTAATTTCCCCATCCAAAGGTTGACACTAGGGAAGAGAAGCACATGTTTATAATATAGGGGAAAAATACATAGAGCTCACAAGTCTATTTTCTTGGACAGTTTCTATAAATTTCTGCCACCAGTGGTGCATGGAACTTGTCCCTAATTATTTCTTTTATTTTTTAGGTATGACGTATTATTGATTTCCGTTCCCGTAGCACTGTCTTTAATCTTTATGGAAATAAAGATGAATACACTGCAGTCTCCTAAGGATCTCCATTGTTCGTCTTCCTTTGTATTTACATCTCCCTTAAGTTAACTATTATTAGAGGAGCAATCTTATTTTCCTTGGGAGGTGAACATGTAAAGACTGAGAGAAATGAAATTCTCCGAGTATTTAACCAACTGCAAAAAAAAAATCCCTACAACTCCCAAGCCCCTTGAGGCTTAAAAAAAAAGAAAGGGACTAAACGTACCAGATGGGGATGTAAATCCCAAAGGAAAACGAGGCTGCTGTGACATGCTGCTAGGAATGTGTCTAGCAGTCCAAAGAGCCTTTCCCCTTGCTTCAATTAAATGTTACCATATCACTGCTGAATCCTTTGTTAAAACACTGAGCTTCAACTGTCTTCCTAGTAGCAAGTATGTTGTTTATACCATATTGTCCAGGTAAATATTGATTAGGATTAAATAAATAATAATTAAACAAACAAACCCAGCTGTAACATGCACAACAAAAATTTGATTTTCAGGTGCAGCAGCCAATTATAACGCAAGGATCCACTGTTACAAAGATAACTTTTGAGGGGCATCAGCCTCCTTCTGTTTCAAAGGTAGCAGGTGGCAATTCTCTGCCCAAACTGGCATTGCCAGTTACAAGCCTATTTCCCATGCAGGCATCCGTGAAGACAGCAGTAGCAGACATTTTGAAAATGTCTATGATGGAAGCTCAGATTGACACAAACATAGAACATATGGTAGTGGATCCCCCAAACAAGGCTTTGTCCACTAGTAAACTCGCTAGCGAAGCAGAACCGTCACCTTGTACCCAGGTGCCGAGGGTGATTGCAGTAGGGATGACGGCAACTTCCATCCCCCAGCAACAGAAATATAAAGAATCCTGTTCAAGTCCTCCTGCTGTTGGTCCTACTTTAACAGAGAGGAAACCGGATGCACAAGGAGTGCCTACAACAAACCAGTTTATTCACATTCAGAATATATCACAAAAGAAAGCTGAAGAGATTTCATCTGAAATTATTATCCAGGTAAGAGGAGACCAGAGCAAGTAGAAGTTAAAGTTTGAGCTGCGACCTCTGCACTAACTTGGTCTAAAGCATTAAAAGCAACTGAACAATGTTCAAGGTTTCTTTCCCTGCCACTTCCCCCCTTATTTTATTTTTTTTATTTTTTGATGTTCTCTCTTTAATATTAAGCTCTTTACCACTAGAAAAATGTCTGGCCCTTTTTGATGCTGGTCACTGCATTCTGCTTTGCTTTACTGTTAAGGAAACAAGATAGCTCACTAGATTTTGCAAACCACCTTCTAGCCAAAATACATTTTGCTGTAGCCATTAGAGAGATGATTTGCCTTTTTCACAGTGTCTTAAGTTTTATCTCTGTAAGGTAACCTTTTGCAAATTAGAAAATAAGATCCAATTTCAGTAAAGGATATTAAAAACATATTCTTAATGAGATGCATGCTTATCAGGATTGTTTTGTTACTTAACAAGACTGTGTCCAGTGTAAAAAATTAAGCAGATGCTTACATCCTTTGCTGAATTAGTCTGTGGAAATGAGTGTGAACCTTAATTTTTTTGCCCATTTTTAAATTGCTTTTTATTTTGATATTGCATTGTGCAGTAGCATATGTTCCAGAGTACAGACCACAAAAATGTTGAAATTTTAGTCATCTGAGATCTCACTCGGAGCTTCATGTCATTGGATCTTTGCAGAGATGTGGACAGGGTGCCTGTGTTTGTATGCAAGTAAACTGTGTGTGGGTTAGAGAGGTTTTGCTGTACATGTGTCTCAGAAAGAAATCTTAAATTTATCATTTTTATACACAGATTACAACTAAACTAACTTTTGTAGACACAGTCAAAGCTTTGATCCTTGTTGTAGTACAATGTCTTGAAGAGACAGAACCAAAAGGTAGATTATATTTACTCTGGTGCATCTGTATTTTTAGATACTTTATATTATGCTAATCCCTGTGCTCAACATGGTACAGTGTGGGCTGTCTGAAAATCAAAATACCGTTCTGGCTATCAGTTTTTATTAATAAAAAGAGCAGGGTAGCACCTTGAAGTAACTTGTTCAGAAAGGTATGAGCTACAACTTTTTTTTTTGTCAGATGTAAATATAGTTTTACAGCATCTAATAAAAATTACAACTCAGTGATGACTGTCACCTATTCTGTTTTCCTTTTAATGCAGCATTTTCCCTTGGCAAAGGTTTTTTCAGTCCTTTGGGCAGTCTGGCTCTGTTCTTTTCAACTAAAATTGGACTCCCAGTTGACTATGAATTGTAGATACAGCATCATATCAGAAGCCTTTTCCACAGCATACTTAGTCTAAATAAGTAAGACAGAAAAGGGTGGGTTTTTTTCACCCCATCTTTTAAAATACAGGAAAAGCAAGGCAGAGAGATTGTGACTTGCTTGTGGTTACATAGGAAGTTAGTGGCAGTTGGCAAATTAATCCATATCTTTTGCGTCTCAGCCAGTGCCATAACCACAAGGCTGGTTTTTTGGTTTTTGGGTTTTTTTGTTAATTCCATTTATTTCAATTTATCTTCCTGAAATCCTGGAGAATGACCATTCAGTGTTGTAATCAACTTAGTTTGTTTTGACCTTATTGTTGCAATGTTGATTACTGAGCAAAATAAATCTTTCTAGGACTTTTAGAGTTGACCAGAAATATTTCTCTTCAGCTCATATACAAAACTGCCTCTTACTTACCTGTGAAAATAATTCATAATAAAACTAATTTTTTTCTTTCTTTCAGACTATCCCGCAGTATTCCATCCCTTGTCACTCCAGCTCCAACGTGGTAGTGGAACCCAGCGGGCTTTTGGAGCTCAACAACTTCACAAGTCAGCGTCTTGATGATGAAGAGACAGCAATGGAACAAGATGCGGACAGTAGTACTGAGGATGGCACTGGACCCAGTCCCTCTCAGAGTTCTGCTGAACAGTCCTAGTGACGCGGGAGACTGGAGTGCACTTTAAAATATCTTGGGAATTGAGTGTCCAAGATGCCCTTGTATTGTGATGTATTAGAGCACTTTGCCTGTTAGAGTTGTTCAATGGACCCTTGAAGCATCAGCGTGTTTTAACGAGTATTGCAGAAGCCACATCTTAACTGTTTCCAAAAACATGTGATTACCAAGGTGCATCTGTGACAGTAGAATGTACTCCTTTAAAAAGGCAAATCTCCAGTGAATTGAAAAGATGAATATAAGTTCTTGCTATCAAGCCCTTGATTAGGTATTGAAACCTCTCTCAGTCAAAAGGGCCCTTTGTTTTGTTGTGTTGTTTTTTGTAGCTATTGAGCAAAATGCCATCACAAAAAGAATATTTAGATATTTGTATTTTTAAAGAGCATGTGAGAGGAAAGGTCTTCCTGACAGTGCTGGAAGAGCCCTGGGAATTTCAGACTTGTTTAGCTTTCTTGCACTTGAGCTCAGTTGGAGTTCAGATTTTTAATAAGCCTAAAAATGTAGTTTATTTTTTTAAATACTTGTTGGTGAATGTTTGGAAATAAGCAGAATTGCTAACAGGTAGCAGCGAAGTTTGCTGGTGAAATTTTGTTTTTGTATTTTACAATAAATACGCTAATTTAATGTAAAAGCATTTCTTCTTGTGCCATGAGCACAAGAAATGCTCATTTTAGTTTAATTAGTTAACTCTGATTATTTATTTAAATAAAAATTTAAAACAAGGCCAAGTTAATTAACAAGTTCCTGTTAAACAGGCAAATGGTTTCATTCTAACGCTGTAGGATGGGAGAAATGTTCTAGTTCAAAGCAAATTTTCAAAACCAGAGGGAGGGAGAAGAAAGTGGGGAAACGAGATGTCTAAAGGTTGAAACTGAGTATTCAGATGTGTGCTGAGGCTTTTAAAAATCTGTATTTTACTCTTACATGCTGTTTCTAAAATTGCCTTTTTGAGAATTTAAAAGCTTAAATCATTTACCGTTGTAGGTTTCTGAGGTTATCATGAGCCCCATGATTTGAATTGTTCATGCAATATGTTGGTGTTTTGTGATTGTTACAAGCCAGAGAGAGAGAGAGAAAGAGAGTTGGGTGCAGATTGGATGTTAAGAACCAGTTTTAATATATTCTGGTAATGAAGACAATATTTTTCTTTTTTTTTTTTTTTTTTTAAATGTACATAGAAACAAGTTTTTAACTGTTTTGTATAGATTTCATTATAAATAACAAAGCATTTTAAGACTTAGACATATCATCAATTGTATATACATCTATCATTCTAACTGCCCATTTTTTTGGTGCTGAAGTACTACTGTAAGTAGAATTCATCCAAAGTCTAATACAGTTTTTGCGTCAATCTTTTTTTTTAATTGTGTTTTTACTCTTGATATTGTAGTTAATGTACCAACTAGAGTTAAGAGTCTAAAGTACAGAACCTAAAATGATGGATTTGTCGGGAATATCCATGTATGTAAGAATACTGCAGTATCCTCTAGAGGGTGCTGTTGGTTTTTCTTTTAGCTCCTGCTTACTTCGTTTATAAAGTCTTCTTGACTTTTTTTTTTTTTTTAAACTTCTGGCTTTTCTTTTCACTGCAATCCCAAATGCCACACTTGTAGGGTAAAGAAAAGCATTCAGCTTTAACATTAGGGAACACTAGTCAATAGGTTAAGAGTTAGTTGAACTCTTTTCTGCAGTAATTGTCTTACCACCGAATTGACAGATGCTTGTTTCTCTGTTCTTCGCATAAAAGATTAGAGGGACTTTGGATGAAGAGAAGGGAGTATCTGAAAAGGAATATACTTTACGCCTTTTAAAAAATGTATATAGGAATATTGCCAGATTGTTTTGAAGTTTTAGTTTTCAGTAGCTGTATTACGTTAGTAGGAGAGGATATCTAAAGTATGACCCAAGGTAGCTGTCCTCTCTCTGCAATTGTTGGGTCTTACAAAGCTGAACAACAGGAGACTTTCTTGCTAGTGGACTCAGGCAAAGAATCATTTTTTATTCATCTGTCATAGACTAGTCTTCAATATTTATTGAAGTGGAGGCCTGGATGACAAACCTTATAAAGAAAGACTAAGGGACATAGCCCCTGGGCTCCCTCTCCCCCCCACTTCTCCCACCTAACAGGGCTCAGCCCCCCCAAAAACAGGGCAGCAGCAGGCATTGCCTTAGGACAGCCCAGCTGTAGGGTCCTGCAGCAGGGGTGGAGGGGTGGGCATGCTGAGCTACCCTGTGCACTCACACCCAGGATTACAGCCAGCAGGTACGTTTCTTTTAATCCTTTTTTTTTTTTTTTTTCCCCCATGGACTTGTGGGGAGGGCAGATCGAGACCCCCAAAGTGCAGGGGAGAGGGGTAGGGAAAGGGTGAATCATTCACCCCTAGCCTTGGCTCCCTCCTGCACTGTGGGGATTGTCCCATGACCTGACCCGGGCAGGTCATGGGACAATCAGAGCCAAGCACCTCCTCCAGAGGCATGGTGGTGGGGAGGGCACATGGTTCCCTTATCTTTGCATGGGCAAGGGGGGCACAGCTGCGAGCTGGGCTCAGCCTTTGTTCCATGTCTCCGCACCTCACCACCACCGCTTTGAAAGCAGCAGGCACTGCTATGTGCCTTGCTGCCCGGCCCGCCCATTGGCGGAACGCACATGGCAGTGCCCACCACTTTCAAAAAGCAATGGTGGTGAGGGGTGGAAACACACAGCAGAGGCTGAGCCCAGCTCGCAGCTGTGGCCTGCCCGTGCAAAGGTTGGGGCCATGTGCCCTACCCCCAGCTGCCCACCGCCGCACCTCTGGAGGAGCCTCCAGGATCCTGGGGATGATGTGGGGCAGGGTGGGTGCATCACCTCCAGCCTGGTGCAGCCAAAGCTGGCCCCACTCCAGCCCCAGGACTGGGGCAGGTGTGGCACTTGGGGCTGGGAGGTGGCCAAGGCTAGCACAGCCAGCATGGTGTGGCCAGGAGGCAGCCGAGACTCGGACTGGTGCAGCCGGGAGGTGGCTGGGGCTGATGCGGTGCAGTGCCACTCCCCCCAATTCCCACCCCCAGCCCTTTCCCCACCCTTTGCAATACTCTGTGGCAGAAAGCCATCTTGGTTTCTCCCCAAAATCTCTGCCCTTTCCCATGCTTAGCCCCCCCCCCATTTTTTTTTTCCTGCCTATGCTAAGGGATCTCGTACTGTTCAGCCTGGGGAAGAGAAGACTGAGGGGGACTCGGCAGCCGTCTCTATGTAAGTGGCGAATATCGGGAGCTGGGAGAAAAACATCACTAAGGTGACCCAAGGGTGGACAAGGAGCAATGGCCATAAATTGTTAAAGGATGGTTTCAGTTTGGATGTAGGGAAGAACTTTATGGTAATGGTCACCAGAATCCGGACTGGACTTGCCAAGGAGGGGTGCAGTCCCCAATCTTGGAAGTTTTCAAGAGGAGACTGGACAGACACCTCGCTGGGATCATTTGATCTCAGCAGTTTTCCTCCCTAGAGCAGGCAGGTTGAACTCTGTTCTTTTGAGGTCCCTTCCAGGTCTTAATTTCTATGGTATGATTTCTATGATATTCATAAAAATGTATCTCGTGCAGATGAGATGCAGTCCTGTGGCTTGTGCCACATTGTTGCTGTCAGCAGCAGTCTTGTATTTTGTGGGGGGGTCCCTGTGACTTAGGGAGCTAGGAGTGCTGGGAGAGAGAAGGTTTTACTGTTTTTCTTTGTAAACTGCCCCAGAAGTTCACAGGTTTTCTCTTAAAATAGAACTCTAGGCTCAAATTTGTGCGTGCCATTTTAGAAGAAGTGTAAGTTGCATGCAATTCCTAGCCAAAACAGATCAGAAAAAAAAAGTTATCACTTACAACGTACTGCATATATACACACATCTAAAGTTATGGCCTAGCTTGGCTTCTCAGAACACACTTTTGTATCATGCTGCTTTTGTGAAGAGGTTCACTGGATGAACTATCACTAGGTGAACTATCTTGAATTGCAGTGTCCTTAGCAGATTAACGTGGAGGCTCGTAACACTGCTGTAGAAGAGAGGTAGGTGTTTTTCCAGATGGATGACTGGGTACATGTTAAATGGCTTGGCTAGCCAGCAGAAGCCTCAGCTTCTGTTTCTGTGCCAAGTTGAAACTTCTCTCGTGATGTTTTCTCTAAGCAGTTATGAATTATTGTTTTGAATTATTTTAGCTATTCTATGTTGCCATAATCTGTTTTCACTGGTCAC
Source organism: Crocodylus porosus (assembly GCF_001723895.1). Classification (NCBI taxonomy): domain Eukaryota; kingdom Metazoa; phylum Chordata; order Crocodylia; family Crocodylidae; genus Crocodylus; species Crocodylus porosus. Next base: position 198,364,580 of record NW_017728906.1, on the reverse strand, counting down.
AAACCTACAAAATGGGATAGACTTTGAGCCTTAGATCCAGACCATACTTTTGTTTTTCAGCAACAAGTAGTTGAAAGTACAGTATCACCAATTAAATTTCCCTTCCCTTTGCAGTTCCTCTTCACATACTTGCAAATACTATGGGCACACATACAGATCCCCCCTTTGAGTTACCATGTCCAATAAGCAGCTCTCACTACCTACCATAGAATCATAGAAGTTGGGTCGGGAAGGACCTTGTAGATCTTCAAGTCCGACCCCCGGCCTGGGCAGGAGAAAAAGCTGGGCTCAAATGAGTCCAGCCAGGTAGGCATCAATCCTCCTCTTAAAGACCCCCAGGGTAGGAGCCAGCACCACTTCCCTTGGAAGTTGGTTCCAGATCCTAGCCGCCCTGACTGTGAAGTAGTTCTTACAGATGTCTAATCTAAACCTCCTCTCCAGCAATTTATGGCCATTATTCCTTGTTATGCCAGGGGGCGCTTGGGGAAACAAGGTCTCTCCCAAACCCTTCTGGTCCCCCCTAGTGAGTTTATAGATGGTCACCATAATTCACTGTTGCCTGATTAAAGACCATCTTCCTGAAATGAAAGAGTTTATTTCGTCCCTCTTCTTTCACACTCAATAAGCTGAAAGTAAGCTCTGTATAGTTCTGTTCCTCTTGTTAATATTCATAGTTGCATCATAGTAAGAAATTATAATTTAATAGGCAACTAATGGCGAATTAGAAAATCAGTAGTGTTTAGTATTGGTGACTTCATCTTTTTTTGAGCTCTTTGGATTCAGACTTCGAGGTGGATTAATAGGCTGCAACGTGATACAGTGATGCTATCAAGAAAACAAATGTAAAGATACATAGTCAAACATAGAGTGGTAGGAAGTAATAAAATGTATTAATGTGGCAGAGGGCTTGGAGAGTTTAAAGACACCATAATCTAGCCACAGCAGCCTGCACTTCCCCTGGGGGAGTGTTGGGGGAGAAGGATTGTCATGCTTGTGGCTACTTTAAAATCAAGTGAAAGTATTTTGAAAGGGACTGAAACTCGGTGGGGAAGGAAGATGGAGAATTAAAACCAAAGTACACTGTTGGTTTGAATTTCTAGCAAAGCGTAGAAGGAGTTACCTGGAGAAGGTGGGAATTTTCACAAACTTTTTATGGGATAGGAATAAAACAAACACTCATAACATGAGCAGGAAAGGAGACATAAATGTAATGACTAAATTGATGGGGGGGGCTTGCTGTAAAAGAACAAAGTTTGGTGTAAGTTAAGATCATGTTTAAAAAGTCAGATTATGAAATAGTAAGAATACTTCAGGGCATATGCTCTGTTTGTCTAAGGGTGAGGGTGTAAACAATTACTGAAGTGTAGCAGTGGTATACTTAAACCACTGCCCAATATGAAAATGCCGAGATTGTCTGCCCTGATGAACGTGCATCATAAATACAGACTGCACTAAATGAGTTCAGTGTTGTGGAACACGCGGAGGGTATTTTATAGCCAAAGCTAGTCAACTACTGGAAAAACGTTCAATACGTGTCTCCCATACTGGGGAAGAAATCGAGTGATTAATTCTGTTTGGCCACTCTAATTCATATCAATTTACTGAGTAGCAAACTCATAGTATAGTGTCCAGGCAGCTTTACTTCAATCTTCAGATGAACATTTTTATCGCTGGATGGATTTATAGTATTTCTCCTAATGTGGTAAGGGACCTCCATGGAAGCCACTAGGTTAATATTCTCATCGATTTAAGTCCTAGAGAAGGAAGAAAGCACTAAGGCTGGAAAAAAGCTAATGTGGTACTGCTCTGATTTGTCTGTTGCTGTTGTCAAGTTTAACTCCAGGCCTTCAAATGAAAAACCTGCTTTGCAATAAGAGATGCAAGCAGCTCAAATATTTAGATATCAAAAAGGAGGTTCAGAAAGGGAATTTGTTCAAAGTCTGTAAGTACATATCCAGGGAGAAGATAACTAAGAGTCAAGAGCCCTTTAGCAGATAGACATAAAGGCTGGAAATTCAAGTAGGAAAATACAATAAGGGAATAAAACTAAGGATAGCTGAATTTGTTACCCAGGGAATGTATCCTACATTGCCTGGAGCTTTAAAGTTAAGACGGGATCTTTTTGAGAAAGATATTCAACAAGTGTATAGATTTCTGGATGAAATCTATTCTCTGTTTCATAGAGGAGGTCAGTCTAGGGCAATGGACAAATAAATTAGTCGGGATGTAACACGCTTCACTCATGGTGACTGCCCACGCTTATCCCATAGTAAGCAGAAGTTAACTAGTGGTTTATGCTGTTGCCTTGAGGACTGAATTCCTGCTGTTTAGCTTTCACCAGGTGCGCCTACACATGCACTTACAGCACCTGAATAAACTGCAGAGCTTATTGCTCTGGAGTTCATTGCTCCTGGGCGCACCCTTTGAACCTGCACCTGCGAGCAATGAACTGCGGAGCAATAAGCACCACAGTTTATTCAGGCACAGTCCATGGAGCAGAGGGCCCTGGGGGTCAGCATGCCAGCCCAGGGCTGCTCCCCTCACTGTGCTGTGGACAAGCTGGTTGGGGCATGGTGGAGCTTCAGCAAGCAGTTAACCAGCAGGCCGTCCCCCGCACTGAAGCACCCTTGTGCCCCAGTCAGGTGCACAGCATCTACATGTGCACTGCTGCAGAGCTTTTCATAGTTTCCAGCTAAAGCAAAATTACTTTCCTGCAACAGGCCTTTTTCAAAGGGTTTCCCAAGCCCTTTCCCTGTTGGTCAGGACAGGAACCACCTCTTCTGGAAGTTTAGTCTGCCCAATTTGGCGCATGCTGGTGCTTCCCTCTGCATCCTCTGGCCTCCGTAAGTCCTGTACATCTGGTATAATCTTAGGTCTTCTACTTGCCTGAGCATCCTGCACGTTTTGGTTCCTGTACTGTATAACTAAACCATTTTAAGAATGATTTAGCTGCAAGAAAGTAAAGGAAACGGCTCCTGCTTTGAGATTTGAGTAACTCGATTCGAAATGTGCAGTTAGTTAATCTCTGAGCACTTGGCTTCTGCGTATATCCTCATTTATAGACATCTGTCCATTGTATGTGATCTCAAAAGTGCTGTGCTCTTGGCTCTTAAATCACAGCTACAAACGGCAGCTGTTGTACTGGCAGTTACAAAAATACTAGCTTCAGGCTTTTGGGAGCAAGGAAATTGATACAGACAAACCTGTAAGAAGTGTGGTATTGATGGAAACGGAAGTTAATTTCTTTATTTTTCTGTCAAGTAAAGTCAACATCTCCTTTCTTGGGTCATTATTGTTCCCTTTCATCAGGGTGGAAAATGGGACTTTTTTGTTTGAGGCTGCAACTTGATTTTCACCTGCAAGTGATACTCTTTCCCCAGGGATGCTGTAGCTCATTTGCCCCCTTCTCATTAGTTAAAGGGGTAGATAAACATACACATTTTGCTGTTTACATTTTAATTTGGGTTAAATTAATTGCTGGCAAATCTCTCCTGACTTCAGTGGAAGTAGATAGGCATTTATGGATGTGCCCCATGTTCAAAACACACAGCTACAAAACTGTTTTCCCTCATTGCTTTCTTTTTGGTACTCCCTGCTTCTCAGAATATTCTCATGGATCTTTTCTTTTTTTACTTCACCTCCAAGACATTTATAAGGAAACATAGCAACAAAATGTACCTTATAATTCTTCTGAAAAACTTTTGGCTTGAGTTTTAGGTTCAGTTCCTATTTTTATCTGAACAAATTCATGGATTCCTATTCTGCACGTCTGTGTGTACACACAGGTCCTAAGCACATATCTATACTGTAGTTATATTGTGTGCTCTTCCAACTATTTGGGCCCAACACCCCCCGCCCCCAACTCAATGAAGGCTCATGGAGGGACATATGAACATTGTGTATAAATCCAAATGTGAATGCCAGAGCCCGAGTGTCTGCAGTCTCTCACTTCTCGAGCACATGGTGATCTGTGCTTTGAATCCATGCTTGCAGTCATTTCAAAGGCCAAGGCAGCTGGAACCTGCCCAATTTGCAGCAAGGATGCAGACAAGTTCATTCGGGTCCTGGTAGTCTTCCAGTGCCTTCCCACAATTCCCCTTGAGGGACAAGCTCCTGTAACTGATTGGGATAAGAAGTCCTTGGGTGTCTTGTGCTAGAGGGTGCACAGGTACACCCAGCTGAGTGATGCAGAGATGTTGAGGATGCAGTAGTGTAGCTAGGAATTTATTGAGGAACTTGTAGTCAGGCTAGACTGACATGAATGAATGTGTCAGACCCAAGAGGAAATCCCTTGGGTTGACTAGTGTAGGCTTACCACTAAGCACCGAGTTTTTACTTACCAGCTTTCTTTCAATCACCTGGCAGAAGTGTTTAGGATATTTTTGTGAGGAATTAATTCATGGAAGGCCAATATAATGTTTGGAAATAAACCAAGTTGAGAGCTGCAATAAAATGTGAGAGAGGGAGCTCTGTTAAGTGAATTGGAGGCTTGTATTAGATCTGTTCCAGCAAGTGTGGCCTGGCAGGTAACCACCTAGCTAAAAGCGCCTACCCACGGTACACAGGGACAAGAAAACAATTCAAGTTTGGACCAGTCAGTACTGAATTAAATTGCCTCTGTCTGTTGCAGGTGGTAGAGCAGAATAAATGACCAAGGCAACCTCGCAACTCTGATGTCTGCTATGAATGCTAACTGGTTGACTTAGATGCACGTCCTTTACAGTAAAATAATATGCAGGCCTTTATTTTCTGCACTAACAACAGAATCGGAATTGAGTTGCTAGGCCCCATTTTCACAAGCATGTGTCAATGCCCTGATAACTTCCCAATTTGTGGCAACTTAAGAAGAAATCAGAAATTAAGGGCTGGAAGGGACCTCACCCCTTTCCTACTTGCACCCTTGCATGCACTCTTTTTCCCTTCCTTGCTTCCTTCCCCCCTACCCTGCATTCCCAGACCCTGTGCCCATGCCCTAAGTGTGACGACTCCCTTTGGAGCCCTAAAACAGCTTCTTAACCTATCAGAAGGATCTCTGTAGAACAGTTAGAGGTCACATCTCCATCTAGGAGATGAGAGCTCTACTTCTGCAGAAATCCCAGACCTTGTAGTGTAGGGTACAAGGGTGCACAAAGGCAGTGTGGCACTGGACTGGCTGAATAGCAGCCTCCTTGATTAATGCTTACTAGAATAAACTACTTTTTCTGTACAACTCAGAGGATGCAGATGCAATAAAGAACAAACATGATAAAGGATGAAATGGGGAAGGGAATTAAACTTTGGAGTTGTGTGTTGGACAGGTGTTTTTAATCCTTCTCAGGCAGTGATACTGTTCACAAGTGTTGAGAGAGCAGCTTTGTTGGAGCCAGTTAACTTGCATCAGTTAAAGTTACATAACTGTAGCCTGTATACATTATAAAATGCATGGGTAAAAGTAGTGGGTAAAAGCCCTGGGCATTGTTCAGGTAGGAGGCATATCAGGCGGTCATGTGTGACAACCTACTGGAGTCACTGGATGGAAGAACCGCATATACCTCCCAATAAGACCCTGCCCCACTCCCCCTAACTTCCAGGTAAGTTGCTTTCAATGGTTGGAACTGTTCTGCTTGCTTTATAAATGGAGCTTTCTTGTGTTTTACGTTAATAAAATTAATTTGAAACATGAAATCAGGAGCTAGTCACCTGGGTGACCGTGCTGACTATTCCTGTGAGTAATTCCCAGCAACAACCACTTGTGAAAAGAACAGGAATTCTGAGCGATGCTAATGTGCCAACACTAATCTATCCCAGAAATTCTTCTAGATACAGAAAGTATTAGATGGGAGCCCTTTGCTCTGTGGGGATGCCACAAATGGAGGAAGAATCCAGAGGTGGCTAGAGGAACAGGAAAAAGCAGAAGCAAGTGACCCATATGAAATATGCCTGAAGAATGCAAAAAGTTGACTGAGATTTGTAGTATGTCTGGGGTTTGTGTTCCAGCGCTCTGATGGAAGGCATGCAAGAGGCTTGAGACGATTCGGGTTGAGTTTCTTGCTCCAACGCAGACGTCCTTGTGACCTTGGATACTCACCTTCTCTGTGTCCAGAGGGACAGAATACTTCCTGAAATCTAAGGAGTTATGAAAACAACATGTCAGAGCTTGAGGGTCTTGGGTATTTTGGATATTTCCTTTCTGTAATAAGTAAGTATACAGAAGGTCATTTTTCATACCTGTGAATGATCTTCTCTGAGTGTCTGGTTGATAGGAGTGACAGCGTAGCTACATGTTTGAGGTGTGCAATGGGGGGGTCCAGGAGATGGTAATGTTTCAGGATCATCTAGATGACTACTAATTAGGTCTCTAGTTTTAATTTATGTGAGCCTATCGATCTGTCCCAATCAAATGTTAGTCTGCTACCAGCACCTGTGTCAAGTAATTACCAAATGGCTTTTAGAAGGAGATGGTGTATTAAGTCAAGACGTGGCAAGATGAGAAGATCTGTTTAATTCTAGTACCAATATGGAGGCTTAGAGGACCCACGACCTTTGATGATGAAGATACAATCACTGCAGTTGGGGGCAGTGATATATTTCAGGAGACCTTTGCTACCGATCTTCACTTGCTTATTTTCAGTTCCTATGTGTCTGCTGCTTAAGGATACTTCAATCCAAAAAAAAAAATTCTCTGCCACCCTTGAGCAGAGGAGTGAGCTACATCACATGTAATCATCCTTGTTGGGAAAGCTTATGTGCCGCCAGGGTAAACCCCACATTCCTCCTTTAGATCTTCTCACTGCGTAAGTCATCTGATTTTATTTATTGGGAAGGTTTTATTATAAAAATGTAAATAGCTCAAACGGAGGTTTTACCCTAGATATTCTGATTGAATTGGCTTAGATTTGGGGTCAGATGCATTTTGACACCATGCTCCACGGTCCCAATGATATTGTAAGGTGTCCTGCTTGACCTCTGTTCTGAAAGTGCTGCTGCATTCCCTCAGTGAGACTGCAGACACCCCAGCTCTGGCAATCGGTGGATTCATGTACTTGGATTTAAGCATGTCCTTCCATGAGACCTTCGTTGAAAAAAGCTTCTAAATCTTCTCCAGCTCCGAGAACCACCACCATGGAGAGGTAACACGGTAGGGTCATCCCTACTCCTCTCTGCTATGCTGCCCCAGTACAGAACAGAAGCGAGAATTGCAGTTTTCAATGCAAGGGAGTGGACTGTCAACTTTCTGGAAGATTGGTTGTAACCTTTATATAAATTAACATGCATACATACATACATACACAAATGTTTGTATAAACTTTAGTGCCTTTCGTGGGAGGGGAAGGTTAATAACATGGACTATACAGCTATGCCTCTTTTAACATTGTCGTTATGTTCTTGAATAATGCAACTTTAAGTGAAATGGTGTTAAGCGAATCTAATTACGTCACAGTAGTTGCCTACTAGCAGGTGATGGCCAAATGTTATAACTGAACATTGCATGACTTTAAACGAGTATGTTCTCTAATAGATCAGCGATGTAATAATGAAACAACGTTAACCGGGATGAAATTGAGTAAGGAGTACCTGTATTTATACGCTTAATTTTGCCAGTTGTGGTGTTTAAAGCTTGGGACAAGGCATCCAGTCTAGAATTGGACTGAGGTCACCAGCTCAACTACTTGATGCTGCAATGCTGGCATGGAAGACGCCTGTACATGACTTCTTTTATTGTGGAAAAGCTGCTGCACATCAGCTTCCACATGGCTCTTGACAGAACGTGACCTTGATCCAATGGCAAGGAGACCAAGATGACTGGGGATGTCATTCTGCTGCAGCCTCTATCTGCCTTCAGCCTTTGAGATGAACATTTTCCACCTGCTCCACTGTTGAGGACTTGTAGACTCATAGCTGGTGGCTGGGCAGGCTTGTTACAGTGGTGACCTGTACTCACTATGTCACAGCACCGTCAAAGAATACATGTTGATTTTCAGGAGGGAAACCATTGGTATCTGCTGTCCTCATCACATCCTGGTGGTGTTGCTGCTTGGTCCACAACTGCTTATTCATCAGAGTTACCCCTGCTTATTTCACAGCTAACCTTCCCTGAAGGTCTTTCCACTATCTACCACCTGTGGACGTTCTGGGTAGCAGTACAGCTCTGCCCCTCAGCCCCATATTACTGATGTAGAGTAATAATAATGACACTGATTATTTTCCCTAGGACTGCAATCCAAGGTGGCACTGATCCTTAGTACGAGTGACCTAGGACATTCTGCCAGAGATTACAGGATCTGAAAATCTCTGTAACCTGTGATCAGTTCTCTTCCTTTAAAAACAAATTTGGCTGTACTTGTTGAATTGCAAGTTGAAACCCTAATAATCATTTCATTATTAAAGAAACAAGTCTGTATGTGAAAAAAGTAGGTGGTTTCCGTCTGGTTCCCCATGTTGGCATAGTTGAATTAGGCCTTGGAGACTGAAATTGGCTCACTTCTAGAGCTGGTCTTATCTAGCTAGGATTGACGTACATCAGTGGTTTAATGTGGGAGAAACTGCCCTCCTATTTCTTGTGCTGTCGCTGTCCTGTGAATAAATACATGACTTCATTTTCTCTTTTTTTTTCTTTGACATTTTATTTATTAACCAATTCAACTTATGAAATAACAGATTTAAAGATGCATCCAGTCCTCTAAAACTCAAGATGACAGGTATCTATCTTCCATCAACAGTGCTCACTTAACCCAAGCCAGTGTTCACAGGAGTCTTATCTTTTTTTCTTCTCTTCCTTTCAGTTTCTGGCAGTTCCTTTATGTTTCTGTCAAGGTTAAGCTTAAGATTTCATTTTCTGTTGCTATCCATCTGGCACTGGTCCAAAATTCACTTTTGAAAAATTTTCCTTCCATCTGCTGGTCTTGTTCTTACCTTTTATTTGCAGACCATGCCCTATTTTAAGTCTCAAGATAGAACAATCAGACTATTGGAGAAGAGCAGCATAAAGTAGAACAAGAAAAATCTACATTAGTGCTAAAATCTACATTTTATGTATATATTCAGATATGAAGGCAAGAACGGGAGAGCACAGATGTAGATTTTTTTGTTCTCATATATATGAGAAATGCTGAAACAGCAGTATTGTAAAGGGAACAGCCTCAGAAGTAACTGAATTTATCTCAACTAAAGAACTCATAAATGTGGCCAACCAGGTGTTTCTCTTGGGGTGGATCATACTAACAGATAATACCTTCCCTTCACTCCCTACAAAGTGAATTGCCGGTTTTCTTTCCTCCTTTTTTTTCCTCAGTCTAGCCCAATGTGAGGAATGTGCTGGAGCTTGAAGTCTTCACTCCCCACCTCCCATAAGAGAGGATGGGAGAAGCTTATCTTTGTGACTCAAAAGTTGTTTCATCTTTGAGTAAGTAAACTAATTTCAATCCATTTCTGCTGCCTGTTCATGCTTGTTGCTTTAAGATAACTGGACAAGTTTGAAAACCCTGAGACGAGTCAGTTTGTTCATCCCTGAGATTAAGGAATAGCCATCCTTGTATTTTTTCCATGTATCTGCTCATGGAAAAAAAAAATGCCTTTCTGCCTTATTTACTGGTAGCTCTTGCAACATGCAAATCCAGTTGCACAGATCAGGCCTCAGCGATCAGCTCTGTAGATGTGCCCCAGTAGACCTTGAGGATTCAGGAAGATGTAAAGGAGCCACCCTTATGGTCTGTAATATCCTCTGTTCCAGGCAATGGCAGGTGAGTCTCTACACTGAATAAAACAACTGTGTTAGAGGTCTGTTGTTAGTGATACCTAAATGGTACAGAGGAGAAGGTGGCTATAGGGACCAGATAGCAGTAGAGATCAGAAATAAATGACATTTAGGCTGCAAGGATGCATGACGCTTTGTGGATAAATGCTAATGCAGGGCCCTAGAATATCAATATTGTTGGGTGTGGCTACACATGCCTGTATGGTGCCATTGTTACTGTGCCATCATTTAGCCTTTTGGAAGTCCTAAATGATGGCACGGTAACAGTCCATACTGCGCCATACTGGCCATGCATTTTTTTTTTTTGCCACTACATCGCTGTAGTGACGTGACATCACTGTATAACGGGGGAGTGCATCACTATGGCGACATAGCTGTGGTGTCATTGTTCATGACTGCTGATGCTACGTTATCATAGTGCACTGCTACTGCGACAAAGCCTCTTGTATAGATGCGTCCAGTGACAGATAAATGTTTTGGCATATCATGGATTGAAGAGAGAGAAGCCGCTCAAGCTTGGGACGTTTCTTGGACCATGCGCTATGGCCGACCCAAGCTTATGCTTTTCTGTCAGCCATTGACTGTATAACCTGTTTACCCAATAAAAAAATAACTGTTACAAAACCTGAATATAACAAAAAGAGACGACGTGTCGAAAACATGGATATTTCAGAAAAACAGGGATGACCTGATTGGATGTTTCAAAGCTGAAATGCAAATGCATTAATTTATCGCATGCTTGCTTTTTTATTTTTATTTTTTATTGTAGTCTTGTATGTAGGTCATTGAAGAACTGTGGACAAAATGAATTAGGTCGGGAAATTTTAAATTAAATATAATGAAAATATAGTGTTTCTTAAGAAAAAAAGGAAGTGTAGATATTCATGGAATAGACTAATAAAACAGTACACAGGCAGTCCTCGGACTTACGACACAATTGGTGTCTTAAGTCTAAACCTTGTAACTAGAGCCAACTTTCTCATAAGAAACAATATTATAAATGGGAGCTTGGTTCCTGAATACCTTATTTTCACCAAAGATACCCCAGAATTTTGTACTCGTCATTTATAGATGGGTAATATAGCTACATTAATATATTTATATTGTAAATAGCAATCATATTGATTTGGAAAAACTTCTTTGAGGTGACTTTGCTGGACTTTTTGAAGGGCTTTTGGCTGGAGTCTTCTCAGGAGTCTCAGCTGCAGGTTTTTCTGGAGTCTCGTCTACTTTCTTAACTAAAATGTCCAAAGAAGCTTGGACGGATGTTCTCCGGGGAGATGAGTGATGCAGTGAACTTGTTCACTGGCATGGTATTGCATCGGATCAAGCGTTGCAAGTCAAAACTGGCGTTGTAAAGTTGAAACAGGGCGTCAGCTTATAAACATTGTAAGTACGAAACGTAACTCGAAACGTTGAAAGTCGAGGACTGCCTGTATTAACTCTGAATCATGTATAACCTATACAGTTAGCTAGAAATCATTTCACTTTTCTGCAAGCTTCTACATGCATTTTTGTTGCGCAAAAATTATAAACAGTTCTACACAGATGTTCTTCATGTAACTCAGTAATCGGTAAAAATAACATTACATCCCAAGCCATAAGAAAACATACCACATCCTCTTGTAAACAAATTTCCATGTGAAGAACAATAACATTTGATCACTACTCTGTTAGAGTTTGGGACAACATGACATTTGACCTCTTTAAAGATATCTTGTAAAAGAAAATATCAAAGCATCAAATAACAACAAAAATATTTCCAAGCTTATTTATACTGGGGCAAAATGAACGTACTCCCAGAAACTCTGCAGTTCTTTCTCAGCAAAACAAAACACCAGGAGAGTAGAAGACCTTTTAAAGCTTAATCTCTAGCTAAAAAGTGGAAGCAATAATGATGATCATGTCATATGGATGCTGAGACTGCTTAGAAACTGTTCAGAGACATGATGTTATCACAACCTACCTTTAGGTTCTTATTCTGATGCCCATTTCAACAGCCTGCGCCCAGCGAATAAACAAGGTGTTGGTTAAGAGGCAGGTTTTTTGCAAACGCTCAATGGTAAAGAATACAATTTTACAAATGTTTTTAATATGAGAGTTCAAAAATGTGTTTGAAAACATGCAAAATGCAGAAAGATAGAAGGGCAAGAGAGAAACAAATGAAGTAATAAGGCAATGTCGCTAGCGGAGCAGAGGGAATGAGGGTGCCTAAAGAAAGCTAGCCTTTTTTTGGGAAAATATAGAAAAGATTACATCAGCAGAACATAATTTCCCAAGATCACTTTGATGGGGATATCCCTTCCCTTGTAAAGAGTGTTAGTGGGCCTTGGAAGAATTATTTTGACCAAAAGAAAATTTACCTGACAGATACTGCAAATCATGAAATTAACTTGTCTGAGAAGTGATGGAAGTCCTTCATCACATGCCCCAAGTGGCATGAGCAGCCCTTGTATGGGCGCGCGGCAGATCTGGGAGGGAGCATAGTGGTAAATAGGGTTGGGAGCAGAAAGCAAAGTAGCAGATTAGGCAGGGACTACTGGGAAGAAAGCAGAGCAGCAGATCGGGCAGGGTAAGGGGATCAGAGTGGCACTTGGGGAGGTTGGAAGCTAATTTGGCATGTCTGCCTCTAATGGTTTAGGATGGTTAAAACTGCCCTGGCTAAAGCTTTTGGAGCATATGACAAGAACAAACCATGGTCTTGCTCTAGGCCTATCTATGAGGTCAGTGCCCTTTTAGGTTATTTCTATCTCTAATTGCTAGGATTCTGAGATTATAGTTTCAATTGGAAGGGAAAACAATTAAGCAGACCCCTCTGGAAATGCATGAATTTTGCAGGAGCGAAGATGACCACCCACAATAGAGGAAAAGGGATTGCTGACTCATGCAGAAATTATATTTAACCCAGGCTTTGTTTCCTGTACCATATAAGGAGACCCACAGAGGCTCCTGCTGTATAGAGCCAGCAGTTGTTTATTTCATGCAGTAAAATATTAGTTTAAAATGAGACATCTTGTATTAATTCCAGCAAAGGGTCAAACTATATGAGATGACCTGCAAGTATTAAGCAAGCGGCCTGCCCAAAGCTGCAGCAGCTGGCAACAATGGAGCTGTTTTCGTGGTGCGATGCTTAGGAATTGGATCACTTTCCAGACATCCTCTCCTTTATTGCATTGCCACTGGAACTTAATAGAGCAGCACTGCATATATGTAGCTAAGTCTTACAGTTTTATATATATTTAGGTAGTAAATATGGCTATGTTGGACCCAAATTCATTTATCTCCATTTCTTATGTTCTTAATGTTTTGTAGAGAATGAAGAAACCGATGGGGACAAGGAAAAGAAGACGCGTGTTAAGTTTGATAGGTAAATATAATCACAGTCTACGCCATAGGCTGCAAAATCTACCATCTCTCAGAGGCGAAAGGATGCCAGTTGTAATTATTCTTCCTACCAGTGCCTGCTAGACAGGATTTTCCCCTAACGTGTGCGCACACTGCCCACTGCCTTCTGTTCCCAATAGAAATGGCACCTTGGGTTGTTATCATCCCTCATTATTTTACAGCTAATCCTTGTAGCAGAAACATGAAACCGAGGCCTTTATCCACATTCCAAGCCTTTATCTTTCCAGATGCCAAAAGTCCCAGCTGCCCCAGCTAATAGCAATAACATTTTATAATATGCTAAAATTAAGAATGTAGGTATACAGCAAATGAGGTCTCGTATTAAAAGGAAATAATTCAAGGAATACTGTGACTATTTAAAATTTGCGTATGTAAATCCATAAAGCACCCAAAGCTAATTTCCAGCCTGTTTTGCTGGATCACTGTGGAATTCAGGCCTTTTTTTACTTAAATTCTCCATGGCTAACATAGTCTTGCTCATGCTTAATCCCTTCTCCATTTACAGTAAGATTAGATTCAGGGGTACATTTTTCTTATTGAAGGAAGTGAAGGATTAACAGGTTTTATTAGTTTAGAATTTACAGAGGCTAAACACAGAGAGTTTTAATAACTTGGTTCATATTCTTATAATTGTACAGTGTCCTGAGGACATACTTTATTTCCAAGGAATTTCAGAAACTCAGGTTATTAACCACCTAAAGACACACAAGCCATTGCAATTTTTTGTTGTTTGGCCTGTATTCTTTGGCCTGGATAACTACTCCTGTCACAAGTTCCCATGATGTTTCGTCACGTTAGATACTGAGCGAAACTTGGTAGGTATTAGGACCCCCATGCCACTTATGTCTAGGGTTACCATATGTCCAGGTTTTCCTAGACACGTCCTCTTTTTGCATCCTCTGATCTCTGTCTGGGTGGGTTTTTTTGAAATCTGAACAAATGTCCAAGATTTTGATTCACTGCACTGATGGGAGCTGGGGAGGGCGATTTGGAGGCAAGGGCACCACATGCCTCTGTGTTTTCAAGAGAAAAATAGAGGACATAAGGGCATCGGGTTTCATATCAATAGAGGACAACCAGACTGCCCTCCATGATGGCCACGCTATCTAAAGTGATCAACTCCACCTTCATCCATGCACTCTTTCATATCTCACCCTTATCCAGAAGCTTCCCTTTTTCCAACTAAAAAGTCAGTTTTTAATTAACAATTGAACCTCTTCCAAAACAGTCCTTCATTGCCCTGTAATTTCTCCAAATAATGGCCAGGCTATCACCGACCACATGCTTTCCCTTTCTAGGACCTTCCTGTGGCGAGCCATCACATCTGTGACTGACTTTCAGTCTGTCACCAATTAAACCCAACTCTTCCAGACAACTGAGGAGGTAGGAAGTCATTGCCCAATTAAAGTTCATCTGTGACAGAAGAACATCACTATTTTTTTTATGAGGACTGTCAGGTAGTCAGTCCCTACCAGTGCTATGGATCTTGGGTTCAAGTCTTTTTGTAAAAAAATATCATCTTTAATTATCTCAGCAGGCCAATATATATGCCCAAAGGGACCTCAAGGATCATTTACTCCAGACAACCTGCTTGGATTATTTGATTATCAACTCTCTTATTTGGAGCTTTTCCACCCAAATCTATATCCTTGTAGGCTGCAGTAACTGCCAAGTGGGTATACTTCACTCCACTGGTGGGAGCTGGGGAGGGCAAGCTGCTACTCGCCAAGCTGTAGATACCCAATTGATAGTTTAGCTAGGTTTTTGTTTCTCTGCATAGTTGATCTTAAGAGGCTGGTATTCTTAAGGGGTTGCAGTTACTGAAAATAAGCTTTTCTTTTTCTAGGGAATAAACAATTTCTTCTGACTTCTACCTATAATGTACAAACGATAAAACCTTAATATTTATGGACGCTAGGGCCATGTTCAGATGTGCAGGAATGTGTGTTTCCCCTGGGACAAGTAGCAGCAGCACTACTTGTCCCTGGGGAACACCCAGGTCATGCGCCCTGTGGTGCATGGCAGCTTATCCCAGGTGGGGTAGTGGCGGCTGGGGTCAGCAACTGTGCTGGCCCCAGCAGCCTTACCTGGGGTCCTGAGGGCCTCGGGGAGCTGCAGCCACGGTGGTCCTGCAGCAGGGAACCTGGCCAGGGACTGGAGCATAGCTCTGGCCCGCCAAGCTCTGGTTTTGGGCAGCGCACGCTGCCACCATGTGCACTGCCCCATTTTTTTCGCTGTGGGGATTTCCCGGGGTCAACCCCCCTCCTTCACCTGCTGCAAAGTAGCACTGCGGGAAACACCTGCATGGGTGGTGCTACATATCAGATGTCTCTGCTTGTCTGGACACAGCCCAGGTGTCTTGAAAGATTTATAACAGGCTGTATTGATATTCATGTCTAGACTATCAGGTGAAATCCAGACTGGCTCTGCAGTAATCAGGTTGATCCAGAGTCAGCCTGTCTGCCTTACCACATGTCTGCACACGTGATGAGGCCTTTATCTTTGATGGGTCATCTTAAGCACTACAGCAATGCAACTAGACCATTAGCACTGGCATTATCTGATGGTCTACATGAAATACGTTTGCCTTTTTCACTTTCAACTTTATGAGCAGGAAGTGCCAAGGATTAATGGACAAAAAGTTGGAATTGCTCTCTTAAAGCTTATATTCTCATAGTTATTCAGAGTTATTGGCTCTAATTCTCCATAGGTTGAAGTAATACAGGCACATGTTTGAAGTGCTTTATTCCACATTTGGCTAACCTCCAGCTATTGCTTCTTGTAATGCTTTCTCGTTTTGCCTTCTGTCAACCAGTATTTCCTCCCCATGAAGGTATGTCTTTACCGTCATCAAATCACTTCTTGACCTTTCTGAAAAGCTAACAAAAGGTTTCAGTGCAAGTGTTTCAGTGTAAAACAGATTTGCTCATTTCTGAATAATTTTGCTGGCTCTTCTCTGCACCGTCTCTTTTTTTTTTTAATATCGTTTTGAAAAATATGTCATCTAACACTCTTCCATTCGCTCATCCAGAGATTGCATTAGCTGTGTTTGTTGCACCACTGCCATGGAGCTGCAGTATTCCTGCCCAAAGCAGGGGGGTTAGACATGATCTTTCGAGGTTCCTTCCAGCCCTTCATTTCTATTTTTGTGATACGAGCTCATATTCTGTTGCTCGAAAGCGTGTTTGCTACACCCATGAAGTCTAATTCATAATGGTGTCCAATTCAGTGCTGACTCCTTATACTTAGCTGACCATGGATTTGCTGCAGTATATGGTGTATTTATTTTATAGAGATCCTTTATGGCTAGATTCTTGTGGGTATGAACTGACCAGCTGCCATTCATATCGATTGTGCCGTACCAATGAACACCAGCTCAAAGTTCACAAAATTGAGTAAATGCTGAGCTTTCTTTACAAAATTAATAGCATGATCATTTAATTTCAGTTGTGGACTAAATCATACGTTTAAATGCTCTTCCCCAAATTTTACAATAAAAACACATGAAGAATTACAGGCGTGATTAGAAATAACAGCATCTTGCAATAGAAATTAGCGTGGAAACATCGATGTAGCAAGCAGGATTATACCAGCTGTTGCCAAAGGCTTTAGCATAAATGAAGCCTAATTGTTATTATCACGTTATTTCATTAGCTTTAAAACTATTTGTCTCTTATCTCCTTAACAACACCGATGTTTATATTATGTCATTTCCCTCCCTCCGAGAGTGTTTATGGGTAAAACTCCTTAGGGAATTGCGTATGTGAGCTTGTTACCATCAAAGAACATTGCAGGCTTTCAGCTTAAAAAAAAAAAAGACATCAGAACTAAATTCTGTGTGAATTCCTCATTATTTATTTTAATCTGTTGGCAGATTTGTGAGATCTTGGTTTCAAAATCAATGGCTAACCACTTAATTGAATGGGGTATTATAGTAACCTTAGGACTTGTCTGTGTGGGCCATTAAGCCACTGTAAACCTGGTTGAGTTAGTGTAAGAAGTGATGCACTCGCATGATATAACACCTTGCAGCAAGGTGAGTCCAGAGATTGCACCGCCTTGGATCAGGAGTAATTTTATGTTGGAGAAAGCTATGTCGTGGCAATGTCTGTGTGCAAGTCTGTGCTCTCTGCAGGGTCCAGAAGCTACCTACCTGCTCTGCTTTCCATCTTGCCCCATCCAGCTGCTCTGTTTACTTTTGCACCTCTGCTGTTCTGGGGATACAAGGTCTGCATATTTGACGTGCTGTCCTAGGCCATGCCAGCTCATTACACTTGTACCCAAATCCTTACTGAGGTCCTAGATATTCCTGTGCTCTGAGGAAAGGAAAAAGTACAGGAAATCCTTGTCTCCAGGGGCAGAAACCAAGGCATTTATAAAGGTATTGCCATGACAGTGGCCGTATGGGGCCCCAAGGAGTGCAAATTCTTGAATCTTCGAGCGTTTTACTCTGGCCTCTATTAATGGTAATGAATCAGGCCTTTGAGGTCTCTAGTGACAAAGGTTATAATTTAGAGACAATGTCTAATTTAGAAGAGTTGGGAAATGGGAGGTAGTCCCTCGATTAGGTTGCAGCTGTTGGTCAGAAAGACTAAAGGACTGCAGAAGCTTGCTTGTTGCTCCACAAATAAAACTTGCGTTTTAGTTCTCCTCATTCACTTACGCCTGTGATCGTGGCACAGCCCAAACAAGAAGTAACCCTTTATATTTATCAATCGAAGGCCTCGTGCAGAAGGCAAATAAAAGTACTATGGCTTTTGTGTATTGTTGTAGTATAAGGGACCTGGTGAATGCAAACTGGCAAGTGTTACATCACCTGGCAAGAATAACTTCTTAATGGCAGAATATACTTCCATCACAAGGGCCCTAATAACCCATGTTGAATAGGTTAAAAATTCACTGGTGGGGCATTACCAGGTACTTTTGAATGGATGAGGGAGCTGTCACTCATAATGATGCATTCATCGTGGTACGGGTGACCAGAATCTGGACTAGACTTCCCAAGGAGCTGGTGCAGCCCCCAACCTTGGAAGTCTTCAAGAGGAGACTGGACAGACATCTCGCTGGGGTCATTTGATCTCAGCAGTATTCCTGCCCGGAGGAGGGGGGTTGGATTCAATGATCTTTTGAGGTTCCTTCAAGTCCTTAATTTCTATGACATGATTTCTATGATATGATTTTTCTCTATGGCACTGGCTTGGTCTCCATATAGTGCCTTGTGTTTCAGAGGGTGAAAGCCTGCTGCGCCCCCGCTCCCCCGAAGGCCCCTAGAGACACTTCAGCAGCTGCAGAGCCCACCCCCCCCAACCCCCAGAACAGCCAGAGGTAAGCGGAGCAGGGGCAGGTGGCAGTGGGTTAACCCTTAGAGAGTGGGAGGAGGTGGCTGAGTGGGAGTCAGGCCAGGTCTCACTCCGACCAGGCCCCTGCTTCACCCAGCCCCCCGGGGAACCACGCGAACAGGTACACTTGTCTGCCAGTGCATGAGTTAGTGCAGAGTTCGCACAGGAGGGTGCGCAGGAGGCCCTGCCTGTGAGACCCCCCAGGGTAGACAGTCCCAGCCATAGCCATGATGCGGATGGGCACGTGCCACACCCTGAGGGTCCCCTCGGGGTCTGCAGCCCCCCCCACCAATCTGGCACCTCAGAGACAGCCACCCAGATGGAGCCCACGGTCCCGGGCTCCACGCGGACGGTGGCCCTGGCTCTCGCCTGCGGGGGCTGCCTGTCCCTTTTTCAGGCTCTGGGGCCCAGGAGCATGGCCACCTCCCTTTGCGGGGTCTGCTTCCTTTTGGGGTCCCTGGCGCACCAGCTGGAGGAGCTCCAGGCCACAGTCCAGAGACTGCGTGCCATCAGGGACTGCAAGCAGGAGATCAACTCCTACTGGCAGGCCCTTCTCCCCTGGGAGGTGGAGGGTCGACCACGGTTTCCCTCCAGGACGAGGGAGGACTCCGGGACCTCCCACTCTGTCCAGTCAGGGGCATGGACCAAGGTGGTCAAGGGCCCTAAGGCCTGCCTCAGCAAGGCCCCTGCCCCGCCAGAGCTCAGCAACAGGTACGCACCTCTTGCAGCCCCAGCAGAGCCTGCAGAGTTGCCAGCTCCCACAGGCAACACGGGTCCAACTGCAGCTACCTCCCCTGCTCTCCCCAAGACCAAACGCAAAGTGTTTGTTGTGGGAGACTCCCTCCTGAGGGGACTGAGGGGGCAATCTGCCGCCCCGACCCCTTAGCCCGGGCAGTCTGCTGCTTCCCAGGGGCCCACATCCATGACATTGAGGAGAAGATCCCTAAGCTCCTCCAGCCCACAGACCACTATCCCATGCTCTCTCCCCTGGGGAGGAGGCTCTTCTCAGCCAGACAGGCTGATCTGCTCCACTGGGCTTTAAACTAAGCCCGCTGGGGGATGGGGGGACTACTGCCATTGCTGGCCTGCTGAGCAACCCTTGCAAAGCCAGTGGGCCAAGGCACTTAAGGGAGCCCAGCCCTGCCCCAGCCCTGGTACAATCTGTGGGCAAAGCAAGAGCCCCCAAGGGGACACTTGCCTGCCTGCACACTAATGTCAGGAGCTTGGAGAATAAGCAGGAGGAGCTCGTCCTCCTGCTTAACGCAAATACTTACGACATCATAGGGATAATGGAGATCTGGTGGGACTCCACCATGACTGGACCACGGGTATAGATGGCTGTACCCTGTACAGGAAAGATCAAGTAGATAAAAGGGGCGGGGGTGTAGCTCTCTATGTTAAGGAAAGCTATGCATCCCTGCAAGCTGATGTTGGTGACCAGGGTGGATGACTGGAGCCCCCCTGGGTTAAAATCCCTGGGGAACATGGCATAGGGGACAGAATGGTGGCAATCTACTACCGACCTCCCACCTAAAGTCAAGAGCTTGACCAGGAGTTCACCCAGGAACTGGCTGAGGCTGCATGCTCCAGGACCATGATTGTCATGAGTGACTTCAACTACCCAGACATCTCGTGGGAGGATCACTCCGCAAAATCTGAGCCGTTGCAAAGCTTCCTATCATGCATGGATGATCTCTACCTGACTCAAGAAGTCTATGGGCCAACGAGATGCAAAGCGCTGCTTGACCTGGTACTGGCTACAGGGAACGACCTAAT
>NW_017728906.1:198341589-198343564 GCF_001723895.1 Crocodylus porosus | reverse complement strand
GGGTTTGTTGCGGGTAGGTCTTGCTGGACCAATCTCATTTCCTTTTATGACCAGGTGACCTATCACCTGGACAAGAGGGAAGAGATTGATGTCATATGTCTTGACCTTGAAAAAGCTTTCGATCTAGTATCCCACAATCACCTCTTGGCAAAACTGGCTAACTGTGGCCTCGACTTCACCATGATCCACTGGCTGAGGAATTGGCTCCATGTCAGGACCCAGAGGGTGGTGGTTGATGGAAGTCAATCGTCGTGGTGCCCTGTGACCAGTGGGGTCCCACAAGGCTCTGTCCTAGGGCCTATACTTTTTAACATCTTCATCAATGATGTAAGCATTGGTGTCAGAAGCGGACTGGCCAAGTTTACCAATGACACCAAACTTTGACGCAACTGAAGACAGGAGGGTGATCCAGGCTGACCTGGACAGGTTCAGCAAATGGGCGGATGAGAGCCTGATGGTGTTTAAAACTGAAAAATTCAAGGTTTTCCACCTTGGGGGGAAAAACCTGTAGCATCCTTATAGGCTTGGCAGTGCTATGCTGGCTAGTACTACGGAAGAAAGAGACTTGGGGGTCATCGTTGACCACAACATGAACATGAGCCTGCAATGTGATGCTGCAGCTAGTAGAGGGACCAAAATTCTGGCTTGCATCCATAGATGCTTCTCAAGACTTCTTTAAACAAGAAGTCCTGTTTCAAATACATAGGGGGCAAAAAGAAGGTACTGGGTAACGTGGGGCCCCTGCAAGACATACTAGGAAATTTGGTTGTCACATCAGATGACAAAGCCTTACATATTTAATGACTTGTTTGCCTCCATTTTCCTGAGCAGGGATCAGATCAGCCCCCCACCGGCCTCCCCTCAGGCCCCAGGCGAGGCACACCCAGGCCAAGGGTCAGTAAGGATCTAGTCAGGGAACTTCTAGAGGGACTGGATGTATTTAAATCAGCTGGTCTGGACGATCTCCACCCCCGAGTTCTGAGAGACTTAGCTGAGGTTATTGTGGGACCCCTGGTGCGGCTTTATGAGCATTTGTGGTGGTCTGGTGTGGTGCCAGAGGACTAAAAGAGGGCCAACGTGGTTCCTGTCTTCAAAAAGGGTGAGGAGGACGACCCGGGAAACTATAGGCCAGTTAGTCTTACCTCGATCCTAGGCAAGCTGTTCAAGAAAATTATTCTGGCGCACATCCACGAGGGACCAGCAGGGGATTTCATGCTTAGGGGCAACCAACAGGGGTTCATCAGTGGTAGGTCCTGTCAGACCAACCTGGTGGCCTTCTATGACCAGGTCACCAAATCCTTAGACGCAGGGGGAGCAGTGGACATCGTCTTTCTGGACTGTCGGAAGGCCTTCGACACTGTCTCTCACCCCGTTCTCATTAAGAAACTGGGGGGCTGTGGTGTAGACACCCACACAGTCAATTGGGTGGGTTCTTTTCGACCTGGAGGGATGTGGGCAGTGGGGTCCCCCAGGCCTCGGTCCTCGGGCCCGCACTGTCCAACATCTTCATCAGAGACTTGGATGAGGCGGGTAAAAAGCACCCTGTTCAAATGTGCTGATGACACTAAGATGTGGGGGGATGTGGGCATGCTAGGAGGGAAGAATAGGCTACAATCAGACCTGGACAGGTTACAGGGGTGGGCGGTTTCAACACCGACAAGTGCAAGGTGCTGCCCCTGGGAGGGAACAACTGGCACCATACCTACAGGCTGGGAACTCCCTTCTTGTCAGTACAGAGGCGGAAAAGGATCTTGGAGTCATCATTGATGCCAAGATGAACGTGGGCCGGCAGTGTGGGGACGCGGTCAGGAAGGCCAACCACACCTTGTTGTGCATCCACAGATGCATCTCGAGCAGGGCCAGGGAGATGATCCTCCCACTCTATGTGGCACTGGTCAGGCCGCAGCTGGAGTACTGCGTCCAGTTCTGGGCGCCACACTTCAGGAGGAATGTGGACAGCATGGAGAGGGTCCAG
>NW_017728906.1:198305462-198341254 GCF_001723895.1 Crocodylus porosus | reverse complement strand
TGGGTGAATGTCTGTTCACCAGAGCACCCCAAGGGATGATGAGGTTGAACGGTCATAAACTACTGCGAGACCGTTTCAGGCCGGACATAAGGAAGAATTTCTTTACTGTCCGAGCCCCCGAGGTCTGGAACAGTCTGCCAGCGGAGGTGGTTCAAGCACCCACATTGAACACCTTCAAGAGCAAATTGGATGCTTATCTTGCCTTTGGGCAGGGGGCTGGACTCGGTGATCTTCCAAGGTCCCTTCCAGCCCAAATATCTATGAAATCTATGTATATAGATTCAAGACAGCTGAGAAGGGGAGACACCTGGATGTAAATGTTTGATTGTCGTATGACTGCGAGCCGCCAGGTAATGTGAAAAAGGCAAATGCAATTCTTGCATCTACTAGGTGGCTTATATTCAGTAGAGGAGAAAAACTAGTGCTGTTGTGCAAAACATTGGTAAGACCATTTGAATGACTCTTTTAGAGGGGGTGGAGGTCTAGTCACCAACATTCATAAAAGATAAACTTAAACTGGAGGGGGTGGGGCGTGCAGGAAGACCACTAAGATAGTTCATAAGAAAGATGATTAAAGGAGCTTTGCTGGTTCATCCTAACAAAATGGGGAATGAGAGCAGTTACAGATTGGCCAGGACTGGGCTAGGAAGAAGGGGAGGGCTGTCGTCCTCTGTAGCAGGGGATATAGTGATCCTCTGAGTTGATATTTACCCAATTACATTGCAGTGGCAGGGCATTGGCAGTTCTCTTATCTACCTGCTTTTCCCTTTTGCTCCTTGTGGAGTGTTTTTGGTGTTTCTGATGTCCTGTCTGAGGGTTTGTGGCAGTTTTGAGGACCGTGGCTAAATAGTTGCCTGCAAATGCAGGGGACTGGACTTGATGACACAGGTAGCCCCTTCCAGTTCCATGTTCCTGTGTTATTCTGCAGTTTTGCAGGTACTACTAGTTATTTCGCACCTGCAGCCCAACTATTTACACCTGCCTGAGCCTAGAAATAGCACTGCGTGAAGCAGTTTCAAGAAAAGTCTCTCTTGAAATAGCCTCTGAATCTCACAGTCTTTCTTCTTGTCCCCTTGACCCTTCGCTGCTATATCCACTGCAGGTGAGGAAGGGCAAGCTGTAGCTGTAGCTGTTGCTACGGTGGCTGTAAAAGCCACATCCAAAAGTGCTCATTCGTGCAGTTTTTCACTTCCAAAGCGATGATGGTCTCATAGCCTGTCAAATGCATCTTCAGAAGTTACTGCTTCGTGGAATGGAGAACTGTCCTCTTCCCAGTGATAATATTAGGAGTTATAATAAAAGGTTCCAGGTACCAGAAAAGAGGTGGATCAGGGACCGTCAGGGAGCAGACACGAGAGTTTTAGAGTTTGACCTCTGGGTGTGCAACATGGAGACAGTTGGATATTTTCCACTACAGATACAATCCTCAACGGCAGACACAGTCCCACAATGAACCGGCCCAATAGCAGTGCAGAAGTGTGGGGTATCCCCTATGATGCTGAACATGTGCTCTGAAAACTGACTTGCAGTAAAGGAATAGCGGGCTGTTTGTTTAGGTGTGCTGACTTCCTACCATCCGAAGCAGCTGTGTTGAAGAATCTCACTTCACTGTAAATCCTCCAAAGTACAAACCCCTAAGCATTAGCTTTAAAATATGCAGCTCCCTACAAGCACAATTTCAAACCCTAGCTGCTTTCTCTAGTCTTTCTGTGGTTGGCAATAAGTACGCTGTGTGGAATGCTTTAGATAAGATTTTTATTGAACTGTAAATGTACACTGCTTTTTTTTATAGATCGGAGATAAGCCCAACTCTGCCTGGAAGGGCTTGCAATCTAAACAAGACAAGTTAAACACTACAGGACATGGTAAAGATTTCAGGATAAGCATTATCTGGGTTTGGTGGTAGAAAGTCGCTTAGTATATTTGTTTGAAGACGTGAGTTTTATGGAGAGCTCTGAAGAAGGGTAGGGAGGACATTTGGCAGATGGAGATGGGGCAGGAGGCAGAGGCAAAAAGTCAAGAATGCAAAGAGACAAAAGGAAGAGTAAGGTGAATAGTAGATAGCCAGAAAGTGGGGAGATTAGAAGATGAAATGAGGATAAAAAAGTGGAAACTCATAGGAACAGAGCTTCTTGCCTCTCTTGCAAGAGATGGACGGATCTGTGGTGGGGAAGCTACTTGCATGCTTACATTTAAGCACTTGTTTAAGCACTTTGCTGGATCAGGGGCTCAGTGAGGAAAAGGCAGATTTGGGAGATTTTATTAAGGGACAAGCGATGCAATTTAATGAGCGAGAGGAGGAAGAAGAGTCACAGATCATATTGAGATTATAGACTTGGAAGATGGGACATATAATGAAGTTGTTAGCAGACCTAGTAAAGGGGAAGGTGGAGGGGAAGGATTTGGAAGAAAAAGAAGAATTTCATTTCTGGAAAGGGTAAGTGTGTGAGAGGGGCTGGATATGTGACCCGAGGTGGCTGATGGAGCAGGGGGGGATCAGAGCAGGAAGCTAGAGTTTAGAGTCACTAGTCTACAGAGCAAGTATGGAAGCTTTAATAGAGGAAACCTATTGAGGCAAGGAAACAGGGAGACCACAGATAACTGGAGGGTGAGGAGCCATTAAAGGAGACACTGAAAGAGTCATTAGTCTGGGAGGCAGGCTGCGGTATGGGGTGTTTTTAGGCAGATACTTGTGTATCAGCTCTTATTCCTGATAGAAACTTTGACTTCCCACCTCCAACTGCTTCCAGTCACCGGTCTTTGTGTTAGGTATGTTCCTGTTTGAAAAAACTGTTTTCTTCTCTGTGGTCCCTCGTGCTTGAGATGAGCTGGCAGTAAAAACTCGCTATATTGCCTTGTTATTGCCCTTCGAATGCTTCCTTAAGACATTTCCCATGAAGCGTATAAAAAGATGACATTAGTTAGGCAGTTGATGGACTCTGAACACTGCCTCTCATCCTGTCCATTGCTGCTTTGGGTTTGCTTGCATGTCTGAACCCATCTGTTACCATGTTTGTTTGATTGTTAGTACTCTGTCTTTTTGTCCTGTGTTTTATAGGATGTACCTTGATGGGGTTACCCTTGACTAGCGCTCCTAGGCTCTCTGGCAGGAGTGGTCAATCCATGACACACATGCCACTAGTGGCAAAGGCAGCCTCTGTGTATGGCATGTGGCAGATCAGGGAGGGAGCGGGGAACATGGTAGCGGACAAGTCAGGGAGCAGAAAGCAGAGCAGCAGATTGGCCAGGAGAAGAGGATTCGAGTGGCACTCATGGAAGATGCAGGCCTTACTTTATAGCATGCCTGCCAAAAAGGTTGGCCCCCACTGCTCTGTGGTATGAACGTAATAATAGCACTTTCCTTTGCCTGATTTTACTTCCTTTTACTATTTTTCTATTGTGTACTGGTGGAGCTGCCATAGCAAAGTGTCTGCATTTTGGTCATGTTCTCTACATTATAAATTATATTGAGAAGGACATGCTTTTGTCACTTGATTGAAAATGCCCATATGGATTTTAGAGGTAATTAATTAATTAGCACCCTGGGGCCCAAGCAGTGCAGTTCCTAAAGCTGTACCTCTAATTGAGTAGACTGCTTTTAACCTCTAGTCCCTTCCCTGAGCCGGTATAATGATTACAGGCGGTGACCATCCACTGGTGTGTGGGTGGATTTAATACTAAAGAAAGAACTAATTAGGATGACAATTGTTTGTCTGTGTTTGGCACAACAATTCCCAGAAAAAGAATGAGGATCATGAAATAACACTTTACACAAGCCAAAATGTGACGTGTATGGAAAAACAAACTCCTCTACAAACTGGCTTTTGCTTTGTGTTGGCTGTAAAACAAACAATATTATGAAGCATATATTGATATTTAGCAACTGCAGTAATCTAGTTTTTTTTTTTTTTGTTTTTTTTATAGTGTTCACTTGCATCCTGTTTACAAAATGTTCTTGAACAGCCCACATCCAAAATGTTATAAGTGGGTATTGTCATGATAAGGGTGATTCCACAAGCATTCATTTGGGACAGCTTGATCTACGCACCAGAAAATACATATCCAGGATGAATTAAAATTATTAGCAGTTATTTCACTTGATGCTAGAGGTGTGTGAAGTGGGTCCTATTTGTTTTGGATTCAGATTCGGCCCGATTTGTTGATTCAGATCCCTGTCCCTGGTTCAATTCAGCCAAATCTGAATCTGACGATTCAATGCCGATTCAGAGAATCAGTGATTCCAACATAGACACAGCTTTAGAAGATTTTTCTACGTACCTCAAGGTACGAGGAACGGCTTGTGATTGCTGCGATGCTGGGGTGCATGGAGCATCCCATAGGAGTGTGGGGGCGCCCTCCACATGCTCAGCACCAAACCTGGGAGTGGACTGGAAGTACTTCTGGTCCTCTACCGGGGAATGCGCTCCCCCCCCACCGCACACTCCCAGCTCAGCGATTGGCCACAGGGGGGACCGTGGATGCTCCCCCCAGACCCAGAAGTGAACTGGATGTGATTCTTGTCCACTTCTTGGTCTACTGCTGAGCCTGCTGGGGAGCTCCCCGTGCTTCTGTGGGACGCTCCATGCGCCCCAGCATCACAGCACTCATGAGCCACCTGCTACCTACAGGTATGTAGAAACATTTAAAGCTGTGTCTATGTCCGAATCGCCAAATCTCTCCGAATCGTTTTTGGAGGGTTCTCATTCGATTTGGAGAGATTAAAGGGTCCGATTCGATTCAGCTTCAGCCGCTGAATTGGACCAAAAATCTGCCGAATCAAATCAGGGACCGAAGCTTTGCACAGCCCTACTTGATGCTAAGATTCTTTAGGTTCTCCCAACCTAAGCAGAGTAACAATAATAGTTGGATAATGGGGACTAAGAAATAAATAACCAGGGTCAACAGGAAATGGTGTGTTTAATTCAGCAGATGGGGCTTTCCTTCAAAATAAGAATGAAGTCAGTGAGTGCCCTCAATAGTTTAGAGATAATGCCTGTGGACATATTAGCAGCTACAGCAAGTTCCCCATGTCTAATTAAAATCAAAACTCTGGCCTCTCTCTCTCTCGTTGGTTTAAATCAAAACTTTCTCAGTTTACTATATTCTTCCTTTAACTGCCTGCTATTTTACATAGCCGGTATATAACAATTCCTCCTTCATTTTAGCAGAGTTAGACCCAAGCAATGAGATTTGCATTTGGACCTGAAACTTAAACTTTGGGCTGTGGCTCTTCAACTTTAGGGTACCAATCTGAGCATTTACAAAGGCCTGAGCTCCAAAGTTACAGTCTCAGGAAATTTAGATGCATTTTATTTTTATTTGGGTCTCTTTCCTACTTGAAAGGTATCTTTCAAACGGCTATTATAATTTGGGGGGTTGACTCCATAAATTGGTTCATTGGTGCAGGTCCCTGTGGAAGCCAGTAAGGTAGGATCAGTAAATGGGTCTGTCCTGGTGCATCTCCTTGAAGAACTGAGGTCTTACCATGGAAACAGAAAAGCCAAGTTTGTTGTTGACATGTTCTGTGAAGTTTAGCTGACTTCAGTGGATTTTATAGGGGGTAAATCAGCAATTATTTTGGCAAACCGTGTCTCAGTACACTTACCAGTGGACAAGGGCCTATGTCCATGACCCACCAGTCCAACTAATCTTAATGAAAGCTGTAGAAGAGAGGGTAAAGCCTGAATGTGGATGGAGACGGAGCTACTTTCTAGCCTCTGAGTCCAAGGAAATGCACATGAGTGGTGTAGAGTGGGGGCAGCTTGCAGGACTGTAGTCTGTGCTGTATTTATTCTGTGGATAAACAGGAGGCTTCAGTCTCCAGGGTTCTCTTTGGCAGCGTCTACCAGCATTGACTTTTTTAACAAATAAACAGAAAAAATCCTGATAGGTTTGTACAGTAGCAACAGCAGCCAAGCAACTTTTTCTCCAGCTTTTATGCGTGGGGGTGAGCAGGAGATGTTCCAAAAGCAATAAAATGCAGAAACATCACAACAATTAGCAAATGCACATAATTAAGCTTCTTTGCCTAAAATATTGATTTAGAGCGTATCTTCACCGACTCGCATTTCCCACTAAAAATAAATAGATTTAAGGTCCCAAACATACTGTCTGAGTAGGTGTGTGTGTGTGGGGCGGGGGGGAGTGGGAAACAACACTACATGATAATGACAGCATGCGATAGTGATTCTATTGCATAGCAATCCGGCTGTCTTCCCATGTTATCCTCCCTCCAGCAGTCTGACTTGAGCTTTCTGGACCTATCTTCTAGACATGCTGTCTCTGTATTTGTTGGTTTTACGTTTATGTCATCATCAGCTGACTGCAACCACATTTCCATGCTGGTGTTAACCTGCAAAAAAAAATGTTGGGCACCGTTAAGAAGGGAGGACATCGTTGTGACACTATACATATCTGTGGTATGCCCATATCTAGAATAATGCGAGCAGTTTTGGTCCCCACACCTCGAAAAGGATGTAGTAGACTTGGAAAACGTGCACAGAAAAGCAACTAAAATGATCAGGGGCCTGGAGCTATTGCCATACCAGAAGAGAATAAAAAGGCTAGGACTCTTCAGTTTGGCAAAGAGAAAGCTGAAGAGGGATATGATAGAAGTTTTATAAAATTATGAAGGATGAGGACCAAGTGAACAGGGAACAGTTTTTCACCAAGTCCCAGAATACTGTACCTGGGGTCTGAAATGAGTAAGTGATAGGTTTCAAATTAACCAAGGAAAGTCCTTTTTGTACAATTTATGGTATTCATTGCCACAGGAGGCAGTAGAGGCAGATAGCATAGCCAGGCTAAAGAAGGGGACTGGATAGATGCATGGATGATGGATCTATTAATGACTATTGAACAGAATAGTTGGAGATGTTTCCTTTGGCATTTCTAAACTAATAATGGTGGATGCTAGGGAGGATATTGAATAGGGGATAAATCACTCTAGAGAGATCCAGTGCACACTCTCCCTGTATAGCATCCATTTCTGCCACTATCAGAGACAAGATACTGGGCTAGATGGACCATTGGTCTGACCCAGTAAGGCACTTCTTATGTTCTTAATCATAATTTTTTTCACTCAGTTTTTGCAGCCTTCAAAACGGGCAACATCCCCCACTAGAGAGGCCAATGGCTTAGGAATCTGAAATGTGGGGCTCAGGTCCAAGTGTGGTGTCAACTCAGCCAAATTTGAGTTGGTCTACTAAAAAATATTGCCTCTATCCAAAGATTTCATCTGCCTCTCTGCTTAGATCAACATGCCTATAGCCTAGATTCCCGATCTCAGAAAAATTGCTTCATCTGTCCGTGGCACTGTTCCCCATCCCATCCTTTGTCCATTTAGATTGTAAATTCTTTGGGGTGAGACATTACCTCATGTGTTTGTGTAGATATAGTTCCTACCGCAATGGGATCTCGGTCTTGATTAGGGGCTTCTAGGCACTACTGTAAGGCAAATAATAGTGTGTATATATGTACACCCCCCATCCTTACACCAGAAGTTTGTGACTATTAGCCATGGCCTTGCAGTGGGGCAGCACTGCCTCAGGATTACCTCTGGAAGGGATTATACGTTAGGAAGGCAGCGTTCCCAGAAACACTGAAGTAAATCTTTACTTAGCACCATCCTTTACTTTGGCTGGAAGCAGAAGCTAGAGAAATTCTGACTGGATATAAGGCATGTATTACTTTTTTCTTACCAAAAGGTGTTTAAAATGGGATGTGGTGGGTTCCTGGGGCTGGAAAAGCCAGATACTATCCTATTTTATGTGCAACTTTATTCCATCCTCAAGTCTTTGAGAAAACGTGATGTGCCTACTTTGTAACACTGCCATCTTCTGCAAGCTAAGTCACAAAAAGCAGCAAGGAGGAGGTGGACTCGCCTGCCTTTTGTCTTAACTGTCTTTCAATTAATGAAATAGGGTGCAATGGGGACAGTTTAAGTTAACTCTAGGCAGCTAATAGGTGGAAAAGGAATTGGCCTAGTGTC
Source organism: Crocodylus porosus (assembly GCF_001723895.1). Classification (NCBI taxonomy): domain Eukaryota; kingdom Metazoa; phylum Chordata; order Crocodylia; family Crocodylidae; genus Crocodylus; species Crocodylus porosus. The sequence continues at coordinate 198,333,264 of NW_017728906.1, read as the reverse complement.
TTGGAGTCAAGTTTTAGGTGCCCTCTAAAATAGGCCAGAAGGTGTGAGGGTAAGTGTCTATTTTGTATTATAAAGGAAGATGGGTTTCTTGCCTTGGAAAAGGTGGTGGTACCATTGTCGTTTCATTAAGGCTTGTTTCCAATCCTTCGTTAATTCTACAGCTAGGGGAATCTATGTCTCTTGGGGGATAGCAGCCCAAAAGTGATTCATCATCCTTTTGGTTGCTAAGTGGGGAAGTACAACTTCTGAGACAGATGATTAAATATGTGTAACGAAATTTGAACATTTGCCTGTTCAGGGGCTCATCCATCAACTAGGGCCAAGGAGCCGATGAGGTGCTGCGCTTCAGCTTAATCCTCTCTAAATCTCTTGTGAGAAGTACAGAAAATGAAATTACAGTTGCTGACTCATTTCATCACAAGGGTTGTCATATTAAGAGAAGTACATGTGTGTGGGTGTTTGCGAAGCTTTTAACATTTCTTGTGATTTCCCCCAATTCTGGCATGAAATCCACAAGCTTTTGCCTTTATTCAAAGTGGCTACCACCTACCCAGCAGTTCTGCACAGCCTTTGCCATGTGATCATGCAGTCGCCTTTGGTGAAGAGGGTCACTATCTTCTGTGGTTGCCATTAAGACTGAAGGCATGGTTGAGTCTCTCTTGTGCTGTCACTGTACTGTACTAATTAGACCCGCTTCCAGATCCTGCATGCTTTCAAGCCAGCTGGGCAGAATGCAGTTATTTTTTTTCTAGTTCTCGTGCTTCACAGTGTCCTCCTGGGTGCAGCGCTCTGGTCTGGCACCCTTCCTAGGATGTCAAAAATACCCATGCCACCTGCCTTAGGCCTTAAAATTAGGACTAACCCCTCCCATGCTTCTCCAGTCACTTGCAGAAGTTTTCTTAGACTCGCCTCTTGGGGTTGATGTGGTTTATTTCACCGTCCAGGGACACATGGCAGGAACAGCAAGGGACCCTGGCTTTGCAGGGGTGCTCAAATGCCCACATGCCCTGTATCCTGGCAGACAAGGTTGTTTGGGTAAATGCAATATCTTATATTAGACCAGCTTAATAGTTGGAAAGTTTGTTTTTTGCAGGCTTTCCTCACAAACAGGGTGGTTTTTGTCCAAAAGCTTGCAAAGAACATTTTTTTCCAACTATTTAGTTGGTCTAATAAAAGGTACCATGTTTACCCAAAGAACCTCGTCTGCGTGTGTCCTTAGACCAACACGGCTACAGCCAACCACCCTAAAGTACGGAACATGCGGTATTCTTGCGTGTGATTTCTGTGTCTGAATCCAAAGTCCTTTCAAGACCCCAACCACACTGAAGAGTTCGGGTTTGGGTAGAGTCTGTGGGCTAAGGCAGAGCCCCTCTTGCCCCCAACTCCTTTAGTTGCCTCCCTGTTTCTGGTAATGGATTTTGGGCTTTGGGAGACTTGCCACATGTTGAAAGCAGTGTCTGTCGGTTCTTTTCTTCTGCTGGTGGGCTTTTTTACCCAGACTCCTATGCTGACTGCTCCAGAGAGCATCTTTAAAAACCCATTGTTCTGCCACTAGAAACTGTTGCCTTACCAGGGTGGAAATACCCTTGTTGATGGCACCATTTTCAGACATAATCTATTCCTACTATAAAAGAAGAGTTGTTAGTCTGCAGTGAAGGCCACGCTAGTGACCAATATTTAACAAAGCAAAAAGGGGAGTTTATCATTTTGCTAACTTGTCACAGTCTCCATCTCTTGTTTCTAATTAAAGTGAGCTCGAGGTTGCCCTCAGAGAAGGTGACTGACCTCCAGGTTCAGTCCCCTTGTACCTCCCTCGAAGTCTAATTCCTTCTTAGAGGAAAACCATCTGCTTTGCTGCTAAGATAGAAACAGTGCTTATAGAGGGTTAGGTGTCTAAGCTATGACCTAATATCTTCTTTGACCCTGTATGACACCATAAATTGCATCAGCGCATTTCAAGTTTTTCTGTATCTGTATTTTCACCCTATATGACTAAGTTTGCTCTACTGTGCATGCCGAGAAGCTCATAATGGCCACAGAGGTGTCCATCTCCCCTTGTGCCTTGTTGCAATTCAGTTTTGTCACCAGCAATGAAGAAAGGCCATACAAAATGCCAGCACTGCCATCAACCAAGAACTCTGCTTCCCAACTTTTTGAGGATGGTGATAAACTATTCTCTGTGGCCACATTTTCCCTCTCTTGCAGGAAGGGAAATTTAGATTGGATACTTAATAGGAAGCATTTACTTCATTTTAAACTTCCTCATGGAAGAATGAGGTAAGCATTGGAATAAGCTATCTAGACAGGTAATCAAATCTCCATCCTTGGAAGTTTTTTAAGAGCAGGTTAAGCACACTTGTCTAGGATGGTTTAGACAAGGATGATCCCATCTTGAGCAGGGGATTGCACTAGATGACCTTGTGAGGTCCCTTCTAGTCCTACTTTTCCATGACTCCATGCCATAGCTTACAGAGTGGGTCGGCGTGCCAACCTTTTGCCTAAGTGATTACAGCACTTGGCCAGGACATAAAGGCCCATGTTTTAAGCCTGCTTATGGCGTAAACTCTGCTTTTCTACATATCACAACAGCATCATGAGCACAGGACTTAGAGCAACTTCTTGTTCGAGTTAGACCTCTGCACAGCGAAGAAGCAAAAAGTCCTGGAGCCGCAAGGAGAATACGCAAGAGGGACTTGGACTTAGGCTTGGTGACTCAGGAAGTTGGATACTGCTCTGGCTGGGGAGGACTGAATCCTCGCTTCCAAGGTTGCTTGTACATTTTGTATTCCAAAGTCATTGGAAAAAACTGCATAAATAACACTGGGAACAGAGAGCAGGCTTACTCACATGCTGCTCCACCTGCTTGAAACTCCTTCCTCATTGGGCTGGAATGGATGCCTGTGCTGTACAATTTGGAAAGCATTTTAGCTGGAACCCTCATTGCAGTATTTCATATGGGAGAAACCCATTGGAAGACATTACTCAGAGTCCTTAACAAGAAACATGTACATGGGTTTGGAGCAAAGAAAGTAATGGCTGGTGGACTGTTAGTAGCAAACTTTAAGGTCTGTGATTTTCCTTTAAGAAAAATAAAGCCACATGTAAAATATTCAGCATTCTCCAGTCATCTGTCACTAGTCTACCCTCCCTTATGGGATGCCAGCTTACTCTTTCCATTGTCAGATCTCTCCTGATGCCTGAATAACTGATTTAAAAATTACACATGTAGAAGGGAGGAAGAAATATTTAAACCAAGTTAATACAACCTATTTATGTAGAAGTTGCTGTTATCCAGGGGTAGATCCAGAGAAGGAGGGAAGTATAGGAGCAAACTGATACAGTTGCGTCATTCCTCCACCTTTGATTCCTGCTCCATCCAAAGTTTAAAACCAACTGCCTGGCAATGGCAGCAGCATTTCTAGTGAGGCAGCACTGAGGGAGTCCATAGACTTCATGGCTCATTGTCATCTACCTGATCCCTTCTACACTCTTCACTCCACAGGCATTAACAACCCTTTCTTCTGTTTTAATGCTCCTGATGTCCAGACAATCAAGCTATCTTTTATTCTGCAATTCTTCTGCATGTTCACTGTAACGCAGCTGCTATTTCACAGCCCTGCAGATTGTCTTTAACTCATTCCAATGAAGTTGTGGGTTTTTGGCTGGGGTTTTTTGGGGGGGGTTTTTGAGGTTTTTTGAGGTTTTTTTTTTGTTTTTTTTTTTAATCTTAAACTGAATAATTCAACCCAGCATATTGGTAAAGCTCCTAGTTTATTTTTAACTAGAGAAAAAGATGCCTTGTTTTATGCACCTTGCCATCTGCACCCCACTTTTCAAAATCCTCGATCAGCCCATGTTGGTATCTACTGGGTGGGGGAGAAGATAGTGGAATAGCTTAGTACTGAAGTGAATCCTGCCTTGTAAGTAAATGCTGTTGTACATGTAGAGGAGGAGGGCCTTTTTACTTAACTTAAGACTTCCTGTTTCTTAGGTGGATGCATTGTCTGTCTGGAAGAGAATGAGCTGGAGGGTGAGGAGGACAAATGTTATAATGAAGCTAGTGCTGCCTGTTTGGTAGGCAGATGCATGTTGACGTAGATCCAGAATTTTATGTTGCTGTGAAAGCTGCCTGATTTTTAGGTAGATGCAGTCACCAGCGGAGGGGAAAACAAAATTCACACCGAAACTAATGCTAACGGTTAGTTACACAGCTAAAGCTATCCATATGAGGGAACCGAAGGATGAGGAAAAAAACATCATGCTGACATTCATTCTTCCTGTTTGTCAAGGACATCCACCATGCAGAAAAGTTGGACGAGACTAAACCATCTTCTAGTGGCCCGCTGCCTCATTGGGCCTTGTGGCAACCCATGCTGGGGCTGGGGCTCCCACACTGCAGTGGTTCCTCTATGAGGTCTCCTCCATCCCATTAGCCTCACCCGGTCCTCCAGTGTAAACAACAAACACACAACACAAGCCTCTGCATTATAACTTACATTCAGGCCTTACAGCTAAAACATCCTCTGAGCCACGCCACAAGTGCTCCCTCTCTCACCCATATCACCAGCTGCACCCACATCCAGGCTTTTCCCTTTTTCTACTCGGGGCAGAGCTCCTCCTTTGGTCACAGGCAGGGTCCTCCCCCCAGCCTCCGCTCGTGGTTTATATAAGAGCCAGGTCCTGCCCCTTTCCTGTCAGCTGACCACACAGGTGTTGGCAACTTGCTTCCCCTGGTTGCCCATTCCTACTCTTCAAGTAGCAGGCACCTTAGTGCCCTGCTACAAGTAGTAATGCCTGCTTCTTACACAGGTGTAGTTGTCTGCATAGAAGATGAAGGGAATGTTCTTTATAAAGGTGTTACAGCTATCTGTTTGTCAGGTCGATAATGTTAAAAGGAGGTAGAGACAAACTTTTCTCCTGAAGTTAAAATGGGGTGTGTGTAGGCAATGTCATTCATGTTGAGGAGGACGAAGAGGAAATTTATAATGAAGTAAATGCTTCCTGACTATTAGGTATCCAGAGCCATCCATTCAGAGAAGAAGGAACAGTGTACACAAGTCAATGCTACCTGTTTCATACTTAGGCAGACCAAGGTTCTTTGGGTAAATGTGGTATCTTTTATTAGACCAACTAAATAGTTGGAAAAAATGTTCTTTGCAAGCTTTCAGGCACAAGCACTCTTCTTTAAGCATAGGGAAAGTCTGGTGTTGTTTTGTGTGCTCTCCTGGGTGGAATAGAAGCTGAAATGCAGGTCTGTGAAAATACATATGTGTGGCAGTGAGAATCGGAGGGAAAGGGAGACAATAGGTGAGAGACAGATAGCTGAGGGGAGAAGTAGGGAATGTGGACCTGGTGATAGCTGGTAAAACAAAGACGGGTTACCTGGGGTTATCGGATGGCAGGCAGGTTGTAATGTGCCATAAATCCAATGTCTATATTTTGTCCAAGATTTTTTGTATCCAGTAGATTTATGAAGTGAAGTTTGTTGGCTTGTCTATGAAAGGTGTTTTGTAAATTCCCTTTGAGGATTAGAGCTCAGAGATTGGAGAGAGAGAGAGAGTGGTTGTCTTGCGAGAAATGTGCCCCCCACAGATAATTAGGTATTTTTGCCTGATAGATTTTTGGTGTGAATTCATTCTGGTGTGCAATTTTTGTTTGGTTTCCCCTACGTATTTTCCATTAGGGCATTTGGTGCACTGGATGAGAAATACCTCATTTCTGGAGGTGCGGGTGTAAGATCCAGGAATGGTGATGGCTCTGTTATGGGGTGTAGTTATTGTGGGGGTGGTGGAGATGTGTTAGCAGGTTTTACATTTCTTGTCCTGGCATGGTCTGGGATTCGTTCAGTGTGCTTTGGGCCATAGGAATTTTGCTTCTGGCGATGAGGTTGGTGAGGTCCAGTGCCTATTTAAAGGCTTGCATGGGTAATTCTGGAAAGATTTCTTTAATGTTTGGGTCTTCTTGTATAGGTTGCAGTTGCTTGGGGATTTTCTGTATAGGGTCCAGGGACTGATAGTATATCATAAATAAATAGTGTGTGATTCGTGGGAATTTTCTTTTTGTAGTGTAGAAATTCTTCACACGGTATCCGGGTGTCTTTCACAAGTGCCACTTACGTCTCTGGAGGTTTGGTAGCTGTCATCCATTTCATTGCTAGTTCTGAAATTGTGTGTTGCTGAGACAAAATGAAACTGAAGTTATGGTTTAATAGTCTTGTGTAATATCATTTTTCAATATTTAGTTTATGAGAAAAGTAGCCCTGAAATATGGGGTGTAAGTCTCAGTTTGTTTGTCTGTGGATGCTAGCAGTGAGCTAGCAGGGGAGTGATACAACGACAATGTTCTGCAATGCAGCAAATGCTTATTTGGTGCGTCAGCCAGCTCTTCTTGTTGTGTCTCTGTTTGCTTTCTTTGGCATGCTTGGAGCAAGCAGTACGATGACATAATTTTCAATACTATATTTTTCCCGCAATTCTTTGAGAAAAGATAGTTCCTGCAAGATGGAATTTCAGCCTCCATTTGGACTGTTCAGAATTCTTTGGTCATATTCGTTCCTCTCTTTTTTTCATTCCAAATTTTGTGAGGTGATGCATTAAAGAGGGGTAGTTTTGATATGTGGGTCTGTCAAAAGGTCTAAAACAAATCATCGAGATCTAAAGTGCACTTCCACATTCCTCTGCATGTGTGCACAAATGTATGTATGTTGGGTGCTGGAATCAAGTAGGGATCTGGTAATGGACTTTATTCTCTTTGACTTTCAAATTATAATCAGTGGGTGACTGGATTTTAGCACCATGTTTTATATGTGCATTTCAGTTTGATCTGATATGTGGCTAGCAGTATGTGTTCTGAGTATTATGAGACCAATTGAGAGTGTGGTTATCATTGGATTCAATAAACATGTATGCATGAATGAGAGGAACTAACCAAAAAACTTTAGTTGTGGAGCAACAGGCAACTTCTGCAGACTCTTTGTCTATCTTGATAACTAACTAATTGGTTAGCTGCCTCCCTAACTGAGGGAACATCTCCCAGTTCCCAGCTTTCTCAGTTTCCTGTTAAGCATCTCTAAATTATAACTTGTATTGTAAATTGTACTGTATAACTTGTAATGCAGAGCATTTATTTTTTTTAAGGAAAAGCAGTTCCAAGGCTTGTATTCCAAGCCTACTTTGAACATTTAAGGACCAAAACGGGGACCTAAACATGGAATTGACCCTGTAAAAGACTTGCATATAAAGCAATGCATGAAAAGGAGGCCACGTGAATAATACTATATAGATATATATATATATCCTTCAGCAATATATCCTTTTAGAGAATGTGAATATTTTAGGGAAAAGAGAATCCTATTTTATATTTGGAGCAAAAAATATTATTTGAATGTGCTTGTGTGAGCTCATGAGCATGTACTTTAGGTTCTTCTGATTATGACATAATTCTCTCTGAAATGTACTAGCTGTTTAAAAATCTGGCTTTGGATTTCTATATTCCACTATAGAATATGGTATCGTTTCCTACTGTCTGACAGTGTAGTTTGCTGCTTACTCTACCACTCTGTTCGTGCCTCTCCGAACTAGTTAGTCTGTAAGGTGCCATCATACTCTACTTTCTGCCATATTTTACCATATGTACTCTTGCTTCTTAGGTGGAGCTGGCAGGGAGCTGAGACCTCTAAATCTTCTGCCGAATTCCCCTAGTTTAAAGTGTCATTTCCTGAGCAAAAGCTGTGGTCTCTCTGTTTTGAAATCAGAATCCTGACTTAAACAGCCAAGGCCCCAGACAGTACATCTAGCATGGAGGTAAGGCAATCTAGGATGGTTCCTATGAGGATGAGGTGGTATCATTTTCCTCCCATGTTCTGCCATATGTTGGTTTTTTAATCTGGTTTGAGGTATTCGTGGGCTGGGAACGGCCTGTCTCGTTTCAGATTACCCCAATTTTCCAACCCTTATTTTAAGAGGGAAGCCATTCTCTCTATTTTATGATCTGAACTCCTGAAGTAATCATTTCAAGGGTCTCATTGTAGATAGAGAAAAGAGGTGACACACCAAGGGCTTAATGTTAGGTATGCTTCATGCTTCCCTATCCCAGATCCTGCTTTCGGTTGTTCTTCTCCCAAACATGAACCATTCAGTCTGAAATTCTCCATGCCATGCCTACTGGAGACTGAATAGTCCTGGGACATGTGTCTCAAAAACTGTTGAGACATTTCTGAGAATCAAATACTGGGAAAGGCTGCAGCTGTGCTCATGTTTTCAAAGTAGCGCATTCATACTTTTGGCGCTGAAGTGTGATATTAGGCAGTGGAGGCTCACTGATGTCAGGCATGTGCTTTTATTTTTCAGGGGGAAATTTTTTTTGGCCAAGGTTGGAGTCTTTGAATAGTCTGAATTGGCACATGCTCAGTGGAGGAGTGATGGAAGTTGGCTGCTGAATTCTCTGAAGAGTTCATCTGTTCTGAGCATGCCAGAGCTATGGGGGTTGAGCAGGAGCAAGATTGTCTCGACAGAGGCTGTGCTCAGCTGCTGCAGATCACTGTAGCCCCAAACACAGGACACGAGTAGGCACTGTGCAAGGAGAGGTGGATAGGATGCTTGGCTAAGTCTTCCCACATTTCATAGATTTCATAGACGTTCGGGCTGGAAGGGACCCCGGAGGATCATCGAGTCCAGCCCCCTGCCCCAAGGCCAGGAAGTCAGCAGGGATCATAGGATCCCAGCAAGATAAGCATCCAAAAGTGTCTTAAAGGTGTTCAAAGTGGGTGCTTGGCCCACCTCTGGCGGCAGTCTATTCCAGACCTTGGGGGCTCGGACAGTGAAGAAGTTCTTTCTTACGTCCAGCCTCAATTGGTCACAGTGGAGTTTGTGACCGTTCGGCCCTGTCATCCCTTGGGGCACTGTGGTGAACAATCATTCCCCCAGATACTGGTGGTCACCCCTGATAAACTTACAGGTGGCCATCAGATCACCCCTGAGCCTGCACTTTTCCAGGCTGAAGAGCCCCATGGCTCTCAGCCTGTCGTAAGGTCTGTTTTCCTGACCTCTGATCATGCGTGTGGCTCTTTTCTGCACTCTCTCAAGCTTCTCCACATCCTTGTTGAATTCTGCAGTACTCCAGCTGCGGCCTCACCAAGGCTGAGTACAACAGGAGAATGATGTCCTGGGATTTGCTTGAGAAGCATCTATGGATGCAAGCCAGCGTTTTGCTTGCTTTACTAGCCGCAGCATCACATTGAAGGCTCGTGTTCATCTTGTGGTCAATCAGGACCCCCAAGTCCCTTTCATCTGTGGTGCTAACCAGCGCAGCACTGCCAAGCCTATAAGCATGCTGCAGGTTTTTCTTCCCAAGGTGGAGAACCTTGCATTTTTCAGTGTTGAACACCATCAGGTTCTCAGCATCAGACATTCTTTGCCATGACATACTCTCTTCCACCCAGCTCTTCCCCTTGTACTGTTGTATTTGACTAAGGCATCAACTTGACCTCCATATCTTTAAAAAAAAAAACAAAAAAACCCCACATGGAGCAGGTTCTCAAGGAATCTATTGAGATTCAGAACAAGATGACCAGGAACAGCCAGCATGGTTTACTAAAAACAAATCATGCCTCACCAACCTGATTTCCTTCTATGATAAGAGGACAGGCTCTGTGGATGGAGGAGAGCAACGGATGCAATATATCTTGACTTTAGCAAGGCTTCTGACACTGTCTCCTATAACAGTCATCGTTTCATAGTACTTAGGGTTGGAAGGGACCTGAACAAATCATCAAGTCTGACCCCCTGCTCTGGACAGGAATGAGTGCTGGGATCATAATACCCCAGCCAGATATCTATCCAACCTCCTCTTGAAGACTGCCAAGTTAGGGGAGAGCACTACCTCCCCTGGGAGCCCATGCCAGAGCCTGGCAGCCCTAACCATAAAGTAATGCCTCCTGATATCAAGCCTGAGCCTGCTCTCAATCAATTTGTGGCCGTTATTCCTTGTTATCCCAGGTGGTGCCTCGCCTATTTTCCGCTGGTTCCCCCGGTGAGTTTATAGATGACCACCAGATCCCCTCTCAGTCTTCTCTTGTGGAGGCTGAATAGTTTCAGGCCCTTTAGTCTATCTTCATAGGGCCTGGCCTGATGCCCCCTGACCGCACGAGTGGCCCTTCTCTGGTCCCTCTCGATGCTGGCCGCATCCCTCTTGAAGTACGGCGCCCAGAACTGGACACAGTACTCTAACTGACCAGCACTACATAGAGGGCAAGGATCACCTCCTTGGACCTGCTTGTGATGCATCTGTAGATGCACGACAAGATGCAGTTAGCCTTACTGACCACTTCCTCGCATTGGCTGCTCACATTCATCCTGGAGCCAACAATGACTCCAAGATCCCTTTCAACCAATGTATTGCTGAGAAGGATGTTCCCCAGCCTATAGGTGTGTTGCAGGTTCCTTCTCCCTCGATGCAGCATCTTGCACTTGTCTGCATTGACTTCCATTCTGTTTTCATCCACCCACCTCTGCTACCTGTCTTGATTTAGTTGGAATTTGTCCTTCCCCTCCAGTGTGCTCACTTCTCCCCACACCTTTGTGTCATCAGTGATTTTGGACAGCGTGCTTTCCATGCCCACCTCCAAGTCGGTGATAAAGATGTTGAATAGCACAGGCCTGAGGACCGAGGCCTGGAGAACTCCACTGCCCACATCCCTCCAGGTCAAAAACGACCTGTCTACTCTTTGGGTGTGACCATCAAGCCAATTTGCCACCCATCTGACTGTGTAGGCATCAATGCCACAGTTGCCTAGTTTTATTATGAGAACGGGGTGAGAAACAGTGTCAAAGGCCTTCTTGAAGTCCAGGTAGACGACATCCACCTCAACACCCGCATCCAAGGACTTTTTGACCTGGTTGTAAAAGGAAACAAGTTTAGTCAGGCAGCATCTGCCTGCAGTGAACGCATGTTGTCCCTGAGCATTACCTCCCATGCTGGGCCCCCGCAAATGTGTTCCTTGATATTTTTCTCAAAGGTCTTAACAAGGTAAAGAAATACAGATTAGATAAAAGTACTGTAGGATGGATGCATAACTGGTTGGATCATCATATTTAACAAACAGTCATCAATGCCTCAATGTCTGGTTGGGAAAAGGTATCTGTAGGAGTTCTGGTTGTGTTAGGCCATAGTTATGCTAAGCTATAGTAAGTTATGGTGCTGAACAGCAGTACAGGAGAAAGCGGCCTTAGGAATGCTGGATGACATGATATGGAAGAGAAAAATAAAAACATGCTAATGAGCAAAAAGATACTGAAGGCAGTATGAAAACAGCAGCTAAACTTGAGGACAAATGTAAAAAGTAAGACCTTGCTAATGAGACAGATAACAAGTGCAGGTGCACAAACTTAGCAAATGAAACAAGTAGCGATTAACATCTTGACAGAGTGAGAGAGGAGTTGGCACAAGACCGATGGCATCCAAATATACATACAGGGGTTGGGAAACCTGTTCTTCATAGAGACCTGAGGGAGCATGACTAACGTAGTGTCTCTACCTGTCAAGAACAAGCTTCCCTAAGTTGGATGACTATTAATTAAGCAAATCAGTGTGCTGTCTGATAACAACAAACCTTTCTGAGCTTTGACCACTGAACACACATCTGAATTGTGTTTTCTGCATTGCCTTTGAAATCTGGAAGGTGACTCACTAGTGTCAGCCTTCCAGAACATGCAAACCCTAGCAGCCTGTATATCAAATGTGACAGCAGCCAGATACCACCCGAGAAAACACTCTGCATGCCCCAGAACAACAATATCAGGTGGGATAACCCAGGGATCTGCCCTGGGTCCAGTACTGTTCAACATCTTCATGAATGAGCTGGATGATGGGATTAAGTGCACATTTTGCAATTTGCAGATGATCAAGTTGGATGGAGTTGCCGATGCTCAGGAAGGTAGGGATATGATCCAGAATCCCCTGGAAGGACTGGAGAAATGGTTTGCGATAAATCAGATGAAATTCAGCATGGACAAGTGCAAAGTCCTGCACTTGGGATGAAATAATCACATGCAAATACAGACTTGAAAAATGACTGGCTAGGCTGCAGAGAGAGACCTGGGGCTCACAGTAGTACATGGAAATTAGGAGGAACTTCCTGACTATGAGTAGTCAGACATTTGAACAGGCTGCCTGCAGAAGTTATGACATCTCCATGCTTGGAAATTTTCAAAAGCAGCTTAGACAGACACCTGGCTGGAATGGTTTAGTCAGGGATGATCCTGCCTTGAGCAGGGAACTGGAGTAGAGGATCTTGTGAGGTCCATTCCTACTTTCCTCTTCAACAGTCCCTCGTAGTTGAGGATGATGGTCTTCCATGACTGTATTATCTGTGTGTCTGAAGTTGGCTGATGAGACCTATCTTGGCAGCACAGAGTACCCCGGCAAATGCGGCCAGAGTGGTGAGACCCCAAAAGGTGACCTTGCCGATGATCAGGGGCTCGGCGTAGGCACAACTAGGACGCCTGAGGGCTGGTGCTCACCTGCAGGGGTGGCAGCTGCACAGACAGCAGAACCACGGGCCCCGCATCTGCCTTGATTCATCAGCTTCTGCCAGCTTCAGATTTGCTGGTGCACTGGGGTGCATGTCATGGGCGCACACCCCATGCTGACAGCAAAAGAAAGTTCTGGGAACCCAGAGGACAGGGCGTGGAGCCAGGCTACAGGAGAGCCCCGACAGGGGTAAAGCGAGTAAGGCAGAAGCCTACTCACCAGACTGGAGGCTTGGAGGAGTCTTCTGCCCTAGGGGCACTATCTCCATGAGAGAGAGAGTAACTTGATGTGGAGAGGCCCTAAGGGTGTTTCATTTGGAGGAATACTAGAGCACTGACTGTGAGGTTCCCCCCTTATGCTGGGCAAAAAGTGGGGAAACAAGTGAATTGCCTTTGAGTTCAGCATTTTTTTTTTGAGTTAAAACCAGACCAGGCTGGCTCACCTGGCAGGAGTGGCCAGAACTGTGTTGGGGGGCAGGGGCCGAAACATTAAGCCTCAGACTTGGAATAGGCTGGGAACCATCCCAGTAACTACTGATCAATAAATGTGGATACCCCTGCGAGCAGCAAAAGTGCTTGCCAGAAGCTAATAAGGCAAAGGGAGAGGACCCTTTGTGTCTGCCACTCAGCTTCGGCATGGCTGGCTTACTTGTTGGGCCCCAGAGAGAGTTCTTGATTTAAGCCAGATTCGGATAGGCTTTTAGCCTGCTACTTCTGCCATCTGTGACTGATTGCAGCAAGCTAAGCTGGCTGCACTGTTTTCCCACCAGAAGGACAGTGGCTTGACTACGTTGTAAGACTTGGTTGGCATATAGATGGGGTGCGACAGAAGGAGGAGCCCTAAGGACCAGCAACTCGAGACACTCATGAGAGCAATCACAAACAGCTAAGGATCCTCCCTCTTTTCTTAAAAAAGATCAAGATGTGGTGGGTGAGTTGGAGGGTGTGCCCTATGAGTGAGAGTGAGTGAAAATCAAACTGTGTGGCCCCAAGTGGCAGGAATGCCCAGTCCCAGTGACAAAATCAAGTCGGGCACCACCTTCCTCACTGGGATAGACCGATTCTACTGCTGCTCGGATGTGTTTCTGTATGGGGTGGATGATGCTGGATTTTTTACTTGGCCCACTGTTTCTGCCACTCCTACTTTTCCATCTCCTGTTGTTGTCATGAGGTTTCAAAGTGCTGAGATCCCTGCAGAAGACTCTTCCTCCATTTGGGGTGGTTCTGGGTGATAGTCTCCCATGAGTTGATATCGATGTTGCATTTTTTTTTAAGTTGGCCTTGAGAATCTCCCTGAAGCGCTTTCTTTGCCCTCCTCTTGAGCATACTCCTTGGCTGAACTAGGAGAATAAAACTTGTTTCGGGAGTCTGGAGTCAGATATCTACATACCATAGCTGGCCCAATGAAGTTGATGCTGGATGATCATTGCCTCAATACTTGTGGTGTTAGCTTGCAGGAGGGTGCTAACATTGGTGCATCTCTTTTCCCACTAGATTTGGAAGATCTTCTGCAGGCAGTGTTGATGGTACTTCTCCAAAAACTTTAGATGTCTCCTGTACGTTGTCCATGACTCAGCTCTGTACAGCAAGGTAGGGATCATGACTGCTTGATAAACCATGAGCTTGGTTTTTGATTTGATGTTGTAATCTTCGAACACCCTTTTCTTCAGGTGTCCAGAGGCTGCACTTATGCATTTGAGGTGATATTGGATTTCTTTGTCAATGTCAGCCTTCAGAAGTCATCTCTCATAGAAGTATGGCAAATACTCAGCATTCTCCAGAGTCACACTGTGGATCTGGATTACTGGATTTAGGGACTGTTCATTAGGAGCTTGTTGGTGGAGGACCTTAGTCTTCTGAATGTTAAGCATCAGCTCTGTTTTCTTCTATGCCTCGGTAAGGACGTTGACAATTGCCAAAGGCCTATTTCCGAGTGAGTGCACACTACAGCATCATCAGCATATTGGAGCAAAATGATTGTGGTCGAGGTGGTCTTGGTTTTGCCTTCGAGTGGACTGGAGCTAAACAGCTTACCATTCATGTGGTAGTTTAGCTTCACTCCAGCTGGGAGCTTGTTGGTGGTCAGATGTAACATTGCGAATGTTATAAGGAATATTGTGAAGACTACTGGAGCAATGATGCAGCCTTGCTTAATTCCCATTTAAACCTGAAAGGGATTTGTGAAAGATCTATTATTGAGAACCACCACTCACATACCATCATGGAGCAGGCAGAGAATGGTGACTAATTTTGGGCATCCATGCTTCAGAAGGATCCTCTGCAACACTTCTTGGCTAACGAGTCAAACTTTTGTGAGGTCCAAAAAACTGTGTAAAGAGCCTTATGTTGTTCCCAATATTTCTCCTGCAGCTGGCAAGCTGTGAAGATCATGTCAGTTGTCTCTTGTTGCCCTAAACCCACACTGAGATTCTGGGAGAAGCTCTTCAGAAAGTGGATGGAAATGGTTCAGAAGGATTCTTGTAATGATCTTCCCTGTGGTGGACAGCAAGGTGATTTCACTGTAGTTTTCACAGTTGCACGTGTCTCCTTTCTTGAAGATTGTCCCAATCATGGCATCATTGAGGTCATCTGTGATTTTCCTCATCATTCCCAGATCCTTAAGATGAGGACCTGAATCTGTGACGAGAGCTCTTCTCCTCCCTATTTTAAGATTTCATCAGGGATTCCATCAGCTCCAGATGCCTTGTTGTTCTTCATCTGCTTGCTGGCTTTCTTCACCTCATCAAGGATTGGAGGGTCTGTGAGATTCTCTGACTGGATGTTGCAGGATGCAGTTGAGAACACTCTCATCTCATCAACACAGTACAGTCTCAATTGAAAAGGTCTTCAAAATGCTTCCAACAGGCATTGATGGCTCCTTGTTCCATGATCAGGTCTTCTCCATCCTTGGGTCTCAAGGGGGTTGGTCCCTGAGTCCTTGGACTGTAGATGGCTTTGGTGGCACTGAAAGAGCCATGCATATCATGGATGAGAGCCAGATGTTGAATCTCCTGAGCATTGTCTTCCCACCATTTGTTCTTCATATCACGAGTCCTCTTTTAGATCTCTTCCCTAGCTTGCTGGAGATTCAATTTCTTTTGCTTGGAGTTTTGTGTCAAGCACAAAAGGCCTTGGATTTCAACTCTTGGTCTTCCTGGTCATTCTTGTTAGGGTGACAGTATTTGGATCTTGGGGAACATTGAATTTGCAGCTGAATGAAAGGCTATAGCCTGTGGCCAACAAAGCTGCTAACCACAAGGTAGAATAATATATTAAAAGTACCATTGCAAGATGCTTAGGTAAGCTTTTTTCCTAATAATGTTATAGTGTTATAAGATAGATAGCTCATTGTGCAAGGAGAACAAGATGCAGCACACCAGCTATCAGCAGGAGATAAAGCAGAAGCAAGACCTTGGAGATGGTGAAGAAATCAGCAAGAGATCTCAATTGACTGAAAGAAGCCGGGGTCATATTTTTAGGCACGCGCTCATAGCAAAAAGACACGTAAATAAGTGAAATGCATAGGCAATTCCATGCTAATGAAGTAAACAGAGGCAGAGCTTAAGATAGGAGGGGATATGGGTGGAACAAAGGAGGCACAAAAGTGGAGTAAACGTTAATGAGCATGAACCAAGGTGTATAAATGTGGAAAGAACTGATGTTCATGGCAGCTTCCCGGTTTGTTGGAACTTTGCCCAAAGCTGTCTCCATTTTGAATAAAGCTGTTGCTAGCAATGTGTGCTGGTGTTTGCTCTCTGAGCAAGTGGACTGTCGTCTCCCTAGTTGTTGGGCACCACATGGAGTCAGGGTCTAACAGTTCTTATCGAACCAGTCTTGATGTTTCCTGGTAGAAAATCCAAGCACCTGTGACAGTGGCCTTGAGGACACCCTACATGCTGCTGACATTCTCCCATTGTTGATTGCAATTCTCCAGTTTTTTGTTGAGGCGCTGGTGGAAAAGGTCTTGCTTGCGTGTCCTTCAATGTTGATCTTCCATTGGCATTGCTTCTGCTGCAGCTGTCATTTGGAAGCTTTCCTACTTTCCTATAATCCTGTAAACTGAACATGAACCAACAGTGTACTCTTGTTGCAAAAAAATCAATAGCGTCCTGAGTTGTATGAACAGGGGTGTCGCTTGCAAATTGAGGGACATGATTCTTCTGCTCTATTTGGCACTGGTGAGACCTCACCTGGAGCAGTGTGTCCAGTTTTGGGCCCCACGCTTCAAGGCAGACATGGATAGTTTGGAAAGTGACCAGTGCAGAGCAGCAAAAATTATTAGGAGCTTGGAAGACATGACTTACAAGGAAAGGCTAAAATAAGTAGGGATATATAGTTTGTGGAAGAAAGGACAGAGGGAGGATTTGATAAGTCTTCAAACACCTGAAGGGTGATTACAAAGAGGCTGGAAATGGGCTTTTCTCTGTGGCCATAGGGGACAGAACTAGGAAGAGTGTCCTCAAGCTTCAGCAGGGGAAAATGGGCTAAGTGATTAGGAGGATTTAGGAGAAATTGCAGCATCTCCATCCTCAGAAGTTTTCAAGAGCAGGTTGGACAGACACTTGGTTGGGATGGTTTAATCACAGGTGAGCCTGCTTTGAGTTGGCCTCTTGAGGTCCATTCCAGCCTTATTTTCCTACAATACTATGATCTTTCTCTCCCTACCATTGCCTACGGAAAGTCTAGTCAGATGAGATGAAGATATGAATCAATTTTGGGGGCATGGGATAAATGCACAGTGTCTTTCCCAAGTGTTGGGGACTGGAAGAAGATACAAGTTCAATTCCAAGGAATCGCAGAGCAGTCAAGTGGTTTATGGTCAAGTACACGCAGTATGCCATGACTGGGATCCAGCAACACTTAACACGTATTGTTAAAAATGGCAATGGTGAAATGTCTCTCTTGGAAAGAGAAATCTGTCAACAAATTAAGTTGTTATTCTTGTGACAGAACTGAAATTACAAGGTCTCTAAGCAAGTCCCTCCCCAAAGTCAACGAACAGTATAGGAGCACAATTAAAACTTGGTTTGTTTTTATATAAGATATGCACAGTATTGTGTATTTAACATTAGTGGTGTGGAGGAAGGGGCCCACTTCTTCTGTGAAGGAATTTGATCATATTACCTATATGCCATAATGCATTTGGGCTTTGACCCAAAATTCTCCTTCTTCCCCACCCCCACCATCCAAGTAAGAAAGACGGAATATGAAGGGAATTGTCACCTTTATTCTAGCCTTATTGTCTCCCCTTTTTTTTTTTTTTTTAATCCTTTGAACTTTCCCTTATGGTAACAGACAGATTCCAGTGCTGATTCTGCGGCCAGGAGCAAACCTACCTTGACTGGCACTGTTGGGTTTTTCTACCCCAGGAGTGAAGACCTCATTTTTACTCCATTTAGCATCTAAATGGTGCCCAAGAAGGATTGGCTGAGGAGATGAGGAAAACAAGCAGGGAGTGCATCCCTTGCACAGCTTCCCCAACCCCTTTCTGAATCTGCCAATGTGCCGTGAAAATGCACTCTTCTCAGCCATCCGAGTTGGTGATGATGACGACCATGATGAAGTGTGTCACCACACTCGTATGTCAGAAACATGAGGACCAGAAAGCCACCAACAGGTAGAATGGTCCATGTCAATAAGACCAGGGGTGCCTTGAAGGAGGGCCATAAGGGCATGTGTAGATGATGTGGTCATCTGTCTAAGCTTGAGCACCACAGCTGAAGCCAGCATCCTTGGAGAGGCCCCCAGAGTGCAAGCTTGTCTTAAACTGTCCAACACCTGTTCTGAGTTGAGAGCAGTCCAAGCCTTGCAGGGCAGCTGCTGTCCTGAGGGGCAGAAGCTGGTGTTGGGGATGAAGTTCTTTAGCTGCCGTTTTCGGTGCAGCATGTTGCCTGCTGCACCGACGGGAGGTCCATGCTGTAGGTGACGTCATCTGCAGATTCAATGAGCTCATTCACCTGAGGGGAGAACAGCTTCTAAGACTTCAGGCAACAGTCAGTTTTCTGGAAGATCTGCCACCACCTGGGGTGCAAGTTTCCAAACCCTTCACACCTCTGCTTTGGCACTTGCATTTGCTCCTGCTGAGTACGGGGCTGGAGCATGCACATTAAGTTAGTGGATTCCAGCCTGCCTTAATAGTGTCATGAGGACCATCCCCAGATGCCTTATACCAACTCCACTTGACTGCTTACCCATCCTCTCAGGCATTCCCCTCCCTGACATCTGGAGACCAGCTGCCATCATAGCTGAATGCTGGAAATGGAGTGTCATGCTGTGAATTACCAGTTTGGGGGTATGGACAGATTTGAGGTGTTCAAAATCCTGTTCCTCCCCTTCCAGAGAGCTTCAAAATGGCCTCCAAAAGCATGCACCACCCTTGCTTCCCAGGTGCAGACACTGATGGGAATGAGGTGGGGTCATTTAGTCTTTCATGCACAGAGCAGCTTTAGACCTGCAACACCTTACACACTTCACAGGCAAGAATGCTGCCTTCTTTTTCAGACACATTCACACCTGAAACAGCTGTTTCCAAGCTCACCCAGCTGGTGTCACTTGGCTACATTTACCAAATCATTACATGGCACCTTGTTGTCATACCCTAGCAATGTTATTTAACCCACATGTCATTACATGGCACCTTGTTGTCATACCCTAGCAGTGTTATTTAAATAGATAGCATAGAGAGCTATCACTCTGCTAAAGTCAGCTTTATGCTGATTATTTTAACATGTCTCTTCTGTCCTAGTGGTGTTATAGCTATGATAGTCCAGGGAATATATAAGAAGCAAGATTTGTGTGGCAATGTCTTTTATAGGACTAGCTATATAGTTGGGAGAGATGTTGACCAAGGTTTTTGGCATTTGACACCCTACAAACTTGGCAGAAAAGCTAATTTTATTAAACACATTTCAGTAAAATGTGGGGGTGTGGCTGCAGATGTGGGGTAAGATGTGAAGGTGGAGGGAGTGGGGGCGAGCCTGTAGGGTGCTGCATGGGGAGCAGGCATGGGGGATGCACCCCACCCCACAGCCACGTGCTGCAGCTGGCGGGGTCTGTCCACACACCCCGTGCCTATGCAGCACCCTGCAGCTGCGTGCCGTGCCCCCCCACCATGTGCCATGCCCCAACACAGCTGCATGCCATGCCCCCCCTTGCTTCCCCTCTCCCGTGTGCAGCAGAGCACGCCCCGCCTCCGCCTCCCTGTCTGTCTATCTGTAAGGCTCTGGGCAGCGCATGCACAGTTGACCCAGAGCATTACGGACAGACAGACACACAGCCGGAAAGTGCTACAGCTTTTATTATATTAGAATGTTTGGGAATTTTCTAAGGTTTTGTTTGTTTTAAAACTCACTTTTAATGTTGCTTTGCTTAACTTAAAATATTTTATATATTTAAAAATGTGTAGTTATATTATAGAGGAACCAAAAATGGAGTTTTATCAGCTAGTACGGCTGGGGCTGGTGTCTTTGCATTAGATTATGAAGGACTGCTTTCCTGTTGATATCCACCTTCTACGCATAGGACCTGATGTGGAAATGAGGCATGTGGCTTGCAGGTACCATCCAAAGTGCAATGACATGCATGTAATCTAACTTGCATCTTCCTTCTTTGTTTGTAAGGGCCCTTTATTATAGTGGTTTGCAGAACCTCCAGGTTTTTGTTTGGTTTTGCCTGCAGATCTGTGCTAATTATGCAGATGTATACTAATTAAAACTTGTCAGCTTTCTAAAAGAAATTCCGGATTTTAATGAAAAAAATCTTTCAACCAAGTAGTGCTAATTTGAAGTGAATGCTGGTGGTGGATTATTATATGGCTAATTCTCTTGCTAGTGTGGTATGATTTCCTCGAGCACCAAGACATTGTACATTTTAAAAGACACATTTGTTCGCTGCATAGGCTACTTCTAATACTTGTCTTTTCTTTTCTAGTTCCATGCGACTCGTGTCTCACTTGATAAGGATCAGTATATTAGTGTGACTTTTGTTTTAACCCTGCTTGCCTGCAGCCTCATCTGAAAAGCACAGCCCCCAGAAGTCTGTGACATGAGATGGCATGATTCTCTTATTCACACGTGGGAAGCTGAAAGAAATATTTTTAGGGTAACGTCAAGTTTTTTTCGTTTGACGATGCAGAAATCTGGGCTCATGGGGGTGGTAATGAACAGTGAACCTTGCACATTTAAGGCCTCCTAAGCATGTTTGTATCTTTAGGCAGGTGAGGAGCCCTAAATAAATGCACTTACTGTGTCAGGTCCTAAGTCCCTTCATTTGAATTGGGTCCAAGCTGATAGTTAGCAAACATGGCTGCTCTCTGATGGCTTGTAGCTTTTGTAAAATAAAGATTTGTCCTCAGAGCAGTTCTTATTGGTTAAGCACTTTACTGAAATAACCCTAAGTGGGACCCTATCCTGGGTAAGTGAGATAAGTATAGAAGATAAACTGAACTGGTTGCACAATGGACTCTTCTCTCCTTAGAGGTGGGATAACCTCTTCCCCAAACTTGGATGGCTGGAGGCCTCATTCACAGTGAACCATACTTTATTTGGTTTTGTTTCAACGTGTATCCAGACTAATAGCTTACCTGGCATTGCCTGCTTTTGGTGTTAAGATTGCTTTCAGTCCCGTGGAGGTGACATGTCTTATAATTACAGCGTCTTCTGTTTGGTCAAAAGAGAACAAGAAACCTAACCAAGTCTCAAGACAAAACTCAGTTCAAATGATTTGTTTGCATAAGCTTTCAACTGTATCATAGCCATGGCTTACTGAAAACCAGGCTCAAATTTTTCATAATTTGCTGAATTCTCTAGCTTGTAATTTCTCCTTTTGCTTCTGTTGTAAACAAATGTCTGGTTTGTGGATACATGGCCTGTTTTTTTTTTACTGCATGGCACTTCTATGCCAGCAAAACTGATGACTTCAGTGGAATTGCAGCTTATTTATGCTGGTGCAAATGGCATAAGAACTGGACTGAAGGCCTTATCCAAAGCCCAAGGAAATGTGTATAATTCTATTCTTGAGCAGAGGTATGAGGAGGCTAAGGAAGGAGGGGACTATTCCACTCTTGGAAGTATGAGTCACAGACTAGTTCAAGTTAACTGATTCTTACAATACACCCTACTTTTTGTCCAAGCTGTGCCAAGCTAATGGTGTTAAAATAAGAAGAGACTTATGATGGAATTTCAAGCATATTGGATACAATGGCTTTAAACTTTTGCAGTGGCAGGAGTGAGAGAAATGGGATTTAGAAAAAAAAGGTATAAAATAATTCCACTTTTGAAAAGTCTTTTATATACACTAAGACTCTAAGAAGCTCAGTCAACTTGAAGTATCCTAGAAAAAGACAGGCGACTTGCTTAGGGACCATAAGCACCTAAATGAGGAGAAGATTTCTGATAGCAGAAGGGTAGCAGACAAACTTATAACAATGTCCAATGGCTGGGAACAGAACTTGGGCCATTTTCAACTGGAAGTAAAGTACACCCATTATTAAAAAATGTGCATGGAACAACTTACTGAGGGTTGTGGTGGATTCTCAGGTTGCTTGAAGTTGCCAAGCATGTTTGGTTATTCCTGAGATATACCAGAAAATATGGACTCTCTGCAGAAATTGGTGGGCAAAATGTTCTCCCCAGTGCTGTACAGGAGGTCAGTCTAGATGATCATAATAGTCTCTACCAGCTTTCACATGTGCCAGTCTATAAAAAAAAAAAAAAAAAAAAAAAGAAGGGAGAAGGTCATGATGCAACTTTTTGATAACAGGATCTCCATATGTATTGGAGGAAGCAGCACTGTGGGGTTTCACTACTAGGGAGCAAGAGTGAAATGGATGGAATATCTTGAGAAGAGTGCTGTCTACAGTTTGGGCCTTTAGCCTTTAGGTGTCACATCGTACCAGTCTAGCCCTGGGAGCAAAGTAGGTTCTGCACAAAGGGTGATATGAAGTTCTTAGGAGAGATGCACGATGTAGTCTCAAACTGTTGCAATTTGATCACGTCCTACACTGTTAATATGCTTGTATGCATTTGTGTCCCTTACCACACATCCTTACCCCCACATTTTTACAATGGCTCATGGAGTTGATTGAACCTTGTTGGATGCCATATGACTCATCATTTTGGGCAACCATCTCTAAAGAACCTCTGTGATGTAAATTTTCACTGTCTGAAAACTAAACTGTTCACCTTGTCCAATGCAAGGTGGAAGTTTCTCCTGTAGAAAGGATGTTTTCCAGGTTGCCAGTAGATCATCATCCTCTGGGCTGGAACGGTGGCACTGAAGTTACTTTTAACTCCAGATTTGTATAAAGTCCTCTAGGATTGTAAAAAGAGACTTGCAGAACCTCTCCCGATTTGCCTTGAAGAGGGTCAGTTAAACCCCTCCCAAACATGTTGAGGCCTGCACACCTCAACAATGAACAAAGTTGTAGTCCTCATAAATAAGGCTTTGCTGTAGACAGCAAAGATAGTACGGCAGGTTCTTTTCCCTGTTCCAGCAACATGTAAATGGGCAAAGAGAAAATATTATACACCTTGTAGTCTTTTATGCTCATCCTGCTCCAAAGTATCTACAGCTTGTACCTTTGTGGGCCCTATCCTGACCACTAACTACTGAGACTTCCACTCAGGTTCTGGCCTGGCTTTGCAGTGACAGCCAGGTGTGGGAGTGCTCGCAGTATGAGAGGTGCCTTCTCATGGATTCCCTCAGGAGTCAGGTAAGGGAACTGCAGGAGGAAGTGGATAGGCTCTGAAGCATCCATAAGCATGAGGCTTTCATTGACTTGATGCACAAGAAGACCTCCAGCACCGTGGAAAAGGGACAGCCAAAAGGGGTATTGGAAGAGAAGTTCTCTAGAAGGTGGAAGCTGGCAGTTTATCACTTCTGGCAACACACAGAACTGTTCTGAACTTTCAGCTGTCCAGATGGAGAGCAGGTATGAAGCACTGGCATTATGTGAGAAGGATTCCACTTCACCAGCAAGAGAGGCCAAACCATGCTCCCCTAGAGGGGAGTCATTATCAAGACCACTGCTGCCAAGTGAAAGCTGTGGGTTGGTGGTGGTTGTGGCTGGCAACTCCCTGCTGCAGAGCATGGAGGTATCCATCTGCTGGCCTGATCTCTTGGCTCCAGAGGTCTGCTTCCTGTGAGGAGCCCACATCCAAGATGTCACAGAAAGGGAGCCCAGTCTCATCCAGCCCTCTGACTACTATCTCATGCTGCTCATCCATGTGGGCACTAACTACCAGGAACAACCTTGAGAAGATCAAAAATGACTCTGACTGTGGGTGCAAAAGTGAATGGGATGGGGGCCCAAGTGGTCTTGTTGATCCTTCCAGTCAAGGGTAAAGGTCTAGCTAGGAGCAAATGCATCCTGGAAAGCAATATGTGACAGTGTAGATGGTGTCAGCAGCAGGGCTTTGGCTTTTTCAGCTGGGAGGGGAGGGGGCAGTTCTAAGAGGATGGACTTCTGGGAAGGGATGGGGTCCACCTGACAGAGGGAAGAGTGGTCTGCAATATTCTTGTTACTCCGGAATGAACTTTCCAGCAGACAAAGACTATAATTATTTCTTCAGGCCTGCAGCAGATTCAAGCAGCTGAGGAACCCGGAGCATATGTTTTTCATATCTGATTTTTCCCTTTGAAGTATTGTTTTCATATTGAGGGTGAAATGAAGAACCCATGTATCATTCTTTTCTACACCAAAGTCCTTTCTGTGTGTCTCAATAGCAGCTTCAGTAACAAAGGGTTTGGCAAGTGATCTGTGATGTTGTAGGAGTAACAGACCTTCTATCGTTCTGTTAGAAGAAATCACAGACCCTTTTTCTCTTATGTTCCCAGCCTCTTTTGTATGATCTGTTGAGTCATTTGCTGCTTGTCTTTTGATCTGGTATTCTTTATTGTGACACAGAACCAACATGCACTTAAACTCATTCCTCTTTTGTTAGTGTCTTTCCTAGCATGTTTAAAAAAAAAAAAAAATTCCTAGTAAAAAGCAGGTGAGCAAGTCTAAAAAATTACTTCTCCTCCTTCAGTTCTACATAGACAACACATCCAGGCATTTCTATAAGAAAAATAGATCAACTAAACTTATGCTTAGTTTCTGTGATTAATGCCATAACCAGCTAGTAGTAATAAGCAAGTTGGCAAACTTTTGAACCCCTTTTCTATCTTCCCCTCTTCAGTATTGCTATCTGTTCATCCTATATCTATCATGCCAGTGCTTTTGGTATTAAAGAAACTGCAGATTCCTGATGGACTATGCGACAAGCATCCTTCCTTCACACAGAGGCTGAGATCATTGTTTAAGGTTTAAGAACCTTAAGCTGAGAACCTTGTTTAAGGTTGCTTATGAGATCATTGGAGGGGTAGGGATTTAAACCTGTGTTTCCCAGTGTTGGCACTGGATTTATGACCCAGATACCTTGTTCTGGGCAGACCCAAATCCTCAGACTGACTACAACTTCTTCATTCAATAATGGGCACATTTTATTGATGCACAGTGATAGCAGGCAAGAATAACACAAATAATTCTATATCTACCAGTCCCAGGGTTCACAAAGTCTGAGGTTCTCTCTTGAATGTCAGAAGTCAGCAGCCTGGAGGTCGAAAGGCTAAGGCCCAGCCGCCTCCAGTGGGTGGGTGAGACAGGTTGGTGGTGTGCCCTCTGTCCATGGTGGCTTTAGGTTCCTCTCTCGGGAACCCTTTGCTGCTCTGAAAATCCTTTTTTTGTATTCTTTCTCCCTCTGATAATTTCTTCATCTCTGGGTATTGTTGATTGGTCTACATGCGGACATCATACTGTCCATGTTCTGTCCTGTCGGCATAGTCCTTTATTCCAAAAACCCATCACGTGCACACATCCCAATTTGGTTCTTTCTGGTGTCATCCTAATTTGGTCCATTTACTAAAACTGGAAATCCCTTGGGCTCTGTGCTTGGGCACTGTGACTTGGCACCAATGCTATAGAGTTCCTTAGCTCTGTTATGGAACAGTGTGGTACACATCTTCAAATTCCCAGCCTATGTGTCTGCTTGTTGTTTGTCTGTGTCAGACACAGTGGGCCTTGAAGAACCTGTCACAAACAGGTTTTTAGAAATCAATTAACCCCCGCTGTTGCCCTGGACCATTATTCGAATGCATAGCTACTTTACCTACAAGCCAATTTCTAAAAGCAAACCTCTAAATCACATTTTCTACCTATCACCCAGGTTACCCGTAATAAAGGCTATCATCTTTACCACTAGGCCATCTCTAGCTGTCTTCTCCTTAAATTCTCTTGGGTCTTAATAACGGGTGGCAACCAATTACCTTGCTTTTGTGGATTTTCCTGTTTAGTGAGATCAAAATTAAAACAAAGTTGTAGAAGTCTTGACAATTCTGCGGTGCTTTTAAAAAAAAAAAACAACAACAACCAAACTTCAAACTCTCACTAGCTTGGTGAACAAACACTGTGGGATTACACTGTTACTGTTGCATCAGCTGTATTTACATTCCTGGCAATTAGAAATCTCTCCACAGACAGGTCTAAATCCCCAACCACTTTTTTCCAGATCTGGTGAATTACAAGCTGACATCTCTTTTTATTCACCTGATGCACTATATTGCGATTAGGTGGTAGAATTCAGTGATATTTTCTTGTCTGAAGCCAAGAGCCTCTTGGATTTAGTTCTTAAAATCCTGATATTCTTCTGAAAAAGCAATCATTGTTAGGGTTTGTTTCTTGGTACAAGTGGTGTTTTTTGCAGGAAAAATGCAGGTATGTGCGAGAGAGCCTCTTGCTTCTAGGCAGGAGTTTATGCAAGCATTCTGACTGAATGAAGGAGAAGCCAAGGTTTGTTCTCTTTTGATAGTAGGCAGTACTTCCAGTAAGGACAGTCATTTTGGTATGCCAAAACCAGTGTTTTCCCTTGAAGTACAAATGATTTCCTTTTGCGGCTTAGGAAAGGAAGGCAACAGGTTGCCTCTAACAGCCCAAACCATTAATATTTCAGTACCATTTCATGGCAGAAAAATTGGTGGGACCATGAGTTTTCTGGGACTGGTTGTAACAAGTTCAAGGCTGGGTGTTATTTTCTTCAGAAAAGAAGGACTTGGTTGCACAGACAGTTCCTCATGATGTTCCTAACCCCTTCTGCAATGTCTGGACAGGTGCAAATTGATGTTGATTCATACTTGAAACCACCATTACCTGTTCTGATTGAGTAGTAGGTTTGGGGATATTTTTGGCCAGAATCAATACGATCTGGGCTGCATTTCACAAATAAAAGGCAAAGAGCTGTTATTTTAATTTTGCTGACAAAGGTAGTATTTTTACACAACTAACACAGGCATATAAAGCATAAACTATTTCAAGTTTTAAGCAGACATTCATGAAACAAGACTTGAGAGCATTGGTGTTTCTGTAGAGACAGTGATGGACAGTTGCTGGTGGAAAATGAAGACTTAACACAGACCGCTTGTAGTAGGAGATTTGCTCAGAGGACAAAGCAGAACTAATGTAACCAAACACTTGTTTTTTTGGTCTTTGGGCTTTTTTGATAAGGGCCAGCCAAGGCTTATTTTCCATCTTCATGGTAAATCCAACACCCTATACAGGAAAACCAAACAAGCTGGCACAGGCCACAAGTGCTTCTTATTCACCATACACATACATTGGCAGGGGACTCTGCTCAGGCTAAACAGCCCTTCCTGGAAAATGGGGAGTATCAGCTCGAGCAGAGCACTACATTAATGCAGCTATATTTCCTATGGTACCCAAACCCATTTAAAGCTAGACTGGGAATGTCTGCAATGTTATTTTGTTACTATATAGACATGCCTTGTGAAATACTGACAAGATTACTGGGAACATAAGAAATGCCATTTACTGGGTTAGACCACTGGTCCATCTTGCCCAGTATCCTGTGTCACACCATGGCAGAGAGTGGATGCTGAAAGGGAGAGCAAATAGGTTATGACCAGGGTTTTTTTTCTCACTGTTCCTCTTACACTTGCAGCCTCCAGCATTTAAGGTCTAGGAGATTCTGATTCAGAGGATATGTCTCTAACTCCTGTGTTCAATAGCTGCTGATGCCCCTTTCCCTTTTTGAATCTGGCTAAACTCTCTGCTTCCACGACATCTTGTGGCAATGAGTTCAGCTGTTTAATTGCACGTGGTGTGAAAAAGAACTTGTGGGTACTAACGATGCGGCCAGGAGAGCCCCTGATCGCCTGATGGAGGACTACCATGCTCTGGGAGGCGTGCTGAGGGAGATGGGCGCTCAGGCGGTCTTCTCTTC
>NW_017728906.1:198293871-198305451 GCF_001723895.1 Crocodylus porosus | reverse complement strand
GCTCTTTCCTGCTCAGGCAGGGGGTCGGACTAGATGATCTACCTAGGTCCCTTCCGACTCTAGCTACTATGAAACTTCCTTTTGTTAGTTTTAATAAGAACGTGAGAGGGAGCAGGGTACATGAGAAGAGAAGGTGAGGAGGGACTCATGTTGTTGGTTAAAGCCTTGTAGGGAATGCAGGAATGGAGGGTATCACGAAATATATCTTGTGACTCCAACACGGTGGCTGGGGGGTGTGCGTGCGTGCGTGCATGTCTGTGCGTGCGTGCGTGTGTGTGTGTGTGCACCTAACCAAAAATCTCTTGTAGGGTTCACAAGCAGTTTTTGTGTGTTCCTTCTCTGATCTGTGTTTTTTATTTGTTTGGGGGGGGGGGTTGATTTTTTTGTGTTTTTTTTTTTTTGCAATAGTTTTCTTCAAGTTGGCTTGAAAATGAATCCAAGTTGTGCAAGAGCCTCTCCAAGCAGGTAAATGCTTTTCTTTTCATTAATGAACTCCCACAGCTGCCAGCACATGGATGCAAAAACACCGTTATATATGACGCTCTGTAGCTGTGCTGCATTCTCTTCTGAAGTTGTCCTGGTGTCAGCACCATGCTGCAGGAAATCCAGGTGGACCACAATGCAGCAAAAAGTGGATCCACTTGTCGCACTGCACCATCAAGGGGGCATTCTGCAAGGTGGAAGGTGAACAGCTAGTCCTAAATGTCTCACCCCAAGAAGGGCATGGGGACAGAGAGTTTCAAACTCTGGTGACATGGAGGTTTTTGTTGCTGGAGTTTTATACTCCATCCCATACATTTTTTACTTTTTTTATTTTTAATATTTAGGTTAAAAAAGTTAAAAGTCTGTCTCTCATAATGCTCTATATTCTTGGTCGTTATTTCTTTTTGTAGTTCTTTTGTTGTTTTTAATTTTTTCCCCCAGTCTTGTCTGTCTGGTTTTCTCTCTCCCTCTGTATCGTCCAGGCTATGTTCTAGCCAGGAATCAACACAGTTACAGTTTAGGGAAAATTGTGTAATAAGATTTTATGATTAAAACTGTACTTTCTCTGTGAGTTTTTTAGGGTAGATCTTTTTGTGGCTGGACTGTTCTCCTCCATCCCTAATTACCCCAGTCCATCCTTGGTTTGCAGCTGGAACCCAATATTCCTATGTATGTCTGTTTGGTTTTCTTTTGTTTAGATGTAGATGTAAGTATCCATCCTCAGTCCTAATTGTCTTGGTTTTCCGATGTTTAAATAAGAATAGAGCCAGTTCCCCAACTTTAGTACTTTTGACGTGCTTTAATCTGTTAAGAATCCTAGCCCTGAGTGTGCTAAACCAAGCTAATCTCATACTATTATATACAAGTCACTGGGAGGGTGGGGGGGGAGGTGTACCACATACCACTGTTGTATCTTCAGCTCTTTGCCCTTGCAAGGAATTCACAAAATTGCTCTGTGTGCATGCGCACAGTTCAGACTGAACTGTCTGTCCTTTGAATCTGCTTTCCCATGTCTTATTATTATCATTGTTAAAGTCTGGGACTTGGCCTTCCTATTTAACCAGGGAAGGTTTTATTTAATGAGCCAACTTTGAGCTGGGCTTATCTCAATGTCTACGTAATAAATGCATGCTGTTTTATGACTCAGAGCCTCATATCATAACCAAGCACTGGTTTGATAGGTGAAGGCTAGATTTAGCTGGGAAGCGAAATTCTCAGGGGTACATTGTTTTATAGAAGGAATGAAAAAGAGGTGGTGGTTAGCGACGATTTGGAGAATAGAGGCATCCTACTTCCCTACTAATAATCATTCTGTACTTATTCACTGCTCTTACGATGAAATGCATCTTCTAAGCTTGCAATTAAAGACATTTTTTTTGTCAAAATCTAGTTGGTCTAATACAAGATATCACTTCTACCACAAGTTCTGATTCCTTCTTGTAAGACGTGAATTTTACTCCCTTGTTTGATCAGCTGAGAAACGGAATCATGTTTGTGGCAGGGAAACAATACTATCAGGGTGGAAATTATTATGACAGGTGAGACTAGTAGAGAGTATTGAATGAGCTGGCTCAGGGCTGCAGACATCCCATCTCATTCTTATGCTCATAGGTTGTGCTGGGTGGTGAAATCAGTCAAGTTCAATGGTGCTAATTCCTCAGGATCTCAACAGCACTGCTGTTCAACCTCCACAGTCTCACACTGAGGGCGGAGACCTGAAC
Source organism: Crocodylus porosus (assembly GCF_001723895.1). Lineage (NCBI taxonomy): Eukaryota > Metazoa > Chordata > Crocodylia > Crocodylidae > Crocodylus > Crocodylus porosus. Next base: position 198,303,247 of record NW_017728906.1, on the reverse strand, counting down.
TGTTCATTCACCCAGGTCATGACATTAGTCTAGTCTTGAAGGAATGAGATACTTAAACTGTGCATGATCTGAATGGTTTTAAAGGAGAGCAAGGAGTGCATTTTATGGGGGGGAGAGATTGGAGAGCATCGCAAATCGGCAATGCGACACTAGGTCCGGACCGACTGCATCTAGCGCTGCTCCCTGGCTCACTGCTGAGCCGACTCATGCAGGGAAGAGTAGAAGGCATTTTGACAGCACAAACTTGTATGACTGTTTCTTCCCCACCCGTTGCAAGTGAAACCAGCTGCAGAGTGTCTGCCTTCGAAGAAGACGTGCACAGAGTGCAACCAAGCTACCCTGGCTGCTCTGCTGTGTCAATGGGGTGAGGCTGAATTTTTTAAATTCTCTCAGTGCTGCCAAATACTTTTCAAGCTATCTCAGTGACTGAAGCATTTCCTCTTCACAAGAAGCCATTACGGAGGACAAATTAGGGAAGTGAACCCCAGTAACATGAAGTAGGCATGTTGAGGTCCACTTGATTACATCACCGCAAGTGACATAACAAAGCAGTTTGGAGGAAATCCTGGAAATACCTATTTTCTGGGTTTGGTGGAAAGAACCATCAGCTCTTTGCAAAGTCAGACAGTAGCTTTCTCGGTTCAGCTCAGGCCAAAGGGCTCAGACCCTCAAAGGCATTTAGGCACTAAGCTACCATCAATTCCAATGAAAGGGTCATTTGGAGGTATTTAGTCTGGCGAGGACAGAGAGGGGATTTGAGAACAGACTTCAAATACCTAAAAGGCAATTACAGGGAGGATGGAGATGGGATTTTGTCTGTGGCTGCAGGGGACAGGATTAGAAGTACTGGCCTCAAGCTGCTCCAGGGGAAATTTAGGTTGGAGATGAGGAGGAACTTGTTGACCCTTAGGGTGGTCAAGCGTTGGAACAGCCTACCTAGAGAAACCGTGGCATCTCTATCCTTGGAAGTTTTGCAAGAGCAGGTTAGACGGATGCTTGGCTGGGACAGTTTAGTCAGGGATGCTCCTGCCTTGAGCAGGGGGTTCTACGTGACCTTGTGAGATCCCTTCCAGCCCTATTTTCCTACAAAAAGATCCAACTCCAACCCTATGAGTAGCTACCATTTACTCCTCCAGAGCGGGCACTGAAGACCCAGCCCCTCTCATGTTCCCTGCTCTGGGCTATCTTGGGTGGGAGCATAGGGATGGGCTGCCCATCTCTGTCTTCCTGGCAGTGCAGCCCACAGCTTTCTCTCTCTTCTGTACTCTTGAAGAAGGTGCTTAGAGTTTTCTCCCATCTCTGACCCAATTTGTGGAGGGGCTTTTCACCCTTCCCTCAATTGGGATGGAGACACCCATTTTCTTTTACCTGGGATTAGCTGCTTTTCTGGCCATTTACTCCCCTTCCCATTGGGGAAAAAGGCAGTCTAGAGTTTCTGTATGGGCAACGGCTGTCGTCCTGTGCTGCCCACAGGGAAGAGATGGAAAGGAAGGCAGCTTCTTGGGTTTCAATATCTGAATGACTCCTTGGACCTATGTTCCTTGACCAGCTCCTCTGCCCAGGCTAAATGAGGCGTGGTGAGCAATCATACTGGTTATTTAATCCCATACAGAAGAGGTGTAGAGGGGAGAAGAGGACCATGCTGCTTGGTCTAATTTCACTTATTCAACAATTCCAACCATGGCGAGGTCCTAAGTGGGAAATGAGACCCAAATTGTTCACCTCCCAGCCTACTACAATATCTGTGCTGAGGCATCAGTTTAACTTTGGCGGACCTGTTCTGTAACACCTCCAGCTCTGTGTATTTTGTGTGAGGCAAAGTATTGGGGTGCAAAATGAGCTCTTGATCCCAAATGAACCATTTCGAACAGAAGCCCTGATTTGTTCATCCGGTAACCGTGACTCATTGTTGAATCAACTGTCCCTGTTATGTGGAGGTGGAAAAGAAAAAGAATAGTAGTTGTTCTGCGTATTACCTCCTGCCTCTCTCCAGAACATCATGTGTATGCAAGACAGGATGGGGGAGTCTCCCAGCAACACCAGTTTTTAATGTACCACTTTCTACAGCATTCATGCTCCCTTAGAAGCCCTGAGATCCTGACATGGGGAGCTGAGCTACACCTTAGTGAAATGAGGGGACTCACTATTTGCATCAAAAAATTTCAGGTGCAGAATTTCCCTTGAGCCCTGCAAAAGTCCAGCAGCCCAGTATGTCTGGAACCTCAAAAAGGCTTGGATTTCTAGGTTGTGATAGAAAAGCATTCAAAAGTAGAGGTTCCCACAGGGAGTATCTATCCAAAACCAACATTTTCAAAACTGGGACGCTGAAGCAAGACTTCTACATCTGCATCTGAGCACTTGCCATGGCCTGACTTGAAGTTGCTGAGCACATATGCTCCCAGTAATGATTTTCAATGTTCATTTTAAAATAACAAAATCTAGCAATCAGTAAGTAGCAAAATAAGTTTTGAATTCAGTGTTTCAGTCTGGTCTCGGTGATTTACAGCTGTGAATATACGTCCCATAGTGTTCAGATTCCAGGTTGCCTGTAAAAGAGAAGCTTGACATTAAAAGAGCTAAATGTCCTGGAAAAAGTTGTACTTGGCCAATAAAGTTTTTGGCTGAGAAGCTTCTCAAGAGATGGATGAGGACACATCTTGTGGAAGAAAACTGATTCCAGTGATCTGCTTGGAGCTTGAAACTTGTCCAGTAACAATCTCTTTTGGACCCTCCATATGGACTATCAAACGCATATGAAAAATAATAATAATGGGACACGGTTTTTTGAAGTCACATCTGCAATTTCTTTTAGATAGAAAAAAGCAGGGTCAGCCAGTTTGTAATTAGAGGAGCAGGGTTGGGAAATCTCTTAACAAATTTCAACCAAGATCTTGGCAGATCAGAAAAATGATTAACTGTTTTAACTAGTTCATGCCAACAGTTTTAACATATCCACTGGTTGCAGTGAGCATCATATGGTTATCACATTTGGATTATGATTCCCAGCAGAAAAGGCAAGCACATGCTTCTTTTGCTGATGCTATGTTGTATGTACAGAATATCTTTGCTAAGGATAAGCAAGCCCTTATGACTTTGCTCCCTATTTAAGTAATTTGAAGGTACCCAAAACATCACCATTAGGTCTCCTTGACTGTTAGTCTTCTCTTGAAGATGTCCAGGGTAGACAACTGCACCACCTCTGGATGGAGCTTATTCCACAGTCTGGACACCCTGACTGTGAAGAAGTTTTTCCTAATGTTGAGCCTGAATCGATCTTCTAGGAGTTTGTGGCCGTTACTGCTGGTTTTCCTCCCGGGTGCCCTGGTGAACAGTTGCTCACCGAGCCCTTGATGTACACCCCTAGTGTAGCGGTAAGCTGCTACCAGGTCCCCTCTCAGCCTTCTTTTCTTCAGGCTGAAGAGTCTCGGATCCCTCAGTCTTTCCTCATATAGCTTGCCGTGCAAGAATTTGATCATACGGGTGGCTCTTCTTTGGACTCTCTCAAGCTTGTCCATGTCCTTATTAAAGTGTGGTGTCCAGATTCTAGCTATGGTTTCATCAGTGCTGAGTAGAGCAGAAGAATCACCTCTTTGGCTTTGCTGGAGATGCGTCGATTGATGCATGCCAGAGTATTATTTGCCCTACTAGCTACAGCATTGCACTGCTGGCTCATATTCATACTGTGGTCTATTATTACCCCTGAGTCCCTTTCATTCATGGTGCTGGGTGTGTTGGGGGTTGCTCATTCCTATGTAGAGCACTTCACATTTCTCGACGTTGAAATTCATCAGGTTCTGATCCACCCAACCTGCTACCCTGTCTAGGTTCACCTGTATCTGCAGCCTATCTTCAAGCATAAACACCTTTCCCAATAACTTGGTGTTGTCCGTGAACTTGGCCAGTGAGCTCTTCACCCCCACATCCAAATCATTAATAAAGATGTTGAAAAGTACTAGACTGAGCACTGACCCCTGTGGGATACCGCTGCCCACTTCTTGCCAGGATTACACAGATCTGTTCACTACGACACTCTGGGTCCTATCCTGCTGCCAGTTTCTCAATCACCTGACTGTCTCAGAGTTAAGCCCACAATCCTCCAATTTTCTCAAGAGGACATTGTGGGAAACTAGATCAAAGGCCTTTTGGAAATCAAGGTATACAATGTCAACCTGTTCTCTTGTATCCAGGTATCGAGTTAACTGGTCATAGAAGGAGATGAGGTTGGTAAGGTAAGACCTGCCCGTGGTGAAGCCATGCTGAATGTTTTCAGAATCTTACCTTCTGCAAGCTTATCACAGATAGACTCCTTGATGAACTTTTCTAGGATTTTCCCTAGAATGGAAGTTAGTCTGATTTGGCTTATCATTACCCGGGTCCTCCTTCCTACCCTTCTTGTGGATGGGCACAACATTGGTCCTCTTCCAGTCCTCAGGGACTTCTCCAGAGTGCCACAAGTTGTGGAAAAGTTTTTCCAGGGGGTTTGTAATGACTTCAGCCAGCTCCTTCACACTCTTGGAGGAAGATAATTCGGTCCCGCTGACTTGTAATTTTATTAATCGGTCATACACCAATTCTACGGCAATAGTAGGAAGGCGATTATTCCTACTGTGCTTATCCCTTACTCTACCTGGTGTGGTTTCCCCCTTGGTCAAGTGAAAGACTGAGACAAAGGAGTCATTCAGGAGTTCAACTTTCTCCTGGGTGCCAGGAAGCATGTCTCCTGAGTTGTTGAGCAATGGACCCACACTCTCACTTGTTTTCCTCCTGTTCCTAAAGGGCTTCTTGTCCTTGATTCCTGTGTTAATCTAAGTTCAGTCACTGCTTTAGCCTGTCTTATCTGTTCCCTGCAAATGAAGGCTGTAGTGGAATAGTCCTCCTTGGGGCCTACCCTGAGCTTCCATTGTTTATAAGCCTCTTTCTTTTTTCTTAAGAGGACCATGATTTCACTGTTTAGCCAAGAGGGCGTCCCAACCCTTCTGTTAACTTTTCTCCACGTGGGAATGGACTTCCTTTGTGCTTCAAGGATCGTGTCGTTAAGGGACAGTCATTCTTGGTGCACGCCTTTTGCCTTCGGTCCCTGGCAACACTTGCCCTACTAGTGACCTAAGCTTGCATTTTAGAAGTTCAGGATTTCAATCCTGCTATCCAATTTGTCTGCCTTATGTTAAACAGTGAACATGATGGTTTCGTGGTCGCTGTCACCCAGACTTCCCTCTATATTTATGTTAGTCACCAGGTCATCTCCTTTGGCCAGGGCCAAGTCTAGCAGAGCATCACCTCTGTTTGGCCCATGCATCTCCTGAATTCAGGAAGAGCTCCACGACACAGGTCAGGAAAGATCGCGACTGATCCAACTTGACCGAGTGTTCCTTCCAGGGGATGTCTGGATAATTAGTCACCCATGATGACCATGTCATGTGCATGTGCAGCCTCAGTCAATTCTCAAGTCAACTCCAGATCAAGTTCCTCCCCCTGGTTTGGTGGCCTGTAGTATGCACCTATATTTAGGTCTCTCTCGCCGTGTCCCCCTCCCCTGCAACTTGACTCAGAGGGTTTCCAACTGTCCATTTTTGGAGCTGATGTCGGCCTCCAAGGTGTACTGCTCTTTCACATAAAGAGCAACACCTCCACCTTTCTTCCCCACCCAGTCCCTTCTATGCAAGATGTAGCCCTTTATATCTACACTCCAGTCATGTGAGGAGTCCCACCACATCTCCATAATCCCTACTAGATCATAATGCACACTGGAGAGTAGGAGGGCTAGCTATAATGAAGAAAATTAGAGGTGGGTTATTTTCACTTGACACTTTTTGAGGCTTCCATTGCCTGGGATTACTTAGTTTCTCACATAACAAACTGGTGCCACTATATTTTGGATGCTGTGCATTCACTTCAGTTGTCATTATTATATTGACACTTACCTTTTTTTTTACTCTGTGTTAAATATTAAATATGTTGTACTATGTTCTTTAAAAATAAACAATATTTTTGACCTCTATGTTGTACTAAGTACTAATAAACAAACACTGCAGTTACAAAAATAACACCATGGGCAAGGAATGGGTGGTTTGGCTAGTCTGTCTATATATTGGTACAAATTTAGGGCTAGATTGGTTTTTTTTGTATCCTTCATATTTGAGTAGCTCTTTATTCCATGAATCATCCAGTTGAAAAGAATGAGTCTTCCTATGAAAAGAATTGCTAGTTAATGTGAGTAGGAATGTCTGAATCTGGCCCATACAATGATGAATAGTTCGACTTCAGTGTAAGGGGCTAAGAACAGCCCTGTCCCTGATGCTGAATCATTTTGTAGGGTTAAACAAGTTACTTGAAGGAGATCTGTGTTTCCTAGACTATGACTTCCACAGCCAAAGCTCATGGGAGTCACTGATTATGTGACATTTCCATCATCATTTATATCTCACTGCATTAACTGAAGTCTGGAACCCAAATTCTAGTCTACACATGACTTGGTCTCAAACCCCGTATTCTAGTTTCAGTGTGTTCTGGATCTGAACCTTGTCCCATGTCTACTTTGTGTATCATCCAAACTGATCCCTATATCTGCACTGAAATATACCTGCACTGAAGGTCTTGGAAGGACTTAGTCTGTTTCTGATCCAAAGCCATTTGGACTCAACAGAAAGATTCAATGACTCGGAGAGCTTTAACTTAGGCCTGGTGTGTCACCCCAGGTGAGGCATTTCCAGAAAGACTTTTCACTCATAACCTTTAACAAGCTAAGATATAGCTTGTGTGCATGTTCATTCCTCCTTTACGACAGCAGAGGGAACCTGTTAGGTGGCTAAACAGACGATTTAGCCTCTCAAACGATCAGCCTTGGCACCTTTCATCTGCATTGGAATTCACTATAAAGAAATAGCAAAACAGGTGTTCTATTACCAAAATATCTTTTGTCCTCTTTCAGGTGTGCCTGGAGTAGATAAAAGCTTTTTTTCCAGGGAAGCTGCCATATAGTAATTTATCATGACAGGGGATTGACTTGGAAACATAAATTGAAATGATGGAAGAATCTAACACAACAACAAGAAGGCCAGCTTCTTGTGAGGTAAACAGAATATCTCTCTGCCGGATGATTAAAATAAATAAAATAAAATATGGTGGCTGTTAATTACGTTACTTAAAATGTTTAGGGGATTTTGGAAGACCAAGTTGCATATTTCACTGACGTGAAGGGGAGAAAATGTCAACAGATTCCAGTTCATTAGCACAGAAGAGCTTTTATTTTAAAGCTCAGACTTTTAACAGTACAGCTTATGTAATGCAGTTTGTTAAATGAATTAATGTCATGTATTTTCCTGTTTCCAAATAGTCATGCAGAATCCAAGCAATTTCTTGGGCTTCTGTTCTCTGAACAGCCCTTGCTCAGGGCCACCAACGTTTCATGCACAGAACTCTGCAATAGTAAAGGGACTCCATTTGGACTACAAGACCTTGGATCGTAATTAGAAGTGCCATGATGGGCTGGGCAAAACTTCAGTCCCTAATTCAATTCGATGGAAATTTGGCCTGATTTGGTGGCTGAATCTGAACTGAATCCGAGGACCCTTTAATCTCCGTGAATCGATTCGGCGATTCAGATGTAGATGCAGCTTTAGGTGTTTTTTCTACATCCCTCTAGTGTTCAGGGGCTCTGAACACCACCGGGGAGTGTGCTAGGGGCCTCTCCTGTGTGGCAGAAAGCCACCTTTGGTTTCTCCCCACATTCTCTGCCCTCTTGGTGGAAGGGATTCTAAAGCCACCTTGGTTTCTTCCCGAATTCTCTGCCCTGTGACAGTGAGATCAAGATGGCCCATCACCAAGGATTCACACCTCAGCCGGTTTCTTTAGGTAACTTGAGCTGGCTGCATTCCTGAGGGAGGGGGGAAACCTGCTCCCTCTGCCTACGTCACTGGCATCAGCTACCTGGGTAAGGGGTTTCTACCTGGTGGGTTGGAATCTGCCTGGTAACTGGTGATGTATTTCAAATTGGTTGGTGGACAGCCAACCGGAGCTGACCTCCACTGGACCAGGTGAATGAGGTCACGGGGGCTATATAAGTTAGGACTGCCCAGGAGGAGGGGGCAGCAGCCATCCGAGGGACACAGAGAAGCCTTACCATCTGATATTGGCTCTCTCTCACCCCAAAAATCATGAGCTGGAAACCGCCTGCCTCCAGAGGGGAAACTTCACCAGCCTCTGGAAGATGCTTGTGAGTAAGCTACTCAAGATCTGATAGATATCTAGCTGGCAGTAACTCAGATGCGTGATCAAAAGGCTACCTCAGCCAGACTGTTTGCTCTTTAGGATTTCTAGGATATTGCTCAATCTGCAGACTAAGGGTGACTCTACTTTTGCCCCCAGGCTTGGGGAAGTGCCCCAAGTGCCTGTACTGGGTCGAGTACCCGTAGGACTTTAGGCCTGTGTTTCCTCGAGGACGCAGGGCCGGATGTGAGTTCATTCTCGGGGCGGTGGCAGCTACGTTACCCCCAGGCTAGTGAGTGTGCTCCAGGAAGGGGTTGGGCCGGACATAAGGCACCCCTAGGGAGGCGTTTGGCGCCTGGCAGGTGGTCGGGTGCAGGGAGGTGGGTGGCTCAACGCAGGAGTGCCCCTTGCTGGCCCGCCACATCCTGTGTCCTGCCAGCTTGGCGGCTGGTGCCTCCTGGGTCTGGAGGGGCACCTGGGGTCCTTCCATGGCCAATCACTGAGCCAGGGAGGCACGGAGGGCACCCCCAGCACGTTCCCCAGCAGACCCAGAAGTGGACTGGAAGTACTTCCGGTCCGCTTCTGGGTTTGCTGCTGAGCGTCCAAGATCAAGGATAATAAAAAGTCCTTTTTCAAATACATAGGGAGAATGAAGAAGGCCCCTGCAAGGTACACTGGGCAATCTGGTGGTTGCGCCAGAGGAGAAAGCGGAACTCTTTAACCAATTCTTCATGTCTGTTTTCTTGTGCAGGAACTGGGATTTCCCTGCTGGGATGCCAGATGGACTCGAGGGGAACGTCTCCAGACCTCAGGTTGGGGAGAACAGGGTTAGAGAGCTTCTGGAGGAACTGGACATGTTCAAGTCAGCGGGTCCAGATGCTCTCCACCCCAGGGTGTTGAAAGAGCTAGCTGGGGTTATTGCAGGGCCCTTGGCATGGCTCTATGAGTGCTCGTGGTGCTCGGGCCAGATGACTGGAAGATAGCTAATGTGGTGCCCATCTTCAAAAAAGGGAAGAGGGAGGATGCGGGCAACTATAGGCCCGTCAGTCTTACCTCTATCCTTGGGAAACTCTTTGAGAAGATTCTCAAGGAGCACATCTGTGATGGGCCGGCTTCAGGGATGATGCTCAAGGGCAACCAGCACAGTTTCATTAGGGGCAGGTCATGTCAG
>NW_017728906.1:198285434-198293056 GCF_001723895.1 Crocodylus porosus | reverse complement strand
CTAGGAGCTGGAACAAACTTCCTAGGGAAGTGGTGCTGGCTCCTACCCTGGGGATCTTTAAGAAGAGGCTTGATGCCTACCTGGCTGGACTCATTTGAGTCCAGTCTTTTTCTCCCTCCCAGGCAGGGGGTCGGGCTTGAAGATCTACAAGGTCCCTTCGACCCAACTTCTATGATGTAGAGGGCTCCCCCCCCCATGGGATGCTTCATGCACTACAACGATAATGAGCCGTGCTGCTACCTCAAGGTAGATAGAAAAAAGCTTTTAAAGCTGTGCCTGTGTCCAAATCGCTGATTTGCCAAATCAACATCGAAGCTTCAGATTCAGATTTGGCTGAATTGAATCGGGGACAGTGATCCAAATCAATGGACTGAATTGCTGTCCCTGATTTGGGCTGAATCCGAATCAAATAGGGCCTGTTTTGCACAGCGCTGGTGCCACGTGCTTTGGGGTGCTGCTTGCACCTGAAGTGAAGTTTGTGTTTGGAGAGACTATGAAATCCTCTGAGCTCATGGAGCTTTCTGGTCGTCGGTAATAGGCATCGCCATGTAGTCCTGTCCCGGTTTGTTTTTTCCCAGTTTGTGGTGTCAATGCCATGTTTCTTTGTTTGCCTTGAAGGTATCCTTGAAGCATTTCCCCTGGCCCCCTCGTGTCCTTTGTCATTGGCTGAGTTGGGAGTATAGCAGTTGTTTTAGTAAATGTACATCAGGCATGTGCACACAATACTCTGTCTACTGCATACTGATGGTGTTAATGTTGGTGAGGACACTGGCATTTGTGCAACGGTCCTCCCACTTTATGCCAAGGATCTTCTGGAGGTAGCACTGGTGAAGGTCTTTTAGGCTTCTCAGGTGGTTGCTATACGTCACCCAAGCTTCACTGCCATAGAGGAGAGTTTGGCTTACCACCACCTTGTATAGTAGGAGCTTTGTTTGAGTCCTAATGTCATGACCATTGAACTCATGATGATACAATCTTCCAAAGGCTGAGCTGGCGCGTCAGATCCTGTACTGCATATTGGCCTTCTTTGAGAGACGGCTGCTGAAGTCTGCAAAGCGTGCAGTGTTCTCCAGCTCCTGTCTCTCAATGAGGATCTTTGCTGGGGGAGTTGCTTGGCCTGGAGCAAGCTGGTGAAGTACCTATGGGTGCCTGTAGACACGCCTGGAAGCTGCTCTGATGCACTGCGATTACAGTTCATTGGAGAAGCCTTGATTAATCAGGTCTGCTGGAACATGCTAATTAGCATGCTCCAGCCAGCCTCTGCATCTTGCATATCAGCGTGTCTGCACTTAAAAATGGCAGCAGGGAACCATTTGTAAGTGTGGGGATGCTGCTACATGGGACACTGCAGGTGTTTTAATTATATTGGCTCTCAGAGCTACTCTAATTAAAATGCCACCCTCCCTCTCCCTAGAGCACATGTAAAAAAAACCCTTTGTTTTTCCAATGTTAAGGGTCAGCCTCAGGGACTGGTATGCGAGAAGCTTTCTGGTGTCCGCCTTCAAATCCCGCCCCCCCGCTGCAACTTGTGTTCCAGCCTGCAGGAAAGCATTGCATCACTGTTGGTATGAATAGTAACACCAGAGTAAATCTGGAATAATCTGCTAGTTAATCCAGCAGTAAAATAACATAATATGAGCAAAAAAAAGGAACCCCCCCCTTAAAAATGGTGTAGATCTACAGAGTTATAAAATGTAAACAGGATTGGATTCAAGGATAAAATGGACTAATAAACTGAAGGATTCAGCAGTATATTGATGACTTCCTCCTTATGTAGGGAATCCAGAAAATCTCAGTGGAAGGAAGGCCCAGCTGCCTTGTAATATCAGTGACCCTTAAATAGCCCCTAAAACAATAATGCTAGCATATTTAACAGGAATCAGTCAAAGCTCTCCTCTATCCTGATTATAAACAGCAGCATTTCAGACTGCTACTCAAACATATATCTGATTTGTTTCTTATATATAGAAACTCTTGGACTCTAGAGTTACTGATTTCCTGTATACACAGAAATAAGGCCAACAGGGCACTCGCTCTGGGAGTGTAGTTGTTTGTTTGTTTTACTAAGAATATTTCATTGATCTTGTAATTTAAAGACCTTGCATCTCTCTCAGCATGTAGATTCTAGAGGGAGTCTGTGAGCATGATTAAACCAATACTTTAATTGCTTTCTTCCAGGATCATCAGCTAATTCCTAATCCCATTGTTGTAACATCTTATGATAAAAATAACAACTCCTTTGCTTGAATATGTGTTCTGCATTCAAGACCAATGAAAGAAGTAGCTATTAAATAATGGATTGATAAGGAAGCCTTCTCTGCGGCATGCCTTGTAAATTCTGTAACTTAATCTTTATGAAAACATTATCCAGTGTACAAAAATGATCTGCAGGAGGCAATAGTCAGCAGAGAAGTATTTTCTTTGGTCTTTACCAGAACAGCTTCTAGGCTCTTATAGGCTCCATGCAAGTCATTACTCATCACACAAAGCTCCCTCCATTTCTTTACAAGAGATGCAGCCTTCTCCCTGGGTAGGTCTTGAATACACATGCAGAATGCCAGGGAGGTTGTTAGGGGTGGGACTGAGTCAAACTCCCATATGTGGAATAGTAGTGGGTCTGTTTCCTGGATGCACCCCACCCTTACCCACAGTAGAGAAGTATCATCTATATAGTCTGGGGAGCAGACTTGAAAATAGTCTTCGGATACCTGAAAGGTAGTTATAGAAAGGTGATAGTGATAGACTATTTTCTGTGGAGGAGACAGGACAAAAAGCAGCAGTCTTAAATCCAAACAAAGGAATTTTATGTTGGATATTGGAAAGAACCGATTAAAAAATGGAACAGATTTCTTAGAGAGGGTATGGCATTTCCATCCTTGAACGCTTTTAAGAGTGGTTTAGATGGATGCTTGACTGGGAAGGTTTAGACAGGGATGACCCCCTGAGCTCCCAGCCCCCGTGGAGAGTCAAACAATCCTGTTTGACTGCTTATGTGGCAGAACTGCACCAGGGCTCTCGGTGGTTGAAAAAGAGCTGGCTTGATTTATCTTACTGGCCTTTCACTCACTAACTCATTGCCTTATGAAGAGCTTGTTAATATCTTTGTAATCAACGTGTTCCAATTACTGCCTTTGCATTGACCTTTGCAGCCTCTGTACGAATCTTTAGTGGTTTTACCTCCGGTGTGGTAGTTTCCATGCTGCTCATTATCATGCGGTTAGGAAACAGCAGTTCAATCAGTCAAAGGGAGGTCCCTTGATTGAGAGCTGCAGTGTAAAACAAAACCTTTAGAAATCCAGTCTCTGGGGCTGAGGATTATTATACAGCCTCTTATGTGAATATTCTGCTTTGAAAGATAATGGGATCACTCTTTGGCTGACAAGTTGGCATAGCTCCATTGATTCTTTTGCCATTAAGGTCAATGAAGCTGTGCCAGTCTAAACCAATGGAGGAACCGGTCTGACATCTGTATGACAGAAACAGCTTGGATGAAAACAATAATATCTTATACTTCTCTATCACTACCTATCAATCCTCAGATCACTTTGGTACAAGTCCTATTTCACCTCTAAACCTTTCTCATTGCCAGGCAAGTGAAAATTAGGTCACAATCCCAACCCACCCAAGGAGATGCACATCTCTTCTAGTTTCTCAACGGGCTGCCTACTGCACCACCACAAATCAATCCTAGTCCACCCTGCACAGGTATGTAGCTCTTCTGTCTGATAACACACAGTCTTTGCTGACCCTAATTCACTGGGAAAGTATGTAATTCTCTCCTATTCTTTCAGTGGAGAACCCTTTCTTAGCTATGCCATATGGGGATCCAGCTCAGTTTTTAGGAGACATCTAAATAACAATGGAGGAGAAACCTCCAGCTACCTTTTAGCCCAGTGGGTAAGTAGTTAGGACATGTGCACAGGAAGTAGGAGTCTTGGGTTCTAGGCCCAGGTTCTGGTAGAGGAAGGTCAGGAATCTGGGTCTCCCACTTCCTGGGCAAGTGTCCTAATTACTAAGCTATTGACTGAAAAGGAGGAATGGGCTTTCCTTCCTCTATACAATCTATACTCATGGGTTTTTCATTGATTTCATAGACATTAGGGCAGGAAGGGACCTTGCAAGATCATTGGATCCAAGGGGCAGGAAGTCAGCTGGGGTCAAATGATCCCAGCAAGATAGGCATCCAGGTGTTTCTTGAATGTATCCAGATTAGGTGCTTGCAGCACTTCTGGGGGGAGTCTATTCCAGGCTCTGGGGACAAAGACAGTAAAGAATTTTTTCTTATGCCCAGCTTAAAACAGTCTTCCCAGAGTTTGTGACCATTGGACCTTGTCTTCCCTTGGGATGCCCTGGTGAACAGATGTTCTCCCGGTTCCTGATGCACCTTCACCCCTTCACCTCTTCTATACTTATAGGTAGCCACACACCCCCATCTCCCTACTCTGAGCCTTTGCTTCTCTAGGCTGAAGAGCCCCAAGCCTCTCATCATAAGGCCTGTTCTCTTGTCCTCATAAGGCCTGTTCTGTAATCATGTGTGTGGCTCTCCTCTGGACTCTGCCAAGCTTCTCCATGTCTTTTCTAAAGTGCAGAGCCCAGAACTGGACACAGTAGTCCAGTTGTGGCCTCACCAGGGCCAAGTAAAGCGGGAGGATGACTTCTTGGGTTTTGCTTGAGGTGCATTGGTAGATACAAGTCAGGGTTTTGTTTTCTTTGCCAGCTGCAGCATCGCATTGGTGGCTCATGTTCATCTCATGGTCAATCATGACCCCCAGGTCTCTTTTGGTCGTGGTGCTAGTGAGTGTAGCACTGCCGAGCCTATAAGTATAATATCGATATTTTCTTCTCAAGGTGGAGCTCCTTACCTTTCTCTGTACTGAATGCCATCAGGTTTTGATCTGCCCACCTTGCAAACCTATTGGGACTTAAATGGAATTTGGGCATGTTCCAGGCAGCATAGGATTGTGACATCATAAATGGCGGTACATGCCTTCTAAGCCTACTGAAATGGCCAAAATGGATGTCTAAAGAATCGATGTCTTTAGTGCCTTTGTGGCTGCTGTGCAGGGTGGAATGGGTTTGCATTTCATGATTTAGACAGTTAAAACCCACATCAGTTCCTTTTTGAGAAGGACTAGGATTTGGCCCTTCATGACCATTAATTAGGCCTTATGATGTCTCTTATAAATGGAATATATACATTTCACTTCACCCACGACTGATATGTTATGATTTTTTTTTCTGTTTAACATTTCACAGCAGCACATTACACAAGTTTAGGAGGCAGGCTAATGACCAGAGCTAACACTGAGCCAGAACCTCATGATTCACACCCCTATAGCAAGTGCCATGGTATGACCACAATAGTTCATCACTTTTGGGTTTACATATCATCTCTTGGATGACAAATTCTCAGAGCAATCCCCACTAACCTCTGGCTAATGGATTATGGGTCCAGCACCCTCCCTGGGTCCAAGCTTGTAAGGTAATACATGCTCTTCATAACTTTCTTAGCTCCTTCACTACCCACTGAGCTCAGGCAGCTTGAAGAGGTGTTGAGTGCATTCTGGACTGAATCCTCCAAAAGAAAACTACTAGATGCTGTGTGACAGATGGCTTTCTGTAGCATCTGGCATTTGAGGGTTGACTCAACCTAATCCTCTTTAGTTACAAGATCCAAAAACTTGTAGCCCAAGGAAGTATGACAAGTAAGTACCTTGACATGAACCACTTTTCTGAATTGGTAGGGCTCTTTCACTGGCATATCAAGGTTTGCCTGAAGATCCTTCAACCTTCTTCCTGTAAGAAGTCAATGCTAATTAAACAAGAAAAGATGTCAGTCAGTCTTGTCTCCACTTTCAGATTTCTAGGGGAAATCCAAGGTTTTTTTTCATGAAAGCTTTCAGCTGTGTAGGACTATTTTGAGATGAACACTAGTAATGTGTTAACTATTATGCAGATAATTATAGAGGCACTATGGTACGATTTCCTCAAATATGCCACTCTTTTTAATGAAACACGGCAGCCTAATGTGTAGGCCGATTCCATTTCTTCATTTCCTTTCCTTTCATCTGACAGAATTTTCTGTTTCCAGGTGACTCATGGCTCATCTCGTGACCTTCAGCTTTTTAGTGGGACTATTTTTTATTTTTAATAGCCTTTGTCATGGCCTCATTTGAAATTTTAGGACCTCCACTGAAATCTGCACCAGATCCAGGTCAGATTCTTGTGTTCACAAAGAGATTAAAAGAAATATTTGTAATGAAACCTCAAATTTCATTTCTTTTGTTGATTGCAGAAGTTTTGGCTTAAGAGATTAATATTGAATGTGAAAACTTTTCCACATCTAAGCACATACGTATCTGTCTAATTTCAGTCTTTGGTTAAGTCAGTGGCTCAACTTTTATCAAAGCTAACCAACCGAAGCTAAGCAAACATAGCTGCCATCTGTAGTAGTTTGGTGGCCTATGGGAAATAGGGAGGTGGCCTCAGATGAGTACCTAGTAGATATGTGCTTTCATCACATAGAAAGGAAATGACACCATATGTTGATCAGCCAAACAGAAGCCAAAGACTCATGGGAAGAGATACAGAGCTACTCTATTGGCCTGACGGATGAGAAACCTCTTTCCAAAACAGAGAAGCTGAGGCAGGAACTAAATGATCTCTTTGCACTGAAAAGCAGTTCATTTAGTTAAGTTGTTACTGGTTTTAGAAATAGTATAGTGCTAGCTGTTGCTTGCATCATCTGCTTTACATTTTTTCCTTGTCACCCCACTGAGTTGTGATCATTGTAAATACAGTTTCTGCCATTGGACCAAAAAGAGAGCCAGAGGATCAATATTAGTTCTCAAAGCAAACCTCAGCCCGGATAACTGATTTGCACCTGCTTTTCAACCTTAAATTGACCAGGATTTATTCAAAACTGGGCCAAAGTTCATTTACCAGATTCTGTTCCACCAGTTGAGCATCTAAGTGGTGTTAAGATGCCTAAGTGCTGTTCTATTCCACTTGTTCAATAGGGGTGTGTGAAACGTGCCCTATTCGATTCAGATTTGGCCTGAATCAGAGACAGTGATTTGATTCATCGATTCAGATCGCTGTCCCCAACTCAATTTTACTGAATCCGAATCTGAGGATTCGATGCCAATTCAGAGAATCAGCAATTCAGCCAGACACAGCTTGAAATGTTTTTTCTACATGCCTTGAGGTACCAGGTGTGGCTCATGAACACTGTGATGATGGAGCATCCCACAGGAGAGTGCCCCCCCCCCCCCAAATGTTTGGTGACAAACCTGGAAGTGGACCAGAAGTACTTCTGGTTAACTTCTGGGTCTGCTGGGGAGCATACTAGCCCCACCCCCATGACCCCTGGCTCAGCAATTGGCCATGGGGGGACCCTGTGTGCCCCCACCCCACAGACCCAGGAGGCACCAATTGCCAAGCCAGGGCGGGGCGGCCCTGCGCGCTTCCCAGCAGACCTGGAAGTGGACCAGAAGTGCTTCTGATTCACTTCTGGGTCCACTGGGGAGCAATTGGCCATGGGGGGACCCTGTGTGTCCCCCCGACCCAGGAGGCACCAGTTGCCAAGCTGGGGTGGGGGGGAGGGTGCTGGGCCCTGTGCA
>NW_017728906.1:198273578-198285334 GCF_001723895.1 Crocodylus porosus | reverse complement strand
GCGCGCTTCCCAGCAGACCTGGAAGTGGACCAGAAGTGCTTCTGATTCACTTCTGGGTCCACTGGGGAGCATGCTGGGCCTCCCCCCCCACATGACCCCTGGCTCAGCAATTGGCCATGGGGGGACCCTGTGTGTCCCCCCGACCCAGGAGGCACCAGTTGCCAAGCTGGGGTGGGGGGGAGGGTGCTGGGCCCTGTGCACTTCCCAACAGACCTGGAAGTCAACTAGAAGTGCTTCTGGTTCACTTCCGGGTCTGCTGCTGAGTGCGATGGGGACCCCCCCACCCTCCTGTGGGGCACTCCATCCACCCCAGCATCGCAGCACTCATGAGCCACCTGCTACCTCGAGGTATGTAGAAAAAACATTTCAAGCTGTGTCTATGTCTGAATTTCCAAATCTTTCTGAATCTCTCTGAATCAATTTGGAGGGTTCCAGTTCAATTTGTAGAGATTAAAGGGTCTCCTGATTTGATTCGGATTCAGAGATTCAGCCACTGAATCCAGCCAAATCTCTGCCACATCAGATCAGCAACTGAATCTTCACACAGCCCTACTGTTCAAGTCTCTAAAAATCCATATTGCATCTTCTTTTGTAACCCTCTGTCATCTGACCCTTGAGACCTGAATCTTGAAAAAGTAGTGAGGAGGAGGAGCACCCTCCACTTCTTGTATTATAAGATTTTCAAGGACTTGAACTGGGTGGAATAGAATAGCACGTAGCATCTAAGTCCACAGTTGTGCCTAATAGATGAAAAAAAATCTGGTCCCTATTTCACAGATCTCAGGGAGCGTTCTAGTTATGTCTCCTGTTTTTTATTTTTGCTTTGAATATTTTGTGCTGTGCTACCTTTACTCCACTGGAACAAATGAATTATTTGTACAAGTGTAACTGAAAGGAGATGGTCTGTTGCAAACTGTGTTCTCTGTGTGTGATATTTTCTATCTCTCATCTTCTCCCAAAGAGAAGAATGGTATGGGAGGTAGAGTCTTTTGGTTTATTAGAAGGGTTGGAGTGCTGTTGGACCTATGATGGTCCAGGAAATAAGTGAGAAGCAAGGGGTTGTTTTTTTTGGTGATCTCATATTGGACCAGTAAAAGATATTACCAAAAAGATTTATTGGTGTGTTAAGTTTTTATTGGGGGCTTTATTTAAACATGCATGCTGCTCTGTGTTTGTGTAAGAAGGCAGGTCAAGGAAGGGAATCTTGCAGGTTTCTGATGGTCCTGTAGTTCCTAGAGATATTTGCTCTGTAGTTTCTCTAAATAGCTCTTTCTTTACAAGGTTTACCTTTATGGTTCAAAAGTCTGTGGAGCCCTGAGAACATTGCTGACAAGACGGGTAGATCTCGGATTTTTGAAAAGGGGATGCATATAGTATGGTTTGTCTTCACATGTAACACAACACTCATCTTCTCCAGGTAAAAAGAAAACAGAAGCTTTACTAAGATGCTAAAGGCCTATGGCTATATTATTCAATTTAAGATCCAAGTGAAAACGAGGATATATTAGAATGTGCATTAATTTGCTATGCCAAATATCATGTATAAAAACCACAACAAACTAGGCAAAAATAATTTTAAAATGTTGCTTTGCTAGTTCTGCAGTCATTAAAAGGACATCTCTTTTTTTCAAATTCATAAAACTGTCTAGCCTCTTCAAGCAACTGGACAGTGCATCTAATGCTTCACTGAAAGTTACTTCTACACCCGCTAGAGTTATAAACAGTCTACGTGGCTGTGAAATAGAAGCTACATTACCAGGGATAGCTAGTAAACAGAAGAACTGCTGAAGAAAGGATAGCTTGATTGGTGGAACATCAAGACGATTAACAAGGACAATGAGTCATTAAAACTGGAGAATGTAGAGTTTAGAAGAAATAAGGTCTGTTTTAATGAGCCATGAAGTCGATTGATTCCATCGCTGCTGCCTGAATAGAAATGCTGCTGCCACTGCCAGGCAGCTGGTTTTAAACTTTGGATGGACTAGAAGTCAAAGAGGGGTGCAATAGCATCACTGCACCCCCCCACCCTCCCCAGATCTACCCTTGGCTGTCAACCACAGCCTGTGTACTGGAGGTTTATGTGATTTCTTGATTATACTGTGCCTAAGCCATTAAGTATCTTGACAATAAGGCCCAAGGCCCAAGACCTTGTACTTGACTTGATGTTCTCTGGGAAACCCATGTAGAGAGTGAATGAGGGGCCTGATGTGCTACAAGTAGTCCATCTGGGACTGTGACGAGGTATCAAGTCCATATGCTCTTCCAAGGTGGGATCAGCTACATCTTAACCTCTCCAGCATGCTGCAGCCTTCTTTACTAGGCACAGGGCATCCTTCCAATGAATTCAGCAAGCATTACACCAGACCCATTATCAGCTTTGAGCCTTTTTTATAAATGGCTGTACAGTATTACTCAATAGATAAGTTGTATTTCAATTAAGGATGCAGCTAGCTGTGCAGCTGGATTGCAGGCCTAGGAAAAAGAGACAATATGAGCACATTTCTTTCTAAATCCCAGTACTTTTCCCCTTTCTTCTTGAGTTTTTAAAAAATATTCTTTTAGCTTTGTTGCCAAATACCACTTCATTGCTTATTTGTGAAACCTTCATAACCTTCACAGCTGGGGACTTTCCGTGAGACATCTTGTTTGGAGAAAATGATGTAAATTATAAACCACGTCTTACAATGTCTTAAAATAACCACACCTGGGAAAGCATGTCCTCTTGTTGATGATATGGATGCTCAGAGCCTTAACAGGTACTTGCTGAAAGTTCACATTAACCCTGAAAGCTGACATTATGTTTAAAGACAATAGCTACACTACATGCCTGGGCTTAATTAACCTTGGCTAATAAAAAAAGAGTAATGCTTTAAACACATTTGGATTCTGTTAATAAAGAGACTGCGTAGGGAATGGCTTGTTTATAAATGACCATCAGCCAAAAAGTTTCTAATGTCATGTTTATAGGATATGGGTAAATTAATTACTTTACAATGAACTAATTGTTAGGAGCATAGATGAGATTTTACAGAACACGTCTAGGAATTAAAACTCTCTTCTTGTATTGCCACTGGCTAGCTGGAGAATGGAGATATGAAGGGCTTTGGGTCTGTTTCAGTTTGGGCCCATTTCTCTTTCAAATATATGTCACAATGAAGCTTTGCAGGTGGATATGGCTCAGGTGGTGGATATAGCTCATGCATTACTATCATTCAGCCAAAGCAGATGGAATTTCTTTGTGTTGTGGATGAGACATTATCAAACTACAGTTCTGTGTTTTTCTAAGAAAATGGCATATGTTTTATAACATTTATAGTCCTGGGGCGTGGGGATTTTTTAAAAAGGTAACGTGCATCAATTCTAGATAAGTCAAGTGCACAGGTACTATATGCAAAGGGCTACAACCATATTTAATTTCAAGGTTATTGTTTTCAAATTTGCTTCTCATTTCCATGTGCTCAGCAAGAGTAGGGTCTGATAATGAAGAGAGGGGAAGGGGCTGCCAAGGGGAAAAAAAGTTGCAGAGAATCAAAGAATAACCTGACCCCCACCCTATATTTATTTCCTCTGCTGTAGCTTTGGGAACGAGGACACATTCAAGGAAAATCTCCAATAATCAGATTCTATACCTAGAAAATTATAACACATTTATAAATTGTCCATATATAGGCTCTAATTAGGGGGGGATTGTGTCACAATCACGGTCATCTATTTGAGTAAATACATTATGCATGCTATATATAGTAGACATATATATGAAACATGACTGCATATACATATACACGCACACATATATTATTTGATGTATTTGTAAATGCACAGTGATGTTTCACACATCTAAATCTATATATACAGATAGATCTAGATCTATCTATATATCTATATATAGCTCTATATAGGGTATATGTACACACACAGACACATAAGAATAACAATAATAGTGAAGAAAATGCTTGTAGACTTTTATGCCTCTATCTTGAAGGATTCCCTAGTGCTTTACATGGCCATTTGTACATGCCATGGGGGTTTACTTAGGTTTAATTCTCCCTTAGTTGAAGCAGTAGGTTTGTTAAACCAGTTAAATATGCTATAGTGCAGTTAAAATGGGCTATTTTAAAGCAGTTATTAATTACAGTTACTGATAGGATGGAACAATCCCATGGATCGGTACAGTCTAGGGACCGACTGGCTAGGCAGCAGGTCTGCAGAAATAAATCAGAGGTGGTTAAAGTGGGCAAGAAACTGGATATGTGCGTGACCTTGTTGCCAAGAAGAATAATGGCATCCTGGGCTGCATTAGTAGAAGTGTTGCCAGCAGGTCAAGGGAAGTGATTATTCCCCTCCATTCAGCACTGTGAGGCCGCATCTGGAGTCCTGTGTCCAGTTTTGGGCCCCCCACTACAGACAAGATGTGGACAAGGTGAAGAGTCCATCAAAGTGCAATGAAAATAGTTAAGGGCCTGAGACGCATGACTCCTGAGGACAGGCGGAGGGAACTGGGTTTATTTAGTCTGGAGAAGAGAAGACTGGTTTGGTTGCATGGACTGACCTGATCCTGCTACTAGGGGTGTGCAAAGCGGGCCCTGTTCGATTTGGATTCAGTTTCGGCCTGAACCGGGGACAGTGATTCGATTCGTTGATTCGGATCACTGTTGCTGATTCGATTTGGCCCGAATCCAAATCTGAAGATTCGATGCTGATTCAGAGAATCAGTGATTTGGACAGCTTTAAAAGTTTTTTCTAGATACCTCAAAGTACCAACACAGCTTGTGACCAATGCAATGCTGGGGCACATGGAGTGTCCCACAGGAGTTGGGGGTGGCGGGGGGCCCTCCACATGCTTGGTGGCAAACCCGGAAGTGGACTGGAAGTACTTCTGAGTCCACCAGGAAGCACAAGGGCCCTTCCCCCCACTCCCACCCGCTCAGCAATCAGCTGTGAGGGGACCCCAAGTGCCCCCCCAGACTCCAGAGCCACCAGTCACTGAATCAGGGGAGGGGCATGGGGTGGGGGGACCTCCAGCACACTCCCCAGTGGACCTGAAAGTGGACCGGAAGTACTTCTGGTCCACTTCTGGGTCTGCTGCTGAGCATGCTGGGAAGCCCCCTGCGCTTCTGTGGGACACTCCAAGGGCCCCACTATCTCAGCATTCACAAGTCACCTGATACCTTGATGTATGTAGAAAAAACATTTAAAGCTGCTTCTATGTCCGAAACGCCGAATCTTTCTGAATCTTTCCAAATCGATTTGGAGGGTTCTGATTCAATTTGGAGAGATTAAAGGATACTCTGATTTGATTTTGATTTGGAGGTTTGGCCACCAAATCGGGCCGAATCTCTGCCGAATCAAATCGGGGACTGAAGTTTTGCACAGCCCTACCTGCTGCATGTGCTTGTCAGTAAAACAAGAGAAAGTAGCTCGGTTGTGCTGCACAGGAAATATAGAAACCTTCTTCATAACTGTAACCTTTTTACTGGATGAGTGTTGGTCAAACTGATTACTCAGGGTTATCTGGTACCCAGTCCTATGTTATGTCCAGCAAATCGTACTGCCTGTAAGGCATAATCTGGAGGAGAGCAGACTTCGGGGGGATTTAATAGCAGCCTTCAACTACCTGCAGGGGGTTGCAAAGAGAATGGAGCTGGGCTGTTCTCAGTGGGGGCAGATGACAGGACAAGGAACCAATGGGCTCAAGCTGCAGCAAGGAAAGTTAAGGTTAAATATAACAAAAAACTTTCTAACTAGGAGGGTAGTAAAGCACTGCAACAAGTTACCCAGGGAGGTGGTGCAATCTCCATCCTTGGTGGCTTTCAAAACCTGGCAAGACAAAGCCCTGGCTGGGATGATTTAGTTGGAGATGGTCCTGCTTTAAGCAAGAGGCTGGACTAGATGTGACCTCCTGAGGTCCCTTCCAACCCTCATTGTCTATGATTCTGTGATTCTGCCTAGCATCTCCAGTTAAAGGCTAGGACATCATGCATCTAGTACTGGCCCAGTACTGATCACAGACTTGGATACAAGGTTAAATAGACCACTTTTCTCATCTGCTGAGTCAAGCCCTAAGTTACCATGTCCCTGCCTTCATTCCACGTAAAAACTTCCTCTGAAGCCCATAGGATAGTTCAGCAAGAACCAATAGCAGACCATGACTCTGCATTTTTGTGTGTGTGCTAACAAGGAACAGGAGTCACTTCACCACAGGAATGCTGCTGACTTGTGTGTGGTGGAGCATAAACTCCATTTTAATAGCTCATTCATCTTGTTCTCATACATTCTTCACGTAATTAAGGAGAAGGAAAGTCTGACTCTAAAAGCTAGATAGGCCAAGCCATTCAATTGCCATGTTTCATTAGGGTCTTAAACATATTTAAGAGACCACATAAAAGGGTTCTTGATTTTTTCAAAGGCACTGAGCACCTGTAGTTCCCACTGACTTCAGTGGACATAGCGAGTCCTCAGCACTTTTGAAACTCAGGTCACATATATGGATTTAGGTACCCTGGGTTGGCCAGTTTGGCCACCAGCACTCTGGATTGTGAACCAAGTTTTATAAACAATCCATGAAGCAAACCACTGTTCTTTTGCGATGACAGGAAACGTGTATGGTAGGTCTGATTTAGTAAAGAACAATGTGGGTCTACCATGAAATTTAACCACAAAAGATGTGATATAAATGCCTCCAAAAATGAAACAGAAACAAGTGAAGCAAATAGTCATGCAATTAATTAGCCATCCATGGTGCACCAGCAGTGGAGGAATTACTGCCAAGCACATTGTAATGGCAGTCTTACCCTGCCATAATGTCTCAACCATGCCAGATGAAGCCATCTGCAGGAGGTGCAGTCCTTAGCTCCTCTTCTCAAGTAGGGTCAGCTGAGGGGGATGATTTTGTCATGTGCCCTGGAAGGTAGGGTTCCCTACCTTCAGGCCCCTAATGTCAATGGTGTTTCTCCATGTTGCATTGAATGGTTGTTAGATAAAATGGATAGACAGCATTGGAAACAGGAACCCAAACCCAGGGGTCCCTCTGTTTGGGAGCAGCCTTCTCACTGAGCCCCAGAACCAGGATCCTTCCAGCTTGCTCTCCTTCTAGCCCCACATAGCTTTCTCCTCTTGGCTGGACAGTTCACCAGCTTCAGCTGAAGCAAGTGAGGTTACCCTTGGCCCTGATGGTTATGCTGCAAAGTGGGAGATATGCATTCAAGCTTCTTTACGGTGAGGGAGACGCAGAATCTGAGTGTCCTAGTTTCTGGGCCAGTAATGCCTTGAACTGAGGGCCAAATGCTGCTAGTAAAACCCATGCAGAGCGCTCATACTGGTATGAGCTCACCAGTATGTCAGTGTGCCTCCTGTGTAGCTTACTCTGAGCTCTGGGGGAAAGAGGGGATGAGCAGTCGTGGTGTTCACCCCTTGGGCTCCAGAGCCACGTAGAAGTGGTGGCTCTGGCCGGAGCCCACACTCACATGCCAGTGAGCTTAGAGAGCTTCCTGCATGTGCACCTGCCCATTTTATTTTATATCCTACTTGTTAAAAAAAGGTTGAGCACCACTGCTCTGGGCATGGGCCCTGCACCAGTAGGCTGAAAATTAGAAGCTTCTTTTCTATTCTGGCCAAAGTTTCAGGGACTTGGAGAATTATGCACGCCCTGAGGTAGCATAGGATCACTGCACAGCAGAAACAGCCATAGCTGATCCCTTCTGAGCATGCTCAGAACTACTAGTCTAATAGTATCTAAAATCAACCTAAGAGGTAAAAAGTGTCCCAGATGTATAAGTAGCACTTAGGTGCTTAAGGTGTTTGAGCTTTGGCCACTATGAATTCCACTGAGATCAGCAAATATATTTCATGTACGTTACTGAATTGCCATCTGATGGCAGCGGCATTTGGTTACTAGTGTCTTTTTGTTGAGATCACTGGCCAAGACTTCCTGCCCCTCAGGCAGGGGGCTGGACTCGATGATCTTCCAAGGTCCCTTCCAGCCCTAATGTTTTTGAATCTATGAAGATCCCATTGGCTTCATAGGGCACACAATGAACCTGATTCTTTGAGTGTGTGCAGTACACCCCCGAATTTCACAACAGCAGGTTTGTTCATGGCATTCCCCCAACTTCCTGCTTCCATCAGCGAGCAGTCCAACACTATTTTAGCCCTTACTCAGTATTTTAGGTCTTTCAAGATCGGCTTTGTTTGCTTCCTCCTCACTTTGTTCAGCATGAAGTGAAAGTGCATGGACGTGTATTATAGAATAACAGAAAATGAGGGTTGAAGGGACCTCAGGAGGTCACATCCAGTGCAGCTCCCTGCTCAAAGCAGGACCAGCCTCAACTACAACATCTACAAGGCTTTGTCAAGCCAGGTCTTAGAAACCTCCAAGGATGGAGACTCCACAATCTCTCCAGGTAACCTGTTCCAGGGTTTTACTACCCTCCTAGTGAGAGTTTTCCCTAATATCCAACCTAAACTTCCCTTGCCGCAATGTCAGGCCATTGCTGTTTGTTCTGTCATCTGCCCCCCACTGAGAACAGCCCAGCTCCATCCTCTTTTGAACCCCCCTGCAGGTAGCTGAAGGCTGCTATTAAGTCCCCTCTCAGTCTTCTCTGCTCCAGATTGTCCCTTATAGGCAGTAGGATCTGCTGGACATAACACAAGACTAGGAACTAGATAATCCTGGGTAATCAGTTTGATCAACGCTTATCCAGTAAAAGGTTACAGTTATGAAGAGAGTTGCTTATTAGGGCTGTGCAAAACAGAAGCGTTCCATTTTGACTTTTGTTGCGAGTTGAAACGCCTGTACCGTTCCGTTCCATTAAAACTTTTTGCCACTTCAGCCCTGTTTCAATGTTTCGCCCATAGGCTATAATGGGGAAGGTCAAACAGAATATAACTTTATCATTTCTGCAAGATTTGGATGACACTTGCAGGATGGTAGCCCCTTCTGAGAGCATGATGCATGCCAACCTCCAAGACCATAAGTGCAGGGGGTTTGGAGAAACTGCACCCCAAAGTCTTGAGAGAGAAACTCATGTCACGTGTGTATGTTAAGTCACAGTGGGGTCAAAGCTACAGCGATGGTAGCCCATGCTGGGGCAACAGAGCCTGCCAAATTTCAAGGAGATAGGTGCAGGGGGGTTGGGGAAACTGCATCCCAAAATCTTGAGAGCAAAACTCGTCATGTGTACGTGTTAAGCCACAGCAGGTCAAAACTGCTGAGGACACAAAGCCTGCAAAGTTTCAAGGAGATAAGTGCAGGGGTTTGGGGAAACTGCACCTCAAGCTGTGGACAAGCAAAACTCATGACATGGGTGATACTGTGTGTGTTAAGGTGCAGGAGGGTGAAAGCTGCAGGGATGGTGGCCCCTGCTGTGGCCACAAGGCCTGCCAGCTGTGCAGGAGATTGGTGCAGGGGCTCTGGGGCCCTGCACCTCTGGCTGCTGACAGGCAAAACTTGTGACATGGATGCTTGTGCAACTGTGTCTGTCTTGGGGCAGAGGGGGGCGGAAGCCACTGCAGGCCTGACTGCTAGGCCCTGCTGCAGCCACAAAGCCTGCCAGCTGTCAAGGAGATTGGTGCAGGGGGGTTCTGGGGCCTGCACCCCTAGCTGTTGACAGGCAAAACTCATGCCATGGGTGCATGTGCACCTGCTGCCTCTCATCAGGCAGCAGGACAGAAGATCCCCCATCACTTGTCATCAACACCTGAGGGTAATAATTGGCCACAGTATGAACATGAGCCTGCAGTGTGATGCTGTAGCCAGCAGGGCCAACAATACATTGGCATGCATCAGTTGATGCATCTCCAGCAAAACCATTGCAAAGAAGTGATTCTCCTGCTCTCCTTGGCTCTTCTCAGCACTGGTGAGACCACAGCTGGAGTATTGCCTCCACTTCTGGGCTCTGCACTTTAACAAGGATGTGGTAAAACTTGAGAGAGTCCATATGATCAGAGACTTGTACAGCAAGCCATATGAGGAAAGGCTGAGGGACCTGGGACTCTTCAGCCTAAAAAAGAGGAGGCTGAGAGGGGACATGGTAGCAGCTTACCATTACATCAGAAGCATACATCTAGGGCTCAGTTAACAACTGTTCACCAGGGCACCCTTGGGGAAAACTAGGAGTAACGGTCACAAACTCCTGGAAGATCGTTTCAGGCTCAACGTTAGCAAAAACTACTTCACAACCAGGGTGTCCAGACTGTGACCATTATCCCTGCACCTATCTTCTTGAAACTTGGCACACATCATGCCCTCAGAAGGGGCTACCATTCCTGCAAGAGTCGTCCAAATCTGGCCACTAATGACTTAGTTATAGGCTGTTTCAAGCTCCCCCATTATAGCCTATGGGCGAAACGTTAAAACAGCTTTGAAAGGGCAAAACATTTTGATTTGCCTCATTTTGTTATGAGGCTGTTTCGACCATATCTGTTCTGTTTCGATTTTGCTCTTTTGACCTTGAAATGGGTCAAAACAAAAGTGGTGGTGAAATTTCGCACAGCCCTATTGCTTATGCCCTGTGGGGCACTACTGAGTAACATCAACATTTCACAGGCAAGGACAGATTTTAAATGAGAAATGAAACATATTTTATATCTTCCTGCTAGTTTTGCTGCAGAACTTGCTGCTATCCTGGAATTAACTCCAGTCACTACTGATATAGTATGACTCTGACTTGCTGCTTGGTCTTAGGCAAGTCACTTGTCTTCTGTGCTTCATTTTAATTAAAATGGGAATAATATCTCTTGGAGTACACTGAAGATCTGATATCTGGTGTGCAGGCTCTTTGAATGAGAAGAACACTCCATAAATTACAACTATTAGTATTTTGACATGATCAGATGACATACTTACTCAGATGCATATGATTTAGTCCTTGTTTGTGCAGTGGTAGTGTCCACCGAAATTACCCAAATCAGGGGCCATTCATGCCAGATTCAGTACAGATAAACAGGAAGATACGTCAAGTTCACTTACCTTCTCCTTTGCATTAATACAAACTTATGAGCTTTATGAGCACTTATGGTGCTCTGGTGTGGTGCCAGAGGACTCAAAAAGGGCCAATGTGGTTCCCATTTTCAAAAAAGGGAGGAAGGAGGACCCAGGAAATTATAGGCCGGTCAGTCTTACCTCTATCCTGGGTAAGCTTTTTGAGAGAATTATACTGGCATGTGTCCACGAGGGGCCAGAAGGGGAGATTATGCTTGGGGGCAACCAACATGGGTTCGTTAGAGGCAGGTCCTGTCAGACCAACCTGGTGGCATTCTATGACCAAGTCACAAAATCCTTAGATGCAGGGGTAGCAGTGGATGTAGTCTTTCTGGACTTTAGGAAGGCCTTTGCCTGTCTCTCACACCATTCTCATTAAAAAGCTAGGAGACCGTGGCATTGACACCTACAGTCAGATGGGTCACTAACTGGCTGGAGGGCCTCATCCAGAGAGTGGTGGTGGATGGGTCATTTTCAGCCTGAAGGGATGTAGGCAGTGGGGTCTCCCAGGGCTTGGTTCTCAGGCCCGCACTGTTCAACATCTTCATCAGCGACTTGGACGAGGGGGTAAAAAGCACCCTGTTCAAATTCGCACATGACACTAAGATGTGGGGAGAAGTAGGCATGCTAGAAGGGAGAAATAGGCTTCAATCAGACCTGGACAGGTTACAGGGGTGGGCAGATGAGAATAGGATGGATTTCAACACTGACAAGTGCAAGGTGCTGCACCTGGGGAGGAAGAACCAGCACCATACCTACAGGCTGGGGAACTCCCTTC